>NC_092763.1:48644663-48983920 GCF_047496795.1 Chiloscyllium punctatum
GCCTAGAAACAGCAAATTTGGAATCAAAACTTGAATCTTGAATGTATGCAGTGTTTGCTTAAAATTCTCAAGGTGTTTCATGTATGGTGAAAGTAGTTTCAAACTGGAATGACTGCTACTGCATTGGTAAATACAACTGACATTCAACGCTCTAATACCTCACAAACATCAATAAATGAGTAGTTTCATTTTGGTGGTGGTTGTTGAAGAAGAAATATACGTAAGAACATAGAGAAAATCTCCCTGCTACTCCAAATTATACTGCAGAACTTTTAACCAATAGACAGGACCTCACTATTTGACAGAGGATAGCACCTCTGTCAAATGCAACACTTCCATAAAACTGTTTATGACTTCCAGTTAAAGAAATGGCCACAAGGGGAAGTCACAGGAATATAAAGTTATATCATAATCTCAGAAATCTTTGTCTCCAAGTGCAAGCACTTAAAGACATTTCCATACATGAAAGCTGGGTATTATGAAATATACAATACAGCATATGAACAGGCCCTTCTGCCCAACAAGCCTGTGCCAATTCCTAGTCCTTATTTAGACCCGCTAATTATTACCCTTACACAGTTTCTATCCCCCTGTTTGCCTCCCACTCATGTGTCTATGAAGATACACTTTAAAACTTGTCTGCTTCCAGCACTTCCACTGGCAGTGCATTCCAGGCACCCACTATTCTCTGTGTGAAACACTTTCTCTGCACTTTGCCACTAAACTTCCCTCCTCTCACCTTGAACCTGTGCCCTCTTGTAATTGACCTTTCCACCCTGGGAAAAAAACCTCTAATTATCCATCCTATCTGATTATGCCTGTCATAATTTTGTAGACCACTATCAGGCCTCTGTCTTTCCAGTAAAAATAATCTGGTGCGGACTGGTGCGGAGCCAACAACTAGTCTTTGAACATGGACAAAACAAAAGAGATGCTTGTTAACCTCACGAGGGCATGGAGCAACCATGCTCCGCTGGACATCGACAGCCCACCCCTGTGGACATCATGAAGAACACCAAATTTCTTGGCGTCCATCTGGTGGAGAATCTCACCTGGTTCCTCAACACCAGCTCCATAGCCAAGAAAGCCCAGCAGCATTTCTACTTTTCTCAGAGACTGAGGAAAGCCCATTTCTCATCCCCCATCCTCACCACATTCTACAGAGGGTTCATTGAGAGTCCCCTGAGCTGTCACATCACTGCCTGGTTCAGGAATTGCATCATCTCGGATCGTAAGTCCCTACAACGGATAGTGAGGACAGCTGAGAAGATCATCGGGGTCTCTCTCCCCTCCATTACAGACATTCACATCACACGCTGCATCTGAAAGGCCAACAGCATTGTGGGAGACCCCACACACCCCTCACTCAAACTCTTCTCCCTCCTACCATCTGGCAGAAGATACCAGAACATTCGGTCTCTCACTGCCAGACTGTGCAACAGTTTCTTCCATCAAGCTGTCAGGCTCCTTAACACAGTAGGACCAAATTCTTTTCCATCTGAAATTTTTGCACGAATTTGAATTGCTGCTAGAAGAATGTCATTAACATTCTTTTATTACACTGTAACCTGCATGTTTTGCACTTCTTATGCACTTTATGCCACCCTTTGTATGATTGTGTCATTTGTGCTGTCCATGTAGCACCTTGGTCCTGGAGGAACATTGTATCGATTTTTACTATATCAGTTGTATATGGTAGAAATGACAAATAAAAGTGTGTGAATACTCTCGGGCAGGACAATATAATGAATGAGGAAATACTCTACTCTACTCTACTCTCCTCTCCTCATAATTAAAACCCTCCAGAACAGGCAACATCTGATTAAGCTTCTTTGCACCTTCTACAGAGCATCACGTCCTTCTGGTAATGTGGCGGCCAGAACTGCAAGCAATATCCTAAATCACAAGCTAAAGTTTTATACAGCTGTCACATAACTTGCCAACTTTTATATTTGATGTCCCGACCAATGAAGGCAAGTGTTTCTGAACACCTCCTTGACACCTTATCCACCTGTGTGGCCACTTTCAGGGATCTGTGGATCGATATGCCCAGATCCCTCTGTATGTCAATGCTCCTATTTATCACATAATTCACGCCTGAATTTGATCTTCAAAAATGCATTGTGCCGCATTTGTCCAGATTAAATTCCATTTGCCATTTCTCTGCCCAAATCTGCAATCTATCAATGTCCCACTGTACCCTTTGGCAATCCCCCACACTGTCTGCAATTCTGCCAATTTTAATGTCAACCCCAAATTTACTAATCAGATCACTTACATTTTCATTCAGATCATTTATATATATTACAAACAACAAAGATCCCAATACTGATCCCTGCAGAACATCACTAGTTACTGATCTCCATTCTAAAAAGCATCCTTCTGCCGCTACGCTCTATCTTTGACCAAGCCAGTTTTGTAGAAGAAAGTGAGGACTGCAGCTGCTGGAGATCAGAGCTAAAAAATGTGTTACTGGAAAAGCGCAGCAGGTCAGGCAGCATCCAAGGAGCAGGAGAATCGACGTTTTGGGCATAAGCCCTTCTTCAGGAATGAGGAAGGTGTGCCAAGCAGGCTAAGATAAAAGGTCGGGGGGTGGGACTTGGGGGAGGGACGTTGGGAATGCGATAGGTGGAAGGAGGTTAAGGTGAGAGTGATAGGCCGGAGAGGAGGGTGGGGGCGGAGAGGTTGGGAAAAAGATTGCAGGTCAAGAAGACGGTGCTGAGTCTGAGGGTTGGGATCTGCCTGACCTGCTCTGCTTTTCCAACAACACAGATTTCAAGCCAGTTTTGTATCTATTTAGCCAGCTCACCCCAGATACCAGCAGACTGTTTCTTTTGTACCAGCCTGGCATGAGATATCTTACTAATGTGCATGTAGACAGCATCCACTGCCCTTACCTCACTCATTCTTGTCACCTCCTCAAAAAACTCAATCAAGTTAGTAAGACATGACTTTCTCCACATGCTGTCTATCACTAACAAGTCCATTTGTTTCCAAATGTGAATAAATCCTGTCTCTCAGTATCTTCACCAACAGCTTCCCCCACATTGACATCAGGCCTGTGAGCCTGTAATTACCTGGATTATCTGTTACCCTTCTTAAACAAAGCAACAACATTGACAGTTCTCCAGTCTTCTGGAACTTCGCCTGAGGTTAAAGAGGATGCAACTGTCTCTGTTAAGGTCCCAGCTATTTCCTCCCTTGCCTCCCACAGTATCTTGGGATAGATCCCATCTGGCCATGGGGAATTGTCTACCTTACTATATTTCAAGATATTCGGCACTTTCTCATTCATTATATTGACCTGTCCCAGAGTATTCACACACCTTGCCCTAATCTGAACACCCCTCATGTCTCCCTCTTTGGGCGCAGCCCTCCACTCCCTCTGCTCCAATCCGTGGTAGTCTGGTGCACTGACCTCTACACCGCAGAAGCCAGACGCCAACTCGAGGACACTTCTTCCTACTGCCCCCTCGACCATGACCCCACCCCCCATCACTAAATCATCATCTACCAGACCATACAGAACCTCATCACCTCAGGTGATCTCCCACCCACAGCTTCCAACCTCATAGTCCGGGAACTCCGCACTGCCTGGTTCTACCTCCTTCCCAAGATCCACAAGCCTGACCACCCTGGCCGACCTATTGTCCCAGCATGCTCCTGCCCCACTGAATGCATTTCTACCTACCTCGACATGATCCTATCCCCCCAGTCCAGGAACTCCCCACAAATGTTTGAGACACCACCCATACCCTCCACCTCCTCCAAGACTTCCATTTGCCCAGCCTCAAATGCCTCATCTTCACCATGGATATCCAGTCCCTCTACACCTCTATCCACCATGACCAGGGCCTCCAAGCCCTCCATTTCTTCCACTCCCGATGTCCCAACAGTCCCTTCCACCGACACTCTCATTCGTTTGGCCGAACTGGTCCTCACCCTTAACAATTTCTTCGAATACTCCCACTTCCTCCAACCAAAGAGGTAGCCATGGGCACACGTATGGGCTCCAGCTATGCCTGTCTCTTTGTTGGCTACGTAGAGCAGTCCATCTTCTGTAATTATGCCGGCACCACTCCTCACCTCTTCCTCCGCTACATTGATGACTGCATTGGCGCCAACTCGAGTTCCCGCAAGGAGGTCGAGCAATTCATCAGCTTCACCAACACATTCCACCCTGACCTTAAATTTACCTGGGCCATCTCTGACACCTCCCTCCCCTTTCTGGACCTCTCCATCTCCATTAATGACAACCGACTTGACAGCGACATTTTTTACAAACCCACCGACTCCCACAGCTACCTGGATTACACCTCTTCCCACCCTACCTCCTGCAAAAATGCCATCCCGTATTCCCAATTCCTCCGCCTCTGCCATATCTGCTTCCAGGAGGACCAGTTCCACCACAGAACACACCAGATGGTCTCCTTCTTTAGAGACCGCAATTTCCCTTCCCATGTGGTTAAAGATGCCCTCCACCATATCTCATCCACATCCCACACCTCCGCCCTCAGACCGCACCCCTCCAATCATAACAAGGACAGAACGCCCCTGGTGCTCACCTTCCACCCTACAAACCTTCGCATAAACCAAATCATCCGCTGACATTTCCGCCACCTCCAAACGGACCCCACCACCAGGGACATATTTCCCTCCCCACCCCTTTCTGCCTTCCGCAGAGACCGTTCCCTCCGTGACTACCTGGTCAGGTCCACGCCCCCCTACAACCCATTGTCCCGTCCTGGCACCTTCCCCTGCCACCGCAGGAATTGCAAAACCTGTGCCCACACCTCCTCCCTCACCTCCTTCCAAGGCCCTAAAGGAGCCTTCCACATCCATCAAAGTTTTACCTGCATATCCACCAACATCATTTATTGTATCCGTTGCTCCCGATGTGGTCTCCTCTACATTGGGGAGACTGGACGCCTCCTAGCAGAGCACTTTAGGGAACATCTCTGGGACACCCGCACCAATCAGCCACACCACCCTGTGGCCCAACATTTCAACTCCCCCTCCCACTCTGCCGAGGACATGGAGGTCCTGGGGCTCCTTCACCGCCACTCCCTCACCACCCGACACCTGGAGGAAGAACGCCTCATCTTCTGCCCCGGAGCACTTCAACCCCAGGGCATCAATGTGGACTTCAACAGTTTCCTCATTTCCCGTTTCCCCACTTCCAAACTTGCAGCTCAGCACTGTCCCCATGACTTGTCCTACCTGCCTATCTTCTTTTCCACCTATCCACTCCACCTTCCTCCCTGACCTATCACCTTCATCTCCCCCCCCCCCCCCCCACCACCCACTCACCTATTGTACTCTCTGCTACTTTCTCCCCACCCCCACCCTCCTCTCATTTATCTCTCCACCCTTCAGGCACTCTGCCTGGCCTCCTGATGAAGGGCTTTTGTCCGAAACATCGATTTTACTTCCCCTCGGATGCTGCCTGAACTTCCGTGCTCTTCCAGCACCACTAATCCAGAATCTAGCACAGACTAAGGTAAGTCCATCTTGGAGCCCATAGATCCTGACAAATTAGTTTATTAATTTATTGGTAATTGTTTTCAGTGACAGTACAAAAGGCTCTCGTGGCATAATGGTGGGGTCTCAACCTTTGGTTCAACAGGTTAATGAGAAATTATCTTCAGAGATGTTAAGGAGCAGGTAGCACTTGAACCCAGGCTTCTTGGCTCAGAGGTAGAGATGTTACCACTGCACCATAAGGGCCCTTATAATATCGCTGAACAGCTTAAAGAATGTATCAAGAAGGCTTATTTTATCTAGCAGCAGCAAAAAGCTGTGCAATTATGCAAACCAAGATATCAATATACATCATGTCCCTTTCAGAACAAAGGCATCTGAAGGGAAAGGTCCTCCCTTACAATGTGTTGTTTTAATCAATGTTGAGTCAGTAAAGTGTTGGGTACTTAATTTATACCATTTCCTCAAAATTGAGATTTTAAAGAACCAGGGAAAAAAAGGGTATAGATGAAGCATTCTGAGATGCTCCTGGTTCAACAGTACAGAAAGAGACCATACCACCCATCAAGCTCTTGCCAATTGCAAAAGCAATCAAAGCATTCACACTTTGTGCTCTTTAACCCTGGAATTGCTTTCCCTTTATTGACTTATCTAATTATTTTTGGAAAGCAACAATTTTGATTCTGTCTTCTTCACCCTTTCCAGATTATAGCCATATGTTGTGTAAAAAGGGTTCTTCTTATGTTGTCTTATGTTGCTATTTGCCAATTAAGTATTGTTTATGTCCTAGAATGTGAAAGCATAGAGAGCCAGCATCTTGTAAATAACGACAATAAGAATACCCAAGGCTACATTAATTATGACAGTCAGTGTAACGGTTTTGGTCAATTTATTGTCTGAAACGCCCTGAAGATGCTGTCTCACGATGGAAAAGGGTGGGGATGAAGTCCTTAAATGGCTATTGATATTACGGGCTTCAATGTGCCAAAGGATGGGCAGGCTGCCTGACACCTCACACTTCCCCTGGTAAAAATTCCAGACACGTAGGCACAGCTGAAAGTGAGAGCAAAACGACCTGCTTGACATTACCTGCCCACCTGCTATCAAACCTCCCAGTGTGGAAGTGTAAAAACCAACCCAATGATCCCTTAATTATGCAGTTCCTTGGAGAAGGAGAAATCTTATGATAATCTTCCCCTCCTTTATTTAGTAGCACTTGAAGTATGCTGTATAGTTATGTTTACCACGTTACAAAAAGAATGTTGGAGCTATTGAAAGAAAACTGAAGATAGTAACTGAATGACTGAGGGAATCAAGCTATTCGATTGAAATTACAATTGTTTAATTTGCTTACTGGAAAAGAAGTGGTTGAATCGTGATATCAATGCTGTTTTTAGGAATCGAAAGGAACTAAATAATGTATATCATCACAATTTCTTTCACTTTGTGCTGGATGGTATAACTAGAGGATGTGGCCTATACTTAAAGAAGGAGAAATTCAAAACTAATCCGTGGAAACAGTTATAGTCATAGAGATGTACAGCACAGAAACAGACCTTTCGATCCAACTCGTCCATGCCGACCGGATATCCCAACCCAATCTAGTCCCACCTGCCAGCTCCCAGCTCATATCCTTCCAAACCCTTCCTATTCATATACCCATCCAGATGCCTTTTAAATGTTGCAATTGTACCAGCCTCCACCACTTCCTCTGGTGGCTCATTCCATGCACGTACCACCCTCTGCGTGAAAAAGTTGCCCCTTAGGTCTCTTTTATATCTTTCCCCTCTCACCCTAAACCTATGCCCTCTAGTTCTGGACTCCCTCAGCCCAGGAAAGAGACTTTGTCTATTTATCCTATCATTCCCCTCATGCTTTTATAAACCGCTATAAGGTCACCCCTCAGCCTTCAACTCTCCAGGGAAAACAGCCCCAGCCTAATCAACCTCTCCCTATAGCTCAAATCCTCCAACCCTGGCAACATCCTTGTAAATCTTTTCTGAACCCTTTCAAGTTTCACAACATCCTTCTGATAGAAAGGAGACCAGAATTCCATGCAATATTCCAAAAGTGGCCTAACCAATGTCTTGTACAGCCGCAACATGACCTCCCATCTCCTGGACTCAAATGCCTCCTTCACTATCCTATCTATCTGCAATTCCATTTTCAAGGAGCTATAGACCTGCACTCCTTATTTCAGTGAATATTGCTGAAGGCCTTTTCAGGCATTATTCCAATGCACTCTTAGCTCATGTCTGAAATATTACTTCCTGTAAACTTATACAGTTCTCTTTTGTAAAATATCCTACAACCTAACTCACATCTAGATCTATTCAACTACTGTCATCACATGGGCTGCTACCACAACTATCACATTGTCAGCTACCTATGGTCCCAGTTAGCAGCTATCCATTTCCCAGGCTGACCTTTACCCATTCCTTTTTCTGTCCAACTGTTGTTCTCCCTATCTGGGTTTTATCTCAACTTATGAGCAAGTTACTGCAGATGCTGGAATCTGTACTGAAAGCAGAAATTGCTGATAATCACAGCAGTCAGGCAGCATCCAAGGAGAGAGAGCAAGCTAATGTTTGAGTCTAGATGAGTCTCCCTCAGATGAGGAGCCATCTAGATTTGAAATGTTAGCTCACTCTCTCTCTCCATAGATGCTGCCTGACCCGCTGTGATTTCCAAGATTTTTTTTCAGTTCATCTCAACCTATTGTTTTCTCCTCCCCCTCTCCCCACCCCACCTTCACCATATATATATCAACCTTTTCTCAGCTCCAGTCAGTTCTGAAGTAGGATCATTGGACCTGAAACATTAACTCTACTTTCACTCCGCAGATGCTGCCAGACCAAAGGCAAAACCTTTGGTAATCTGTCCTAATATCTTTTTTGTGACTCAGTGGCACATTTTGTCTCATTTTCTTCTTGTGATATATCATTTGGGTCGTTAGGGCTTGGGACATTGAATTACACTAAAGAGATGGTATATTTTTACACTGTGTGTGTCACCACTGCTGAGTAGATGGCTTCCACTATTAATGACGGCAACTGAGGTTCCTCTGCTATGTGCATTGCCTTGCTGATATTATTTCCAAAGCACTAGTATTAGAGACCTGTCAGAATTGATCTCCTCATGCACAAATGCTTTCATCAGATGCAAATGTACATTGTTGTTAAATCAGTAGTCAATTTCTGAAGAAGGGTCACTGGACATGAAATGTTAACTGTGCATTCTCTCTATAAATGCTGCCAGACCTGATAAGTTTTTCCAGCCATTTCTATTTTTGCTTTTGAATCAATTTATGCAACAGGCCCCTGAGGAAAATTGTTCCAATTTCTATTTATATTGCACCTTTAACATAATAAAGACATTTCAAGATACTTGACAGAAGCATTATAAAACAAAATATGACACCATATCCCACAGAAAATCGAAGACAAATATCTTAGACCGATAGGTTTTAAAATATGTGCCTGAAAGAAAGGAAGTGGAACAGCAAGGCAGAAAGTAGGAATGCGGAAATTTCAGAGCTTAGGAGCCAGGCAGCGAAAGACATGGTTTCCAGTGGTGGAACAATTAAAACCGGGGATGCTCAAGATGTCAGTATTAAAGGTATGCAGATACATTATACTGCTGGAAGTGATTATATTGATAAGGAGAAAGCAGGCCATGAGGGGTTTAAAAACAAGATGAGAATTTTAGAAATCAAGGAATGCATTTAACTGAGCATCAGGTTTCAGTCAGGGATAGAGGAGTGGCTACATTCGGAACAAGCAGTGTTTTAGCTGACCCCATGTTTAAAGAGGGTAGAATATGGGAGATCATTCTGGAATACCTCAGAATAGTCAAGTCGGAAAAAACCAAAACCATGGATGAAGGTTTCACGAAGCAGCAGAAGAGCAGCGGTCAGGGCAGGGACAAGTGATTACAGAATGAACGTATGTGGCTTTAGTGATGGCACAGACATGTGGTTGAAAGCTCATCTAAGATTCAAATATTATACTGAGGTTGGGTCAAATATGACACCGAAGTTGAGTCAAGTATGACACTGAGGTTGCAAACAACCTGGCTCATTAACTATATAAAGGGTCTTTTGCATTTTAATAACTCCTCCAGAAGCCAGATGTGTCCAAAACTATCATTTGCATTTTAACATTTTGTCCAGACACAAAGATGAACTCAGGGATCTTGTAGTCCCATGAGTATTGGTTGATCAGAAAAGATCACCTGAACTTTCAACTCCATTTCCTTTTTGTTTTAAAGTTATGGACCAATTTTGAATCAGTTAATCCATACTGATCCTGTGTGACAGATAGGGAAATGCAGACTCTATTCAGGCCATGGTTAAAGTTACCATTGGGTCATGATGGCATCATCAGTCTTTGGTCGTCATAATTAAAACAAGTTTCCTCAACCTTTATTGCAGGTGCATTGTTTGCTTCCTGAAAAGATCAGATTAAATTTTGGATCTGGTGGAAAGGCAGTAGGACAACAGGATACAATCTCTGCCCATATTTTAACTACCTTCCTGCCCAGTTTCCACTTTGTCAGGTAAGGAAATTAAAATCACGGTATTGATAATATGCATGCATGCATCTGGAGGTTCACTGTATTGGGCTATTCAGTGGGAGCCTGCACAAATAAGTTT
Source organism: Chiloscyllium punctatum (assembly GCF_047496795.1). Taxonomy (NCBI): domain Eukaryota; kingdom Metazoa; phylum Chordata; class Chondrichthyes; order Orectolobiformes; family Hemiscylliidae; genus Chiloscyllium; species Chiloscyllium punctatum. The sequence continues at coordinate 48,654,799 of NC_092763.1, forward strand.
ATTTCTTAAATCTGGAGGATGACTTTGTTCAATTTAGTCGCCTAGTAAACATTTAACTAAAGTAAATAGAGTAAGGAAAATTCTCGGTAGCTCTGCTAAGCAGATAGCATTTCATTCTAGGACAACTGAACTCCATTGGTCAACTGTTGGGTCCATGTCCAAAAATTGCACATTATTTCCCAACAGTCTGAAAGCCGGATAACACCCAGCATCCTTAAACCATTGCAAACATTCCCAGAGGCCACGAATTGAAGGAAAGTTACATTAAACTGCACACACTTCCTGCAATACCTATCATTCCAGTCTCCTTCCTTCCAGTCTCCAGAAAAACCACACATTATTGTAATGCTGTGTTTTTCACATTTTCTGCTGGGCGGAAAGGGGGTTCTCTGGATTTCCATGTCAAGCTACAGAGAGAGTCATTGGTTTGGTTGATGTGTTTTTTGTTGTAAAGAGCAAGTCCCACAATATACAACCAAGGGTGAAAGAAATGTAAGTGAAAATAAGGTTATTCAAGAAAGTAAAATGTGACAGTATGCTTGAATTAAAATAAAACTTATAAACAGTAGCAGAAACTGCAGTGCAATTAAAGCCTCAAGATAAATCCAAGAAATGAAGGCCGCTTCTCCCAGCTTTATTTATCAGTCCCAAAAAGAAAGTACTATGCGTTTGGTAGAACTCAGTTATAATGCTACTTTGTCAACCATATCCATCTTCATAACCAGGTATTTATTGCAAGGGAAAGAGCTCCATGGAATTGAAAGGATGGGATGAATTAGGTTGGTGTACTGCATAAATTGTGATTTCTATTTACAAATATACTGGTATTCAAACGTCATTAGCATTGTGTTCTTATCACTTCATCAGATGTTTTGATTATGTTTATCACCTTAGAAAGTCTTTCACACCATTATTTCGAAATGTAATCTCTGTTGTTGTGGAGGCAATTTTGCGTTAGGTCCACGAAAATAACTCAACAGCTTTATACTAAAACATAAATTAAATTTCTTAAGTGAATCATACAATCATAGATGCATACAGTGCAGAGGAGGCCCTTCAGCTCAACAAGTCTAAACTGCCAAAATATACTATTGTCTCACTTTCCTATACCAGCCTATAGCCTTGAATGTTGTGACACTTCAGGTAATCCAAGATGGAGGATGGGAAAAATTTCTGGCTGTAGCAGGCTGCTTCTTTTTTGAGGTATTTTAGGTGCTGGAGGTGATTTCCTCGAATTCCAGAAGCAGCAATTACGGCTTTATATGCTGTTGCATTGCTTTAGAACTTTGGAGAAAATAAAAGTCAAAACAACCGCACTTTTAAAAGGGAGAGGAACAGACAAAAGCAGCACATGGTCTGTGCAGGAGTCAGAGAGAGAGAAAGAAACCCACACTGCTAACTGACACAGCAGTGAACCTTCCCAGATGTTGCCTTTCCTGTTGAATTCATGTATCGCGGGACATCGGAGTGCATCTGGGAAAATTAACAAACAGTGAAATTCACAACTGATCTTGGAGGAACCTGTTTGGGAGAGGTCACAGTACAGAAACAGATAAGTAAATAGTTTTTAGTGTGGCCTTGCTGAACGTCTGCAGTAGTGAGTAGAGTGTGTTCTTTCTTGATTATATGTTTTATTGAGGTATGTCTCTTGATTAAACTTAAAAATATAAGTCATAAGTATTAATTTAACCTGAAGCAGTTTTTTGTAGAGAAATAAGATGGTGCTATTTTCTGGTCTGCAGATTGGATGAAGTAAAAATGGCCCTTAGTAGAGTGATATGCTCTTCTTGTTGGATGTGGGAGTTTAAGGAGAATTTACGTGTTATCTGCAATAAATGCTGTTGGTTGCAAATCCTATCAGATCGAATGTATTGGTTGGACTGACAATTAGAGGCAATGAGGAATTTACAAGAGCAAGGGAGAGTGATGTAAGGCCGTTCTAGGAAAGGAGAAAAGTTGCAGATGCTGTCACATTGATGGATAAGCTCCAGGAAAGGTAAGATAGGTAGGCAGGTCATGCAGGAGTCTTCAGTCGATATCCCCATCTCAAACAAGTATGCTGTTTTGGAAAATATAGTGGGGGTGATGGATTCTCAGGGGAATGTCACACGAACAGCCAAGTTTCTGGTATTGAGACTCACTCCAATGCAATAAAGCATACGTCAGTTTCCAAGAGATCGATTGTGTTAGGGGACTCTCTAGTCTGAGGCACAGACAGACGTTTCTGGTGTCAGGGTCAAGGATGACTCAGAGAGGGTGCAGAATGTTCTCAAGGGGGAAAGGGGCCAGCAGGAGGTCATTGTACACATTGGAACCAACGACATCAGAAGGGAAAAGGATGAGATTCTGAAGGGAGAATATAGAGAGTTAGGCAGGAATTTAAAAAGGAGGTGTTTGAGAGTAATAATATCTAGAATACTCCTGTTGCTACAAGCGAGTGAGGAGACAGTAGGAGGATAAAGCAGATGAAAGCTTGGCTGAGGAGCTGGTGTATGGGAGAAGGATTCACATTTTTGGATCATTAGAATTTCTTCTGGGGTAGAAGTGACCTGTGCAATTTGTCCTTCTTGTACTAGAATTGGGAGGGGACTAATATACTGGCAGGGAGATTTTCTAGAGCAGGTCGGGAGGATTTAAATGAGTGGGGGGGGGGGAAATGAAGGCGGAGGACATGGGGGGTGGTGGGACCCAGGAAGATACTGAAGAAAGAGATCAAGCTGAGACTGGTACAGTTGAGAAATGAAGCGAATCAAACAGTCAGAGCAGGAAAGGACAAAGCAGATAACAGGTAGGACTGATAAATTAAACTGCATTTATTTCAATGCAAGATGCCTAACAGGGAAGGCAGATGAACTCAGGGCATGGTTAGGAACATGGGAGTGGGATATCATAGCAATTACAGAAACATGGCTCAGGGATGCACTGACAGCTTAATGTTCCAGGATATAAATGCTGCAGGAAGGACAGAAAGGGAGGCAAGAGAGAAGGGGGAGTGGTGTTTTGATAAGGGATAGCATTACTGAGATAGGGTATTCCCAGAATTACATACAGGGAAGGTATTTGGGTGGAACTGAGAAAGAAGAAAGGGATGGTCACCTTATTGGGATTGTATTATATGACCCCTAATAGTCAGCTGGAAATTGAGAAACAAATTTGTAAGGAGATCTCAGTTATCTGTAAGAATAATAGGGTGGTTATGGTAGGGGATTTTAACATTCCAAACATAGACTGGGACTGCCATAGTGTTAAAGGTTTAGATGGAGATGAATTTGTTAAGTGTGTACAAGACAATTTTCTGATTCAGTATGTGGATGTACCTACTAGCGAAGGTGCAAAACCTGTCCTACTTTGGGAAATAAGACAGGACAGGTGACTGAGGTATCAGTGGGGGAGCATTTTGGGGCCAGCGACCATAATTCTATTTGATTTAAAATAGTGATGGGAAAGGATAGACCAGATCTAAAAGTTGAAGTTCTAAATTGGAGGAAGGGTAATTTTGATGGTTATTGGCAAGATCTTTCAAAAGCTGATTGGGGGCAGATGTTTCAGGACAGCTGGAAAATGGGAAGCCTTCAGAAATGAGAAAACAAGAGTCCAGAGACAGTATATCCTGTTAGGGTGAAAGGAAAGGCTGGTCGGTATAGGGAATGATGGATGACTAAAGAAATTGAGGATTTGGTTAAGAAAAAAAGGGAAGCATATGTCAGGTATAGACAGGGTAGATCGAGTGAATCCTTAGAAGAGTATAAAGGCAGTAGGAGTATACTTAAGAGGGAAATCAGGAGGGCAAAATGGGGATATGAGATAGCTTTGACAAATAGAGTTAAGGAAAATCCAAAGGGCATTTACAAATACATTAAGCACAAAAGGGTAACTCGGGAGAGAATAGGGCCCCTCAATGATCAGCAAGGCAGCCTTTATGTAGAGCCGCAGGGGATGGGCGAGATACTAAACGAGTATTTTACATTGATGTTTACTTTGGCAAGGGACATGGAAGATATAGAATGTAGGGAAATAGATGGTGGCATATTGCAGAGGAGGAAGTGCTGGATATCTTGAAATGCATAAAAATTGATAAATCCCCAGGACCTGATCAGCTGTACTCTAGAATTCTGTGGGAAGCTAGAGCAGTGATTGCTGGGCCTCTTACTGAAATATTTGTGTCATCAGTAGTCACAGGTGAGGTGCCCAAAGACTGGAGGTTGGCTAACGTGGTGCCACTATTTAAGAAAGGTGGTAAGGATAAGCCAGGGAACTATAGACCAGTGAGTCTAACGTCAGTGGTGGGCAAGTTGTTGGAGGGAATCCTGAGGGACAGGATGTACATGTATTTGGAAAGGCAAAGACTGATTAGGGATAGTCAACATGGTTTTGTGTGTGGGAAATCATGTCTCACAAACTTGATTGAGTTTTTTTGAAGAAGTAACAAACAGGATTGATGAGGGCAGAGTGGTATACGTGATCTATATGGACTTCATTAAGGCGTTCGTTCAAGGTTCCCCATGGGAGACTGGTTAGCAAAGTTAGATCTCATGGAATACAGGGAGAACTACATTTGGATATGGAACTGGCTCCAAGGTAGAAGACAGGGGGGTGGTGGTGGAGATTTGCTTTTCTGACTGGAGGCCTGTGACTAGTGGAGTGCCACAAGGATCGATGCTGTGTCCCCCACATTTCATCATTTACACAAATGATTTGGATATGAGCATGAGGGGTATAATTAGTAAGTTTGCAGATGACACCAAAATTGGAGGTGTAGTGGACAGCGAAGAGGGTTACCTCAGATTACAACAGGATCTGGACCAGATGGGCCAATGGGCTGAGTAGTGGCAGCAGAAGTTTAATTTAGATAAAGTCGAGGTGCTGCATTTTGGGAAAGCAAATCTTAGCAGGACTTATAGACTTATGGTAAGGTCCTAGGGAATGTTGCTGAACAAAGAGAGCTTGGTGTGCAGGTTCATAACTCCTTGCAAGTAGAGTCGTAGGTAGATAGGATAGTGAAGAAGGCGTTTGGAAAGCTTTCCTTTATTGGTCAGAGTATTGAGTACAGGAGTTGGGAGGTCACGTTGTGGCTGTACATGACATTGGTTAGGCCACTGTTGGAATATTGCATGCAATTCTGGTCTTCTCCCTATCGAAAGGATGATGTGAAACATGAAAGGGTTCAGAAAAGATTTACAAGGACGTTGCCAGGTTTGGAGGATTTCAGCTATAGGGAGAGGTTGAATAGGCTAGGGCTGTTTTCGCTGGAGCTTGGGAGGCTGAGGGGTGACCTTATAAAATCATGAGGGGCATTGATAGGGTAAATAGGCAAGGTCTTTTCCCTGGGGTTGGGGAGTCCAGAACTAGAGGGCATAGGTTTAAGGTGAGAGGGGAAAGATATAAGAGAGACCTAAGGGGCAACTTTTTCACTCAGAGGGTGGTGCATGTGTGGAATGGGATTCTAGAGGAAGTGGTGGAGGCTGGTACAATTGCAACATTTGAAAGGCATCTGGATGGGTATATGAATAGGAAGGGTTTGGAGGGATATGGGCCAGATGCTGGCAGGTGGGACTAGGTTGGGTTGGGATATCTGGTTGGCATGGATGAGTTGGACCGAAGGGTCTGTTTCTGTGCTGTATGACTCTATAAATGCTCATCTAAGTACATTTTAAAGATTTTGAGGTTTCCTGCCTCAATTACCCTCCGAGGTGCTGGGTCCTTTACTATTATAGTATGATCTGGAAATTAGTGTAGAAGATATGATCTGTAAGCACTCAGATAATGCAAAAATTGGTGGTGTGGTAAATAGCAAGGAGGAAACAATGAGAATGCAGGGTAATATAGAAGAGCTGGTCAGATGGGCAGTATATTGATTACTGGAATTTAATTCTGAAAAGTGTTGATGATGCATTTTGAGGGGACCAACAAGGAAAAGAAGTTGGGAAGTGCTAGCAATGTTGCAGGGAAATCTGATTGAGTTATGTAAAACTATGAGGCTGTGGAGAGGGTATATAGGAAATTCATTTTTTTTTCTATCAAAGGATTATGCAACTTTTTAATTTAGTGGAATCTGGCTCATTGAATATATACAAGGCTGAGTTAGACAGATCTTTGATTGACACGATATGGGGAACAGACATAAAATTGGAATTAAAGCCACAATCCAATCAATCAGTCATGGTCTAACTGAAGTATGGAGCAGGTTCATTGGGTAAAAATTATCTATTCATGTTTCTATTTCTTACAACCTTACGACAGATCAAGCAACTCAAAACAGGATATCCATGAGGTGCTATTTCCCATCAGCAGTGATAGAATTAAAATGAACCACAATCTGTAACCTTATGGCCCAGAATATCCCCCATCTATCATTATCATCAAGCCAGTGTATCACCCCTAGTTCAATGGAGAGTGCAGGAGGGCATACAATGAGCACCAAAAAACAAACCTAAAAATGAGTTACTGACATGATGAAGCTGCAATGCAGGACTACATATATGCAAAACATCAGAATTGCCATGTGATAGAGCTAAGCAATCCCACAACCAACTTGCAATACAGCCACATCCATAAATAAATCGTGGTGCACAATTAAACAACTAACCAGAAGTACCACTGCAATTATCCCCATATTCAAAGATGGCACAGCCTAAGATATCAAAACAAAAGAGCTGAAGTGTAATGACAGTCTGTGAAGACAGAAAGCTCAGCATGACCTGGAAGACCTACAGAATTAAATGTCAATCAAAAACAGATATCCTACCCCACTCTTCCTCCAAATGCTGCCAATCAGAACAGTCATTGTTGGCAGCATTACTGAGGGAACTGTGACAGCTGTCAACATCACCAACCCAAGGCTGAGGTCACCAAGGGTCCTAGGACACAGAGGAGTGATAACAAGATGGTTATTCCAGCTTATGAGTTGTAGTGCTTTGCGAGAGGACCATTTCTGGCACTTCATGATGTTTGTCACTTCTTGTGGAACTGCGTAAGGGTTGTTTGAGCTGGTTCACTGACACTGACCTTCCTTTGTCTTTATTCAATATAGTGGCTGATAATAGAGGCTTTGAAGGAATTAATGTTTCTATCACATTGACTCCACCCATTCTGCTTGTCATTCAGAATCTGTGCGTGGAGAAATGGAGTTCAGTTCTAATTTTTGGAGGGAGCAGATGTATCTGTATTTGCTTCCAGAGTATTTACAAGAGAAGCAATATTCTTATAAAAGAACAAGGTTATTGCATATTAGCAATGAATATAACCGTAGTTGGTCAGGTATAATTATGAAGACCTCCAGGAGCAAATACAGATACATCTGCTCCCCCCAAAAAAATAGAATAGAACATAGAATGTAGAACAGTACAGCACAGAACAGACCCTTCAGCCCATGATGTTGTGCCGACCGCTGATCCTCATGTATGCACCCTCAAATTTCTGTGACAATATGCATGTCCAGGAGTCTCTTAAATGTCCCCAATGACATTGCTTCCACAACTGCTGCTGGCAACGCATTCCATGCTCTCACAACTCTATGTGTAAAGAACCCGCCTCTGACATCCCCTCTATACTTTCCTCCAACCAGCTTAAAACTATGACCCCTCGTGTTAGTCATTTCTGCCCTGGGAAATAGTCTCTGGCTATCGATTCTATCTATGCCTCTCATCATCTTGTATACCTCAGTTAGATGCCCTCTCCTCCTCCTTTTCTCCAATGAAAAGAGTCCGAGCTCAGTCAACCTCTCTTCATAAGATAAGTCCTCCAGTCCAGGCAGCATCCTGGTAAACCTCCTCTGAAACCTCTCCAAAACATCCACATCTTTCCTATAATAGGGCGACCAGAACTGGATGCAGTATTCCAAGTGCGGTCTAACCAAAGTTTTATAGAGCTGCAACAAGATCTCACAACTCTTAAACTCAATCCCCCTATTAATGAAAGCCAAAACACCATATGCTTTCTTAACAACCCTGCCCACTTGGCTGGCCATTTTAAGGGATCCATGTACCTGCATACCAAGATCTCTCTGTTCCTCCACACTGCCAAGAATCCTATCCTTAATCCTGTATTCAGCTTTCAAATTCAACCTTCCAAAATGCAACACCTCGCATTTATCCAGGTTGAACTCCATCTGCCACCTCTCAACCCATCTCTGCTTCCTGTCAATGTCCCGCTGCAGCCTACAACAGCCCTCTATACTTCAACGACACCTCCAACCTTTGTGTCGTCTGCAAACTTGCTGACCCATCCTTCAATCCCTTCATCCAAGTCATTAATAAAAATTACAAACAGTAGAGGCCCAAGGACAGAGCCCTGTGGAACACCACTCACCACAGACTTCCAGGCAGAATATTTTCCTTCTACTACCACTCGCTGTCTTCTGTTGGCCAGCCAATTCTGTATCCAGACAGCTAAGTTCCCCTGTATCCCATTCCTCCTGACCTTCTGAATGAACCTGAATAGAACTCCCTTTCTCCACCCACAGATTCTGAATGACAAGCAGAATGGGTGGAGTCAATGTGACAGAAACATTAATTCCTTAAAAGCCTTTACCTTACACAACATATTAAATGGCAGCATGGACAGGAAGAGCAGGCAGTGTGCTCCTCCAAGTAACCCTGACAGGATCTCCTTTCTGATTTCCCAAATGGTAATTGCCCTGCTCGAGGCTGGGTTATTACCAGAGGCGGCTGGTATCAGGTCCTCAAATTGGTCTTAAGGTTTCCATTCCTGCACTTACTTGGGACATCAGAACATTCTACTCTTTGGGCCATAACATCAAGTGTCCCCAGTGAATGGGACAGGAGAGTACATGAGGGCTCTAGGCAGCCCACCGTGCTCAGGTCAGTAGAGGAACTGCTGTGCTTGAGTCTGAGGCAGGGGCTGGGGGTTTGAGCCAGGAACAGAACCAGGACCCATGATTTCAGTCCCTTCCTCTTGAGTTCCACCTGACATCTATATTTGAACTTCCTAATCAGTTAAAATGGGAGGAAGTAACCAGGAGTAGGAACCTTAGTTAATCTTTCTCCTCCTTTGTCTGCCACAGATCTAAATGTCAGAGTGTTTATTTAACTCCAAAATTCTAACCAGTCATTTGACTTGGGGGAAAAAAAATCCCCACTCACATGTATCCCATCATCAAATGTGAAAAAATAGGACTAACACGAGACAGAAGACACCTACAAGCATTTATCAAATTTCCCTGAGAAAAACCACACAATGTTCACAACCTGTAAATATGTTGAACTGGAATTGTTCTGTGGAAATTCCCAGGTTATACATCTGATTGATTCATTTATATAATGCCTTTAATGTATCCAAATGTTATAAGGTTTAAAAAATTACACGGAGCATTATAAGGAGCTGTTAGGTCAGGTAACCAAAAGATCAATCAACGAAGTAGGTTTTAAGGAGCATCTTCAGGAAGAAATTGAAAAAAAGAGGCAGAGAGATTTAGGGAAGTAATTTCAGAACTTAAGGCTTTGACAGCTGAAGGTGCATCAACCAAGGGTGATGTGGTTAAAATCAGGGATACTCAAAAGGCCAGGATGAAGGAGTGCTGAAATAATGTCAAATTCTGCAAAGAGAGATTCTGGGTGGCAGAGACTTTGATAATGTTGGAACCCAGCAAGATCTTAGGCCTTCAGTAGACGAAGAGGCAGAGTAGGGACATGGCCAGTTGAACTAATGATATTTTGGTCCAAACTTTGCTTCATAAATTTCTCAGAATTTAAGGTTCATTACCAAGCAATATGTGGTGACTGGCTAATTTGGACACATCTCCTTTATAGTGCTGAGTTATAGAGTCATAGAGTCATAGAGATGTACAGCATGGAAACAGACCCTTCAGTCCAACCCGTCCACGCTGACCAGATATCCCAACCCAATCTAGTCCCACCTGCCAGCACCCGGCCCATATCCCTCCAAACCCTCATTGATTCAAAAGGACAATGCATGGAATCATTGAACACTGTTGACTATAAACAACTTATCAGTATCAAACACATCTCACTAATGCCATAAAGAAGTATCACCAACATATATGAATCTCACTGGCATGTTCACTGGTCACCAGTAACACAGTAGGTTATTTTCATGCACTTTTATGATACCCAATTTGTAAAACAGTTGAAAGATCCTTACCAGATATAATTCTATGTGTCATCCATGGCAGCATCTAAAAACAAAAGAATGAAATGGATAAAGCATTGAGGAAATATCAATTATAAAATGAACTTATGTTGGGGGGATGTTTATCCCACATTTCAAATATGATATATCATACATCAGCCATTGTAAATTTGAGAAGGACCCAAGAAGAAGAGAGTATCATTTATATTGTCAGATACCATTGGGGTTAAATGGGATTAAGATTAATGTGAGTGGTGAAGGGAGCAGGAGATGGGTCTAGTGGATAATGAAGCTTGGAAAGGGCATAAAGGAATAGAAAAGAAACCACAGAAAGACAATTGGAATAGGTGAAAAACTGTCGAGTGTTTTGGTTTGATCAACATAAGGAAGGCAGGAAACAGCTGAACTGGTGTCTTGATCATAGTGACGTAAAAAAAGTCCATTCTTTAATTATGGGTCTGAAAGAATTAATACATTTTTAACACTAAATTCTACCCAATCTAATGATGTCACAGTTTTTTTGGGTGACAAATCAGGATCCTGATGGGGTCAGAAAAAGACAGTTCTGGCTCTTGATAGTCTTAAGTCAAAATAGTGAGCCAACTAATCAATTTAATTGTATCCATTGCTATTGTATAATAAACTTCCTCTTGCCATGTCTGATAGGCACTTCTTCTTGAAAAGACAAGTGGGTTCTTCTTCTACTCCTGATAATTAGATAATTCCATATACACTGCGGGGGGAGTGGTAGTGTCCCTACATCTCCCCGGAGGCCCAGATTCAAGTTCCACCTGCTCTAAGGTGTGCAAAAACATCGCTGAACAAGTTGATTAGAAAATATCGACAAAATCTCATCTTTATTAATAGGTATGAGATGATTAGTTGTGACATATTTAAATCATAGTATATTAATTGATCTAGAGATATGATTCTCACTTTGGATCACAAAGTTGTGCAGCAGTGATAGTGTCCCTCCCTCTGGGCCAGAACATCTGAGGTCAAGTCCCATGTAGCCCACAGGTGTGTCAGGTCATGTCATGTCTGAACAGGCAGATTAAAATTAACTAGACAGGAAGATTATTTCCCTCACAACTCAGTGTGGCACTCATCACTACTCTTGTTGGAGGTCAGGATAGAGGAAGCAGAAAAACTGGTGTGATAAATTGTTTGGTTGTGAAGAAAACAGTGAGCGTTATCTTTCCTTTCCAAATAATTATAGACATGTGGGCAGTTTTGGGAGAGATGCCTGCTTGTGCTTAAGGTGGTGCAGCCACACATGGTGTTTGATGGCTGAGCCAGTTGTGAGCCAGGTACACTCAAGTCTGTAAGCCCTGGAATTGGAGGGAGCAAATCTTAGGCTTGTACTGGGGAGAATGATCAGGTGGTGACAGAGTAAAGGCTTTACAATTGTTCCAAAAGAACTGCTCAAGCGGTTGAGCTGATCCATAGCTGCGCGAGTGCTCAGCAAGTAGCAGATCATAAGCAAAGAAGGAAAGGTATTGAGTTTAAAGGAAATGTAGTGATAATTGATTTTGATTTTAACTGGTATGAAGTGACACAAATATGAAAAACTTTAGAGGTTATGGAGGGACGTCATAGAATTGCTTATCATAATTATGTAGTTAGAAGCTGACACTTTCCAGGGTCAGAAAAACAAGATGAAATGTTGAATTTTAGAACTATGTAAGTTTTTTTTGTAAATAATAAGTTGTAAGACTATGCAATTCACTTCTAGGTTTAGTAATTGGGATATAAAGCACATTTATATTCAAGAATAGGTTAGATTGATGCAGGAAGGAAAAGAGGATGAAGTAATATGAGAAGGCATATGGTGTCTTAGGTTTCATTCATAGAGGGATTGAGTTCCGAAGCCGCAATATCATGCTGCAACTATACAAAACGCTGGTGCGGCCACACTTGGAATATTGTGTACAGTTCTGGTCGCCATATTTCGGGAAGGATGTGGAAGCATTGGAAAAGGTGCAGAGGAGATTTATCAGGATGTTGCCTGGTCTGGAGGGAAGGTCTTATGAGGAAAAGCTGAGAGACTTGGGCCTGTTCTCATTGGAAAGAAGAAGGCTAAGAGGGGATTCGATAGAGACATACAAGATGATCAGAGGATTAGATAGGGTAGACAGTGAAAGTCTTTTTCCTAGGATGATGACGTTATCTTGTACGAGGGGGCATAGCTACAAATTGAGAAGTGATAGATTTAAGACAGATGTCAGAGGCAGATTCTTTACTCAGAGAGTGGTAAGGGTGCGGAATGCCCTACCTGCCAATGTAGTTAACTCAGCCACATTAGGGAGATTTAAACAATCCTTCGATAAGCACATGGATGATGATGGGATAGTGTAGGGGGATGAGCTGAGAATAGTTCACAGGTCAGCGCAACATCGAGGGCCGAAGGGCCTGTTCTGCGCTATACTGTTCTATGTTCTAATAAGATGTGTAAATGTGATTTGACTATTGCTCATAAGGATGCTAAACATTGGTATGGACTTGAATGCCCTATCTTCACGTTATAAACTTTAAATCTTTTTTTTGTTCTTGTAATATTACAAGAATATACCATACTTTCTGCTCTAGCATATTGTCAGATTGTACCTCCTCATTGTAACACTCTGGACAAAACACTCTGGATGAATTCTAGTTCACCAAATATTGCCCTAACTTTAATCACCTAACTTTAAGATCATGATTCGGTAATTTCATTATATGAATTCAGCATTACATCTGAAATGCATTAGTTCACCCAGCCACCAAGAGATTTAGGCTATGTTTTAAAATCGCAAGAATTAATTGCCCTTATGGAAAGAGATGATGTAGATTGGTTAATGATGGAGTCAGGAACTTTGACTAAATCAATGAACTCAGTGTTTATCCAGCTCATACTGTGTTCTTTACACCTTTGCACACTAGGATATTGAGTCTAATCTCAGTGACTGAATTACTCAAACTGTAACATTCCAATGTATGATTTGTTTTCTACTCCATTTCTATTCAGGTCAGACATTTTACTGAGTTTCTAACTGAAAGCACAGACTGCCAGCTTTCAGCGTATAGCTAGAAAATGGAAAAAACTGGATTTCCTCCAAAATGAACAACACTAGGACAGAGAGAGTACTGTGCATAGATTCCATTACTACATTTTTTAATAGGCTACGTATTGGAGTAACAAAAAATAATAATAATAAACAGATCAGTATGAATTCCTGCTCAAGGAACATTCCCATTAAACAGCAAGAAGCAGGAAGTGAACTCCACAGTGCAAATATTCAACATCAATGTTTGCATTCTCAAAAGAAACAAACCTGGAATACATACTTGTATAAATTAGCCCTGTCAAATGTTCTTTTTCTTATAGCCTGGAAATTTTTAGCATGATGATCTGAAACATTTTTTCCACCAAAGCATGTCACTAATTATTGAACACTGGAATAGTTATAGCACAGAAGGAGGCTATTCAGCCTATCACATCCATACTGGTTCTCTGCAAGAGGAACCCAACCATTCATACACCTCCAACACTCTCCCATAGCCCTGCATTGTGTTTTCTCTCTTCAAATGCTTATCCATTCCCCTCCTTGAAAGCCACAACTTGATGTGTCTCTCCAAAACTCTTTCAGGTGATGCATTCCAGTCTCTAACCATTTGCTGCATGGAAAAAAAAATTATTATTGGTGACATTATGGGTTATTTTTGCAATCACCTTGAATCAGTTCTTGATCCTTTACCAACAGGAATGGTTTGGCTACCTACAATGTTGGGAGCCTTCATGATTTTATACATGTCTATCAAGTCTCCCTTTAACTATCGCTTCTATAAAGTGAACAATGTCAGATTCTCCAATCCATCCATTTAAATAAAGTCCTACATCTTCAGAATCATTCTCAAAACTTTTTTCTAAGCCCTTGCTTAAATATTTCATAATGCATTGCCCAGAACTAGGCATAATGCTGCTGCTCTAAGGTCCTGACCTCATTGTTCCCCAAGCTGACCAAGTAAGAGATAGTTTTCAATTTTGCAGGTGAGTGGACCTAAGGCTGCGGGTCTGATCAGAGGTCTACAATCCTGAAAGGTTAGCAGTCCAAATTTCCAGAGGTGATTACAACCACTGTTCAAGGGGAACTCAAATTCCCTTCCAAAAGATTGGCAGCAACAGATGCTGCTGCTCACTGATGGAGTGGACTATTTAGGACTGAGATGAGGAGAATTTTTTTTCATCCAGAGAGTGGTGAGCCTGTGAAATTCACTGCCACAGAAAGCATTTGAGGCCAAAATATTGAATATTTTCAAGAAGGAGTTAGATGTACAGAACAACCCCAACTGTCTGAACGAGATGGGCGGGGAGTATTTTGTTTGAATAACTGATAGTTCAGATAACTGATCTGATTGTAAACAAAGGAAACCATACTGAATATAATTACATTAAAAAGCATATTTACAGAGTTTTTATTTCATTCAATCGATAAAATATGTACAAACACTGGATATTGCTTAAAAATTCATGATATTTTACAAATCACTTTTTGTGTAAGTAAAATTCATTGAGATGAAGGTTGCTTATTATTTTCAATTAAGTGTATATTGTTGGCATCAATTTTATCAATTTTGGACGAATATGTCTTTAGACACAACATTATGCCTCACAGCAGGTATAAGTGTCAAAATAATTATATCTACCATGAAGTCATTTTTAATTTTAAATACTTATAATCTTAAAATTAGTCACAACTTAGTAATTATAGATATTTTTTGACAATCTTGCTTGATCATAATTTCCTGCAATTAAAACACTGGAAATTCCCAAATCAGTCCTTTCATCACCTAATATTCCTCACTCATCCCAATTTTATTTCATTCACCAGCTTTCAAATTGAAACAGATCGCTCAAAATTCTCACTACAATTCTGACAACACTCTCACCGTGTCAGGCCAGGTGAAATTGTATCCATTCATTTTCAGTCTTATTGGATGACTAAAATGCTCTTCTGACTGTTCTTCCAAACCGCACCCCACTCCCTAAACATTAGACCAGTTAAAATCCCATATCCTGTTGCAGTCAACTCATCACTCTCCTTCTGGTGCACTCAGATTTCCCGATCGCGATCATCACACCAGTGTTGGTAACACCTCTTTGATGTAACATTTTTACGGGACCTTGAGATTTTGTTCAGATAATCGGAAAGTCAGGTAATTGATGTTCGGATACCTGAGGTTATTCTGTATTTCTTAGGGCTAAAGGGATCAAAGTGTTTTAGGAGAAAGCCGATAATGAATTAGATGATCAGCCATGATCACAATGCAAAGTAGGCTCAATGGCCTACTCCTGCTCATATTCTCTATGTTTCTATGTTGTGGCAATGGAAGGGGGGAGGAGGGGATGTGGAATGGGGGGAGCAAAATTCTGTAGATGCTGGAAATCTAAAAGAAGTACAAAGAATGCGAGAGAAACTCAGTAGGTTGGGCAGCATCTGTGAAGAGAGAAACCGAGTTAACATTTTGAACCCAATATGATTTTTCTTCAGAACTTCTTCAAACAACTACATCACCACCAATAACCCTCTATTATAATAAAAGCAAAGTACTGCATATGCTGGAGATCTGAAATAAAAACAGAAAGCACTGGAGAAATTCAGCAGGTCTGGCAACAAGTGTGTAAAGGGAGAAAGAGAGTTCATGCTTCAAGTCCAATATGATTCTTTTTCAGAGTGGAAGGAAGCTGGAAAGTGGGGAGTAGGAGCAAATGAAACAGATGGTAAAAGTGTCCCAAGAGCAAAAAGTAAAGAGTCGGCTAATGGTAGTTAAGAAGAGATTAGAATGACAAATGTCTGATAATATAAAGTGCTGTTAATAGAAAATAGATCAGCTCTATTAAGATGAAACATATTCAACCAAGATAGTGGAGGGAAGAGGAAGTGGCCATACCTACTTTCTTTGCAAAATCCACAACAGGACTGCCCTGGCAAACTCATCATTTCAGCCAGTTCCTGCTCCAATGAACTTACTTCTTCCCATCTTGACTGTTGTTTTTCTCTCCCTTTGTACAGTACCTTCTCACTTACATTTGCAATTATTCTGACACTTTAAATCAGTTCCACAACTTAAATCAGTTCCACCCTTCACCATGGATGTACAATCCTTCTACACCTCCAGCACCAATTAGGGTGGTCTGAGGCTGCTCTGCTTAGCTTGATCTCACTTGGAACCATTTCTCCTTTAAACTTGTCTCATTTTCTCACATGGTCCCTTGTGAGAAATGTGGTCTCTTTGTGAGATATGTGGTACATTCCTTTCTCCAGTCTGACTTTAACTCTTCCCACAACTCGTTTTTTGGGGCATCAATAACATCATTACTGCTGCTTAGTGCACTCATCCAGAATTAGAAAAATCCTTCAATTTTGCTTCCAATTTCCACCCTTCTCTCACTTTCATCTTGTCCATTATTGACTCTTCCCTCTCCTTTCTTGGCTTCTCTGTTTCCACTTCTGACTACCAAATCTATTACAATCCACCAACTCATCCAGTTAATTTAGTCACACTGCCTCACATCATGCTTCCTGCAAGGAATCCAATCCATTCTCCTAGATTATCCATTTCTATTGTATCTACATCAGTGATGCCACAGAAATAACTCCACAGAGATCAGTATCCCATCACCAAGTCACCCTTTATTTACTCATGGGGAGTCCTTGACATGAACCCATATCCCTCAGAGCCAGCTGTTAGAGTGAACAACATGTCTGACACTCCTATTTACATCTGTTAGCTAAAGCTCCCTGATTGGACCAGATTAACAGCCCCAGTCTGGGATTTCACATTCAATGAGACCCACTTGGCTGAACTCATTTCAATCACTACAGCCACCTTCCACAATCATGCTTCCTACGTGTCTTGCCTTTACCTCAACTGAGGAGTTCCTCCTTCCACCATGATAGACAGGACTCTCAGCTGTGTCCATTATATTTCCCACACTTCTGCCCTCGCTCTTTTCTCTCCCTCCCAGAACAATGATAGGATTCCCTTTGTCCTCACTTTCCATCTCACTAGTCTCCATATTCAAAGGATCATCTTCCACTATTTCCCCCACCTCCAAACACATTTTCCCCTCCCCTCCACTGTCCATATTCTGCTCAGAAAATGACCTCTTTGACCTCTTGTTCAACTCTTCTGTCACTCCCAATATCTCTTCTCCCTCACTATGGCACCTTCTCATGCAATTGCAGAAGGTGTATTATTTGCCTTTTTACCTCCTCCCTCTTCACTGTCCTGGGCTCTAACCACACCTTCCAGGTGAAGAAGGGATTTTCCCTGTCGTTCCTTGTGTTTGCTGCTCACGATGCCTCTTTGCAAGACTAAACACAGTCTGGTTAACTGCTTTATGGAATATCTCCGCTCTGCTGCAAGAATGACCAAGATCATCTAGTTGCCTGCCATTCCAAAACATCACCTTGCTCTCATACTAACATTTCCATTCTGAGTCTGTTGCAGTGTTCCAGCAAAGCTCACTGCAAGCCACAGGAACAACACCTTGTTTTCCACTGAGGCCATTTACAGCCATCAGGACTCACCATTAGGGTCAACACTCTCAGGCCATGGACTCTCCATTTTGATCATAACCATCCTCCTTCATCAACCTTCTCCCCTCACTGCCTCTGTGTCTTGATTGTCATGAGTTTGCTCTCAATAGGGCTAATCTATTTTCAGCCATGAAGAACAACTGTTTGAACCTACCCTTCAGCAATATTTTCTCTGCTACCATTAGCACTGCCTTTGCCTTTTGTTCTGGAGTATGTTGGCTATCTGTTCCAGTTGCTCCTCCTCCATCCTTTCTCTACACTATAAACTGCATCATTTTTCCAGCCCCATCAGTTTCTGAAAAGTGTCATATTGGGCTCAAAACATTAACTTTCTCTCTCCACAACTGTTGTTGGGCCTGTTGAGTTTCTGCAGCACTTTCTGTTCTTATACCCTCCTACTGTTTCATCATTAAACTTAAATCAAGCTGGCTAAACATCTCTTGACTTTAACAAATCAATACTGTATTTCCTTCATTAATCCATTTATGTCTAAGTGACAGTTAATGTGATCTTGAATTATTATTCCTGAAAGCTTTCCCACTTCCAGTGGTAAATTGACTAACTTATATTTGCTGGGATCATTGTTACATGTTTTTTTTAAACAAGGGGCAACACTTGAAATTCTCTGGCACCACCTTACATGTAAGGAGAACTGAAAGGTAAGTAAAGTCACCATAGTCCCAGAGGAACACAGAGCTGCACAATATCTCTGCAATACCATAAGACTGCAAGGTATCAGCAGAATTAGGCTATTCAGCCCATCAAACCTGCTTCACCAATCGATTATGGCTGATACGTTTCTCAACACCATTCTCTCGCCTTCTTCCTATAACCCTTGATCCCCTTATTAATCAAGCAACCCAGCTATCTCTGTCTTAAGTACATTCAATGATATGGTCTCCACAATTTTCTGTGGCATTGAGGTTCGACAGATTCATTACTGTCTGGCTGAATAAATTCCTCCTCATCTCAGTTCTAAAGGCTGTGCCCTCAGATCCTTGTCTCTCCTTACAATGATAACATCGTCTCCACATTCGCTCTATCCAGTCTTTTCAACATTCCATAAGTTTCAAGATACCCCCTCACCTTCATAATACCTCTTCATTTTCCACACATCTGCTTTTATATACTTAAATGCATCCCAACTGGTGACTTTTCAATTGTTTAGCAGCATCAGCCTTTTTGTTAAGTGAGTTTATCAACTTTTAGCCCATCCAATTTATCACCTACTTCCTCTTTCACTGTTACTTTGGCAGCATCTTCCTCTTTGGTAAAGAAGATCCCAAATATTTATTTAGTAATTTGGCCTCAACTTCTGTCTCCATGAGTACATTCACCTTTTAGTCCCCAACTAGACTCATTCCTACCTTACTACCATTTATATTTAAATGCTTGTAGAGATATTTGAATTCCTTTTATGTCAGCTGTAAATCTCTTTTCATATGCTCAGTTTGCCACATTTATTTCCTTTCTCACTTCTCTATTTTTTTCTATATTCAGATAGGTTCTCAGTTGCATTATCAACTTGATATGTTAGGTACCCCTTTTTCTATTTCATTTTGCTTTCATCATCCAGGTAGCTCAAGATTCGTTTGCCTTACTTTGTGCCTTGAAAGGATCTTGACTGTACTCAGAGTAGCTCCTCATTAAAGGCAAAGGCTGAACTGCTGTGCTTTTCCAGCACCAATCTAATCTTGACCCTCATTAAAGGCAGCCAATTGTACCATTTCAGTTTTGCCTACTAATCTTTGATTTGAATTTACCTGGGACAGAGTTCATCCCCTCAGAAATCCAACAATTAGTAGGAGGTTCACTAAGCTGATAGGCTAAGGATGGCAGGACTGTCCCATAGGGAGAGTTGATTCAACTGGACCTCTATTCACTGGAGTTTAGAAGGATGAGAGGAAATCTCATTGAAACATATAGAATTGTAATGGAGCTGGACAGACTAGATGCAGGGAGATGTTTTCCCTGGTTGGAGAATCTAGTCACAGGATATGGGGTAAAATATTTAGAAATGAAATGAGAAAAGAATTCTTCACTCAAAGGGTAGGGAACCTCTGAAATTCAGAAGGATATGGAGGCAATTTATTGAATATATACAAAAAAAAAGATACATTTTAAAATATTAACGGCATCAAGAGATTTGAGGAGAAAACAGGAAAATGAAGTTGAGGTAGAAGACCAGCCATGACAACATTGAATGGCAGAGCAAGCTCGAAGGGCTGAAGGGCCTACTGTTGCTCCTAGTTTCTGTTTCTATTGATGTTTAGTATTTTCATGCTAGATTACTCTTTGTCTTTACTTGTTGCTAAAATAAGTTTGTAATATCATGATTATTTCCCCCTAAATGTTCCTCCCACTGACACTTGACCTTCTTGACTCACTTATTTCTCAGGATTGTATCTAGGCCAGAAACAAACAGATCAGGAAATTTCTCCTGAAGATACCAGAAACTTTTTCCGATCGTACCCTTTACCCGATTACTATTCAACTTTAGAATAAGATAACCAATATTATTTCTCTATAGCTGTTACACTTCTCTGTAATTTCACTACATTTTTATTTTTCTTTCCCCATTTGGTGACCTACAGAATGTCTCTAGTATTGAAATGGTCCCTTTTTGTTCCTCACCTCTAACCAAGTTGCTGTCATTGACACCTCTGGGATATTCTCTCTCTGCAGTATTAGAATATTTTCCTAAAATAATACTGTCATCTTTCCCCTTATCTTTCCATCCCTAGCTTTTGTCCAGGAATGTTTTCTTTTTATATACTACCGCCTAACTGCATTAGTGCTTATTTTTTCCCCAGCACCCATGGTGTGTGAGTGCAGGTGTGAAACACAGTGAGAGACACAAGGTGCACGAATCTTTATTCAATTTCCACCACCAGGAAGATAGGAAAACATCCGAGTGGCCAGTGACAAGCACTGCCCTTCACATCAAAGGGCAATGCTGTGTGATCAAAACAGTGAAGGGGAAGGTAGGGACTAAATCAAAATAGAGTTGGAGGGGGAAATAATGCACTCCACTCCCCAAGATGCCTACCTCTCCCTGAATAACTCCAGATGTCGATGGACACCGCGTGCTCCTTCTTCAAGGACATCCGGGCCCTACCATAACCGCGGAAGAGTGGCAGGCAGTCGGCCCGAACGACCCCCTGCACGGCCCGCTGCCTGGACCTGTTGATGGCCAGTTTGGCCAGGCCCAGGAGCAGACCCACGATGAGGTCTTCAGACCTGCCCTCCCTCCTCCGTACCAGGTGCCCGAAGATCAGGAGCGTGGGACTGAAGTGCAACCAAAAGCAGAGGAGGATGTTTTTAAGAAAATCAAAAAGGGAGTGCAAACGGCCGCACCCAATATATACATGGTCCACGGACTCCACAGAACAAGCAGTTGGGCTGGGAGTCTGTGAACCACTGCAATCTGCGGTTGCAGGGTACCGCTGCGTGCAGCACCCTCCACCCCAGATCCCTGAGAGAAAGGGGGAGGACTCTCGCGTAGAGAGCCCTCCACTGGGGATCCCCACCGCCCGGTGGCAAATGGGCACGCCAAGGCGTGTCCGGACGGTGGATGAGGGAGAAGAGGTGGACGGTGTGCAGCAGCAGTCTATACAGGGCCCGCCTTTTTACCCCCTGGAAAGGAACAAAATTAAAATTCCGGAGGCGGCTCAGGTTGTGGGGCACAGGCTCCCGCGGGAAGTACGGGACCTTGGGGCCAATGTGAAATTCCGTCCGGGCTGGGGTGAGTGCGGACGGGATCCCACTGCACACCTGAGCGTCCTCCAACTGGTGCACTACGTCGGGTCCGAGCACCGCCGTTTTAAGGCGTCGGATGGCGGTGGCCATGTACCGGACGTCTACCGCTGCCCTGCTCGCTATGTCCTGCGGCAGCGTCCAGCCCAGGCCCCCGGCATCCAGCACGTCCCCGACCCTGGTCACCCTCGCCACCACGGCCCTCCCTCCGACAGCCACTCGAACCTGCAAGTATGGAGGTGCGGATTCCTGAGCAACGGCTCCCTGATGACAGCCGCTACTCCAGCCGGAGGGTAGGTGCAGCGCGATTCGACCATGTTCCAGACAGTGATCAGGTCCTGGTAAAAGACAGGCAGCACCTTGAGGGCGACCTCCAAACCGTCACGGTCGACGAACAGGAGCTGCGTGTTGTAGTTGAATGAATGTTTTCTATTCTGGCCTGCCCCTATTTAAGCCACGTGTCTGTTATTAGATTCCCTGGTGATTACTTGCACTTTTAGATTAGATTAGCTTACTTACAGTGTGGAAACAGCCTTTCGGCCCACTCCAAAGAACAGCCCACCAGACCCTTCACCTAACACTACAGGCAATTTAGCATGGCTAATTCACCCAACCTGCACATCTTTGAATTATAGGAGGAAACCAGAGTACCCAGAGGAAATCCACGCAGACACAGGGAGAATGTGCAAACTCCACACAGGTGGTTGCCCGAGGTGGGAATTGAACCCGGGTCTCTGGCACTGTGAGGCAGCAGTGCTAACCACTGTGCCACCGTGCCACCCTCTTGTAACTTATCATCCACTGTAAACCTTATTTAGAGTTTATTTCATTCCCTGCTAGTAAGGTATTTTGTGGGGCAACATTATGTCTTACTATAATTCTATCTGTCTCTCCCAATCTTTTGTGCGCCTCATTTCTTCTTCCTAATGCTCTTTCTCCCAATTCCAAACCTCCCTGTCAAGTTAGTTTAAACCCTCCCTAACAATAATAGCTTGTGAGGACATTGATCCTGGCTCTGTTATGGTGAAACATTCCAATTCAACTACCCACTCAATACACAAGAAACCTGAAGTCCTCTCCCATGCACCATATCTTCAGCCATGCATTAATTTACTCAAGCTATCAAGCTCTACCATCATTAGTGTGTAGCACCAAATGTAATCTAGGGAATACAACCTTTGATGTTATGCTTCCTAGTCTCTTTTCTAGTTCCCTAAACACTATTTGCAGGACCTCACTCATCTTTCTATCTGGGTCATTGGTACCAATGTAGACCATGACCATGATTTCCCGAGGTGAAAGTGAGTACTGCAGATGCTGGAGATTAGAGTCAGGAGTTGGAAAAGCACAGCAGGTCAGGCAGCATCTGAGGAGCAGGAAAATCGACTTTTTGGGCAAAAGCCCTTTATCAGAAACGAGGCTGGGACCCTCAGGGGTAGAGAGATAAATGGGAGGGAGTTGGGATGGGGGGGGAAGGTAGCTGAGAATGCAATAGGTGGATGGAGGTAGGGGTAAAGGTGATAGGTTGGCGAGGAGGATGGAGCGGATGGGTGGGAAGGAAGATGGACAGATGGGACAGGTCATGAGGATGGTGCTGAGCTCAAAGGTTGGAACTGGGGTAAGGTGGAGGGAGGGGAAAGGAGGAAACTGGTGAAATTCACATTGATGTCGTGGTGTTGGACCTCGAGGCAAAAGATAAGGTGTTCTTCCTCCAGGCGTCGGTTGGTGAGGGAGTGGCGATGGAGGATGCCAAGGACCTGCATGTCCTCAGCAGAGTGGGAGGAGGAGTTAAAGAGTTCTGCCAAGGGGCGGTGGGGTTGGTTGGTGCGGGTGTCCCGGAGATGTTCTCTGAAGCGCTCTGAGAGTAAGCGTCCAGTCTCCCCAATGTAGAAGAGACTGCAACAGAAGCAACAGATACAGTAAATGATATTGGTGGATGTGCAGGTAAAACTATGATGGAGGTGGAAGGCTCCTTTGGGTCCTTGGATGGAGGTGAGGGGGGAGATGTGGGTGCAGGTTTTGCAATTCCCATGGTGGTAGGGGAAGGTGCCGGGAGGGGAGGGTGAGTTAGTACAGGGGATGGACCTGACGAGGTAGCCGCAGGGGGAACAGTCTTTACAGAAAGCAGATTGGGTTTGGAAAGGAAGTATAACTCTGGTGGTGGGGTCTGTTTGTAGATGGCAGGAATGGCAGAGGATGATACAATGTTTGCGAAGGTTGGTGGGGTGGAAGGTGAGTACCAGGGAGCTTCCGTCCTGTTGCGGTTGGAGGGGTGGGGTTCGAGGGCAGAGGTGCCGGATATGGATGAGATGTGCTGGAGGGCATTGTCAACCACGTGGAAGGGGCAATAGCGGTCTTTGAAAAAGGAGCCATCTGATGTATTCTGTGATCCTCCTGGGAACAGATGCAGCGGAGGCAGAGGAATTGGGAATGAAGGATAGCATCTTTGCAGGAGGCAGGGTGAGAGGTGTAATCCAGGTAGCTGTGGGAGTCGGTGGGAAGGGGAGGGAGGTGTCAGAGATGGTCCATGTGAATTTAAGTTCGGGGTGGAATGTGTTGGTGAAGTTAATGAAATGCTCAATCTCCTCGTGGCGCTATTGCAGTCATCAAAGTAGCAGAGGAAAAGGTGGGGACTGGTGCTGGTGTAACTGCGAAAGATAGACTGTTCCAAGTAGCTGACAAAGAGACAGGCATAGCTGGGGCCCATGGCTACCCCTTTCATCTGGAGGAAGTGGGAAGATTTGAAGGAGAAATTGTTGAGGGTGAAGACCAATTCAGCCAAACAAATAAGCATGTCAGTGGAAGAGTTCTGGTGGGGATGTCAGGAGAGGAAGAAACAGAAGGCTTCAAGGCCCTGGTCATGACGGATAGAAGTGTAGAGGGACTGGATGTCCATGGTGAAAATGAGGTGTTGGGAGCCAGGGAAACAGAAATCTTGGAAGAGGTGGAGGGCATGGGTGGTGTCCCGAACATATGTGGGGAGATCTGGACCGGGGGGAATAGGACAGTATCGAGGTATGTGGAGTTGAATTCGGTGGGGCAGGAGGAGGCTGAGATGATAGGTCGGCTGGGGTAGTCAGGCTTGTGGATCTTGGGTAGGAGGTAGAATATGGTGGTGCGGGGTTCCCGAACTATGAGATTGGAATCTGTGGGTGGGAGATCCCCTGAGGTGATGAGGTTGTGTACGGTCTGGGAGATGATGGTTTGGTGATGGCAGGTGAGGTGATGGTCAAGGGGGGGGAGGGGGGGGGGTTGTAAGGAGGAGGTGTCTGCAAGTTGACACCTGGCTTCAGCAGTGTAGTGGTTAGTGCGCCAAATTACCATTGCACCCCCTTGTCCACTGGTTTGATGGTGAGGTTGAGATTGGAGCAGAGGGAGTGGAGGGCTGTGCATTGTAAGGATGAGAGTTTGGAGTGGGTGAGGGGGTAGACAGGTTGAGGCAGTCAATGTCTCAGCTGGAGTTGGAAATAAAGAGGTTGAGGGCGGGTAACAGACCAGCACAGGGTGCCCAGGTGGATGGAGTATGTTGGAGGCAGCGAAGGAGTCTTTGGAGGGTGGGCTGGGAGTCTTGATTGAAAAAGTAAGCTCTGAGGCAAAGGTGGCGGAAGAAGTGTTCGATGTCACAATACGTATTGAATTCATTGATGCGTGAACGGAGGGAGAATGAAGGTAAGGCCTTTGCTGAGGACTGATCATTTGTCCTCAGTGAGGGGAAGGTCTGGGGGGATGGTGATAACTCAGCAGGGCTGGGAGCTAGAACCTGATGTAGGGCTGGAGCTGGGATTGGGGGCGGAGACTGTAACTGGAGTGGGTGTGGTAGTGGGGTGAATGGGGGTGATATCATTTGCGGACATGAAGCTCACCCTGGGGTTTTGGGGAGTGGGTGCAGTAACAGTGGGATCTGTGGGGGGGGCGTGTTGGTGGTGTACAAGTGAGTTGCATATGTAAGGGCAGAAGTGGATGCAACAGCAGCAGGGGCTGGAACGCATGGTATAGGTGATGTCGTAGGGGGCAGAAATGGCTGTGGCAGCAGCAACAAAGAGGGCGGAAGTCACAGGTCACGTGGCGTGGGTGATATCGGAGGGGGTAGAAGTGTCTGCGGCGCTGGCAACAGAGGGGGCAGAAGTGTTGTTCTGGTTGGGCCTTGCGTTGGTCTCAGCAGCGGTGGATCTCATAGCAACCGCAGCGGCGGTTGTCTGGCCGGCCTTCACGGAGGTGGCATGAGCAGCCATGGCTGCAGGCTATTGGACAGTGGGGATGGAGATGATGTCATCGATCGCCACGGTGATGATAGCTGGCACGGCCTCGTGGCTGATGGTGGCCAAGCAGTTTCAGAGACCAGGGGAAGCATTTTTGAGGAATGCTGACTATTGAGGTGGGTATATGAAAGTGTTGTACTTACAGCTTTTGATGTTTGAAATGGTGTAGAAACATTGTTTGTTAAGTGAATGAATTATTCTGAGGATATAATACCGTTGGGTTCCTTTGCAATTCTAGACAGGGTGGCTCTCAATTGAGGCAGGGCTGACTGTGATAAAGACTGAGAGAAAGATAAAGTGGTAGCACATGGCTGTAAGCAGAGGATCTGGAAAAAGAAGTGTTGCTGGAGGTTTTGAATTTGTAGTCTGTACTGGTTGTCCTATTCAGATCCAAACTGTGTTGGTCTGAATGATTTCCCATGACCTGCCTGACCCACCTGCCTTCAAACCAACACTGTGACCAGCAGCCACTTCAGTAATATCCTTGTCCTTTTTACTTGAACCAATGAACCACCCTGAAATCACGGCCATGGCTGCGGAGACATCTGTTTGTTATGCAAAATATATCATTTTACATTGCTACTGTTTTCTTTGCTAGCCTCACAACATAATTTTGTTGTTCTTAACATTCCAAGGAGAAGAATAAAATTTGTACTTTATGTAAATATATGGCTTGCACTGTGAACTGTTCTTTAACAGTTCAGTAAGCACAATGCAAAGGTGATTGATGAGGCTGTTTCAAGAAAGATGAGGTGATGCCTATCAGCAAAGGATGAACAGACTGGTTCTCTTTTGTAAAAAGAAGGCTGAGTGGCACCAGTGGTTTTGAAGATTTTGATATAGTGGATACACAGAGAATATTTCCACTTGTGAGGCAGAGCAAAACTGGAGATCATTGATAGAAGACACAGCCCAAGAAATCAAATGAACAATCAGAGGAAACATCATAAATCTAAAAATTTGAGATAATGTGAAACGTCAAGATGAAGAGTATAGATCCATGTAAGAGGAAACTAGATAAACAGATGAGAGAGAGAGAGAAATGAAGGGTTGTGTTTATAGTGATAGATGAGGAAGGATAGGAATTTGAAGTGGAGCATTAACACAAGCAAGGCCTGGTTGAAACATTGGCCTGTTTCTGTGCTGCATATTCTCTATAATTCTATATACACCACACCTATTGTATTCTGGAAAGATGGTGATTAAATGAAAATGCACCAAACAAAAGTAATTTTGGTATCAGAAAACATGTAACAAGGTTTGTTTCTATTCCTGCCCCAGACAAAGCCCAACCCCCTGCCTTCCTTTCTGCTCAGTACAACCATACTGGACACAATAAGGTATGACCCAAGAAAACACAGCACACAGGATCTGGCCTGAATTCTTCCTTGTTAGGGTGGAAACATATCTACAGAACTAGGAGTGGTTCTGGCCGTCAGAAGATCAGTTCCTAATCGAAAAGGTTTCTTGAAGTTGGGGAGCTGGACTAATAGATGGCTGCTGCAGGGGTCATACTGGCATCTGGTGAAGAACATCAGCCTGGGCCTGAACAGTGTCCCCGAGTACCTGCACCAAGCCACAGTGACACGTTCCTGCTCACTTCTCACTGTTATTACCCACAACCACTTTGATCAGGAAAAGGCTTGTCCAATAGTAACCATTAAACCATTGTCAATTGTCGTAAAAACCCGAAGGGTCACTGGACTCGAAACATTGGTCTGTTTTTCTCTTTCCACAGATGCTGCCAGACCAGTTGAGTTTCTCCAGCACTTCCTGTGCTTGTTTCAGATCTCTAACATCCACGGTCCTTTGTTTTATTTTTATGTCACAAAATCCCATCTGGTTCACTAATGTCTTTTAGGGAAGAATAATCTGCCTTCCTCACCTGGTCTGGCATAGATGTGACTCCAGAAGCACAGCAATGTGGTTGTCGCTCAAGCATCCTTTGAGGTATCTCACAAGCCACTGTCTTGTATAAAAGCTTTATAAAACCCAATAAAAGGAATGAAACTGGACAGACCAGCTGACATCCTCAAAATGACAATGGCCCTGTTGACTCTGCAAAATTCATTCTCACTAACATCTGGAATCAGTGCCAAAATTGGGAAAGCTGTCCCACAGACTAGTCAAGTAATAATCTGAGATAGGTAAAAACATGACTGCAGATGCTGGAAACCAAATTCTGGATTAGTGGTGCACAGCGGTTCAGGCAGCATCTGAGGAGAAGTAAAATCGACGTTTCGGGCAAAAGCCCTTCATCAGGAATACAGGCAGAGAGCCTGAAGCGTGGAGAGATATGTGAAAGGATGGTGGGGGTGGGGAGAAAGTAGCATAGACTCCAATAGGTGAGTGGGGGAGGGGATGAAGGTGATATGTCAGGGAGGAGGGTGGAGTGGATAGGTGGAAAAGAAGATAGGCAGGTAGGACAAGTCATGGGGACAGTGCTGAGTTGGAAGTTTGGAACTGGGGTGAGGTGGGGGAAGGGGAAATGAGGAAACTGTTGAAGTCCACATTGATGCCCTGGGGTTGAAGTGTTCTGAGGCGGAAGATGAGGCGTTCTTCCTCCAGGCATCTGATGGTGATGGAACGGCGGTGAAGGAGGCCGCATCAGGAGCAACGGATACAATAAATGATATTGGTGGATGTGCAGGTAAAACCTTGATGGATGTGGAAGGCTCCTTTAGGGCCTTGGATGGAGGTGAAGAAGGAGGTGTGGGCACAGGTTTTACAGTTCCTGCGATGGATTGAAGGGGGATGTTGACCCCATCAGGTAGTCACAGAGGGAACGGTCTTTGCAGAAGGTGGAAAGGAGTGGGGATGGAAATATATCCC
Organism: Chiloscyllium punctatum; assembly: GCF_047496795.1. Taxonomy (NCBI): domain Eukaryota; kingdom Metazoa; phylum Chordata; class Chondrichthyes; order Orectolobiformes; family Hemiscylliidae; genus Chiloscyllium; species Chiloscyllium punctatum. The sequence continues at coordinate 48,683,336 of NC_092763.1, forward strand.
TGGTGGTGGGGTCTGTTTGGAGGTGGCGGAAATGTCAGCAGATGATTTGGTTTATGCAAAGGTTGGTAGGGTGGAAGATGAGCACCAGGGGCGTTCTGTCCTTGTTATAATTGGAGGGGTGGGGTCGGAGGGCAGAAGTGCAGGATGTGGGCGAGATGCGTTGGAGGGCATCTTTAACCACATGGGAAGAGAAATTGCGGTCTCTAAAGAAGGAGGCCATCTGGTGTGTTCTGTGGTGGAACTGGTCCTCCTGGGAGCAGATACGCCGGAGGCGGAGGAATTGGGGATACGGGATGGCATTTTTGCAAGAGGTGGGGTGGGAAGAGGTGTAATCCAGGTAGCTGTGGGAGTCGGTGGGTTTGTAAAAAATGTCAGTATCAAGTCGGTCGTCATGAATGGAGATGGAGAGGTCCAGGAAGAGGAGGGAGGTGTCAGAGATGGTCCATGTAAATTTAAGGTCAGGGTGGAATGTGTTGGTGAAGTTGATGAATTGCTCAACCTCCTCGCGAGGGCACGAGGTGTTGCCAGTTCAGTCATCAAGGTAGTGGAGGAAGAGGTGGGGAGTGGTGCCAGTGTAATTACGGAAGATCGACTGTTCTATGTAGCCAACAAAGAGGCAGGCATAGCTGGGGCCCATACGTGTGCCCATGGCTACCCCTTTGGTCTGGAAGAAGTGGGAGGATTCAAAGGAGAAATTGTTAAGGGTGAGGACCAGTTCGGCCAAACGAATGAGAGTGTCAGTGGAAGGGTACTGTTGGGGATGTTGGGAGAGGAAGAAATGGAGGGCTTGGAGCCCTGGTCATGGCGGAGAGAGGTGTAGAGGGACTGGATATCCATGGTGAAGATGAGGCATTTGGGGCCGGGCAAACGGAAGTCTTGGAGGAGGTGGAGGGTATGGGTGGTGTCTCGAACATTTGTGGGGAGTTCCTGGACTGGGGGGATAGGATCATGTCGAGGTAGGTAGAAATGCGTTGAGTGGGGCAGGAGCATGCTGGGACAATGGGTCGTCCAGGGTGGTCAGGCTTGTGGATCTTGGGAAGGAGGTAGAACTGGGCAGTGTAGAGGTTAGAAGCTGTGGGTGGGAGATCTCCTGAGGTGATGATGTTCTGTATGGTTCTGTAGGAAGAGGTGTCCTCGAGTTGGCGTTTGGTTCAGCGGTAAGCAGTAGTCTGGTCAGTGCGCCAGACTACCACTGCGCCCCCTTTATCTGCTGGCTTGATGGTGAGGTTGGGATTGGAGCAGAGGGATTGGAGGGCTGCACGTTGTGAGGGTGAGAGGTTGGAGTGGGGGAGGGGGTGTAGACCGGTTGAGGTGGTTAATGTCCCGGCGGCAGTTGGAAATGAAGAGGTCGAGGGCGGGTAATAGGCCAGCGCGGGGTGTCCAGGTGGATGCAGTGTGTTGGAGGTGGGCCAAGGGGTCCTCGGAAGGTGGGTGGGAGTCCTGATTGTGAAAGTAAGCTCAGAGGCGGAGGCAGCGGAAGAAGTGTTCGACGTCACGGTGTGTATTAAATTCATGATGCTTGGGCAGACAGGGATGAAAGTGAGTCCTCAGCAAAGGTTGAGCAATTCCTCAACTTCACCAACACATTCCACCCTGACCTTAAATTTACCTGGACCATCTCTGACACCTCCCTCCCCTTCCTAGACCTCTCCATCTCTATTAATGACGACCGACTTGATATTGACATTTTTTACAAATCCACTGACTCCCACAGCTACCTGGATTACACCTCTTCACACCCTACCTCCTGCAAAAATGCAATCCCGTATTCCCAATTCCTCCGCCTCCGCCGTATCTGCTCCTAGGAGGACCAGTTCCACCACAGAACACACCAGATGGCCTCCTTCTTTAGAGACCGCAATTTCCCTTCCCACGTGGTTAAAGATGCCCTCCAACGCATCTCGTCCACATCCCGCACCTCCGCCCTCAGACCTCACCCCTCCAACCGTAACAAGGACAGAACACCCCTGGTGCTCACCTTCCACCCTACAAACCTTCGCATAAACCAAATCATCCGCCGACATTTCCGCCACCTCCAAACAGACCCCACAACCAGAGATATATTTACCCCCCCACCTCTTTCCGCCTCCCGCTAAGACCATTCCCTCCATGACTACCTGGTCATGCCACCCTTCAACCCACCCTCCCATCCTGGCACCTTCCCCTGCCACTGCAGGATTTGCAAAACCTGCGCCCACACCTCCTTCCTCACCTCCATCCAAGGCCCTAAAGGAGCCTTCCACATCCATCAAAGTTTTACCTGCACGTCCACCAATATCATTTATTGTATCCGTTGCTCCCGATGCGGTCTCCTCTACATTGGGGAGACTGGGAGCCTCCTAGCAGAGCGCTTTAGGGAACATCTCCGAGACACCCGCACCAATCAACCAAACCGCCCCGTGGCCCGACATTTCAACTCCCCCTCCCACTCTGCTGAGGACATGGAGGTCCTGGGCCTCCTTCACCGCCGCTCCCTCACCACCAGACGCCTGGAGGAAGAACGCTTCATCTTCCGCCTCAGAACACTTCAACCCCAGGGCATCAATGTGGACTTCAACAGTTTCCTCATTTCCCCTTCCCCCATCTCACCCCAGTTCCAAACTTCCAGCTCAGCACTGTCCCCATGACTTGTCCTACCTGCCTATCTCCTTTTCCACCTATCCTCTCCACCCCCCCGACCTATCACCTTCATCCCCTTCCCCACTCACCTATTGTACTCTATGCTACTTTCTCCCCACCCCCACCCTCCTCTCACTTATCTCTCCATGCTTCAGGCTCTCTGCCTGTATTCCTGATGAAGGGATTTCACTGCTCCTCGGTTGCTGCCTGAACTGCTGTGCTCTTCCAGCACCACTAATCCAGAAAATAATCTGAGATAATCATTCTCACAGAATCATTACTTACAGATAATGTTACAGACAACAACCATCACGATCCCTGGGATGTCCTGTACCACTGACTTGGCCAGTCCACAAGATGTGACAACACAGTGGTTTACACTTGGGGGAGGGGAGTTCTCCTGGGAGTCCTCAGCTTTGCCTCCAGACCCCATGAGACCTCATGGCATCAGGACAGACATGAGCAAGGAAACCTCCTGCCACAACCCGTACATCCCAGCTGATAAATCAGTTCTCTTCCATGTTAAGCACCATTTGGAGTAATGCTAGGGTGGCCAGGACCCAGAATATACATTGGTTGGAAGAATTCAATATCCACCACCAGAATTGGCTTGGCAGCACCACTACTGGCAGTGTGTCAACTAGCAAGGGTACTAGCTTATTTCTTTGAAACTAGCAGATGTGGTTCCCCCCACAACTGTGTTTCTGTTTGGGAAAATTCTTGGTATTCCTCTAAATTTGGAGAGTAGGTTTTAGATCTTCTGTTCATCCATCAATGGTGCAGGCTCATGAGCTTGTAACTTGGGGTAAAGCAAGTCCCCCCACTAATGTTGGTCCGCCTGGGAACTTACCAGGTCTCCCTCTATATGTGGAAAGCTTTCAGTGAGCCAGACTTACCACACATCCGCTACAGGCTCCCTCTTCTTAAACCAGGGGAAGGCAGCTTTCTGAGCAACAACTGGGCTATATGGAAACCTCTCTGTTCGCCCTTAAAATGTGGAACTATCTTACTCACGTGGTAACCATTTCCCCAAATTCAGTTTCTGCAGGAATAGATCAGTCCCTGTTCTGTCCCATGTGCTCTGGGACACCTTGGCTCACCTGAGCTGGTTAGTTTTTACTGCCCTGCTTTGTGGCTCCTTACTATGTGGAGCCTCTCCCTTACTATCAGTTAAACTGCATAGGAAATCCGCTGGTCTCTGTTTTTGATAGTCAATCTTGAACAAGTCTGCAGTTTCCTTTATAGACAAAGAGGTAAATTACATTCTTTTACTTTTCTCCTCTTTGTCTGTAAGCAAGGTTTTTGTTTTAAAGAATTGAATCACTGAATCATTTTGTTGTGTGAAGTGTCTTATATAAATGTGAACTGATGTTGCCTTCAGTAGATTGTTGTTATTTTAGGTCATCCTGCTCAGAATGTGCCAATGGATATCTCCAACAGTGGCTGCTAATAGAATGTAGAACATAGAATATTCCAGCGCAGCCCTCGATGGCCCTCCCCCTTTGGCCCTCGATGTTGCACCGACCTGTGAAACCAATCTGAAGCCCATCTAACCTACACTATTCCATTTTCATCCATATGCCTTTCCAACGACCATTTAAATGCCCTTAAAGTTGTTGAGTCTACTACTGTTGCAGGCAATGCATTCCACAATCCTACTACTCTCTGAGTAAAGAAACTAACTCCTGGAGGATTTCAAACAAGGATATTTAAAAGGTTGTGATGATGCCAATGTCTAATCAGCAGCTCACCATCGAAATGGCCAGAGAACCATAAGCCAAGCTCTTAAGAAATTGACTGTTAATGAACAGCAATGAGAATTGGTAACAACCCAGTTCTTGAAAAACAACTCGCTCAATGTTTCTTTATCATTGGCTTCCTCCATCTCATCCCCAATCCAATTATTTTTCCTCTTCAAAAAGTGCACAAACTTTATGTGAATGCAGAAATGCACTGGTCAACTTCTCAATACAGCAGATCATTTTTCACCCGAAAACAAGTTTACAGCTACAACCACATAAGACAACATAACCTGTCATAATACTAGAGACAGGCACATGATTAGATCTAGAAGTAACTTGGCCAAATTATCCACAGAGCTAGTAAAGAGACATGTACAGCGTACAAAATAAGGATCTGATAATATAAAAGAGGAAGGAACGAGCTTAATGGCAGTGAGAAGCTATGACCAACTCTCAGGGACCTAGAGAACTGGAGTACACTCCAAACTCTGCCTGACCACCTCTGCCTTTTACTGGCAGTATTCTGTGCAAGAAGTAAAGCTTGTAGATTTGTAATTCTTTTAATGGTTGTGTGACTGATATTTCCGCTGAATATTTATCCAATTACTACCATTTCACATTTTGCAAAGAAATATTAGTACAAAACACAACAGATGCTCACAACTCCCATAATCTCCAGAAAAAAAACAATAACTTGTCTCATAAAGTGCCTCTGACATAATTAAACATCCCAAAGCACTTCATAAAAGCGTTATAAAATAACACACAACTTTAAGCCACAGTTGGAGAGATTGAGTCTGATAACTAAACTTTTGGTCAAACAGATAGAATTTAAGCTGTGTCTTAAAGAAGGAAATTGAGGCAGAAAGGTTTAGGGAGAGCAATAAGCTATAACAACATAGATAGCTTCTCCCGGGTGCAGAACACTATCAACTGTACACACTTGCATTAAGAGCATAACACAGCACATGTCATCAATAGATAAGAATTCCATTCAGTCAATGTGTAAGTCATTCCAGAACTTAGGGCCTAAGCAGCAGTAGGCATGACCAACAATGCTTATGTTTATCAAATGCTTATGATGATGGATCAGAGGATATTACGGGTAGGGAAGGGACGGGACATGGAGACCTTTGAAAAACAAGAGATTTTCAAACTTTGAGGCCTTGTTTAATTGGGAGCACAGGAGCAATCAGTGCATTTCGCACGAGTTTGGAAACAAGTGACTGAATTTGGATTACTTCAGGTTTATGGACTGTAGACTATGGGAGGTGGGCCTAGAGAGCAATAGACTAACCATGACTAGAATTAACAAAGGCATGGATGAAGGATTTCAGCTTCAGCAGCATAGTGGAGGCTGGGAAAATACAGGTGATGGAAATAGTCGGTTTTAGTGATGGTGTGCATAGGAGCCTGGCAGCTTAATCAGTGTCAAATATGATTGGGTTCCACACAATCTAATTAAGACTCAAATAATTGCCAAGGAGGGGAATTGAAATAGTAGAAAGGGAACAAAGTTAGTTTGTGGAGGAGACAGAAGGCTTTGGCTTCAGTCTACCTGATATTTAATGGAGGAAACATCTGCCCATCCAGCAGGATAAAGGACCTGGCACCCTAAAGACAGAGGAGGAGCTGAAATAGTAGAGCAGGGTGTCATCACTGAGCATGTTAAAGCTTACTCTCTTTTCAGACAACAGGAATATATTTTTAATTGCTATGTATTTTTAATTGCTGTATTTCTATTTACTGATATAAATACAGAAAGCAAGGTTGGCGGGGGATTGGGGGGTGGTGGGTCTCATTGCTAAAGCATATTATGCACAAAAGCGTGATGAAATGAATTTGTAATTATTCCATGTAAATAGCCAGTGCGCCATCCCAGTTGTGTAATCAGGACAGCCCTCAGCAATATTTCAAAGATATTTCAGAGGAAAGCAATGTTTGTTAAGGTGGTCATAGTTCAGCTAAATTGTAACGATCCCAAGCAGCATGACCAAGGAATAAAGATATGTGTATCATAAAATGAAATTTGATAATTCATTCCACACAGCAGAACACCATATTCCCATGTGCAACTGTTTGAATTCCATTCTTCAAGTGATAGGATATTTAGTTATATTATTTATTTTGAGGAAACAAAATGTTTTGGAGGAGTTATCAGTGAAAATTGTCATTCTGAACCATAGCAGTTTTACAAGGTCAATGTACGACTCCACTTCCAAGGTACGTCATTAGCTAAAAAGTGCTGGAAAAATTGAAACTATCCAAGGAACTCTTTAAATCTTTACTTTTCTTTTTATATTCATTATAACACACTGTGGTTGCCGAGGTAACTAACAAGAATGACAAATGTTACTGGAAGAATCAAGATGCCGTGATATTTCAATAGCCTAGTTTTAGAAATATTTTTGCTGGCTATAGACCACTGAACCGCAGAAATATAAACTTGGTATAGGACAGAAAGTTTCAACAAAATGTAATCTGGAAGAGGTTACGGAGTGGATTTATTCATAATACTATTAGCCTTCAGTTTGTAGATCTCAGGGTAGATTACTAGCTTTATACTGTAGGAATTGTGGAGTTCAAACTAAATTCAAATGCTGAGCCAACTGAAACAAATATTGTAACATTTCTGGCCATAATTTATTTGTAATGTTAAACCAAATGAGATAGGTTGGAGGAAGGGCAAAAACATTCATAATAGTCAAACAACTATTAAACCTTTAAAAAAAAAGCTCTGAATTTTACAAACTAAGTTGTAAAAACCTTTTAGCTGCCATAAAACTGAGGAAATCAACGATGGTCTCAGATTGTGACATGCAAAAGAAATATGATGGCAGTGATCACTGGGAACACCAGACAAAACTGTAAGCTGACCAGCTATAATGAGGAGGTCATAAACAAACCAAAGGGTGATGTTTGTTGGAGTGAGAGAGAGAGAGAGAGGCACTGATAAACTGATAAAGGCAGTGGTGAAGAGTCAGATGATCTTCACCAATAATTACTAAATGTGACAGAGACAACAAGAACAACAGGAACAACAGCAGTGGGACAGAGTAAAGCAAGACAATTATGAGTGGCTGCAGTTCTGAAGTAGAACTGCATAAGGAGAATTGCTTTTGTTGCTGAAAGTAACTGACAAAAGAACACCAACACCAGGTTATAGTCCAACAGGTTTAATTGGAAGCACACTAGCTTTCGGAGCGTCGCTCCTTCATCAGGTGATAGTGGACTATCACCTGATGAGTGAACAATACTCCGAAAGCTAGTGTGCTTCCAATTAAACCTGTTGGACTATAACCTGGTGTTGTGTGAATTTTAACTTTGTACACCCCAGTCCAACACCGGCATCTCCAAATCATGACAAAAGAACAGTAGTCACTCTTGCGCACAAAGCAACTGTCTAGATAGCAAGAGCTGTGGAAAGTAACAGATGAAACAATGATATCAACTGCAATTGTAGAGAGCAACGGACTTGCAAGGGACAGTTTTATTTTCCACTTCTAAGAATAATTGTAAATAACCAAAGAAAAACTCCCAATTTATCCTCCTAAGGAATGTTCTCTATTTACACAGTTCTCTAGAAATAAGGGTGGATAATTGTCAGAATGCCGGAAGTGTGAGGCAAGGGAGATGGGGAAGATAAGACGCCTGAAGGAGAATTCATTTCCATTTTGATATGTTACCAATGTTTAGCAAAGACAAGCAGGCGGGTTTACTTTAATCTCAAAACAGCGTAAGAAATTCCTGTGCAGATTTTATCAGGACATTGCTTGCAGTATCCTGTGGGCCTGAATTCTGAAGTTGAAAAACATTTCTTTAACACAAGAGATCCAGCGTTATGATGGCAATATCAAATTGGGAAGACAGAGTCCCCTGTTTCACACCTTGATTTCATTTCTGTCTGTTGTGTTAGTATGGACAGCAGCAAGATTAAATCAGAGAGTTTTACACAGGGTGATAGAAGCTGCTCTGGTACGCTGCCTAGTGGCTGAAATCAGAGCAGTGTGCCAGAGGCATTGTCACCCCTATTTCTTCTCTTAGAGTGTTGTATGGAGACAAAAGAAAAATAGCAATTAGATTATGTGCAGGTTTCACCAATCTTTCTCATTGTACATTTTAACCTTGGCTGTGGAGATTCTCAAATCTCTCTGAAAAAAGGGTGATATTTACACAAACCCTGAACAATGTGGGCAGTGGTGAGTCAATCAGTAATACATGGTGATATCAGAAAAATGAGAATCTCAACATTGTGAAAGAAGATTGATTTTATACTTGAGGCTTCAGCAGTGAGATGAGAATTTTGTTCTTCAGCAGTGAGGAGCCCGATTTGCTACATTTACATTTGATTAGTACCTAAACTCAACTAATTTACATACAATTTCCTATTCACCTGCATGCAAAGTGAAATTAGATGGTGTCAATTCCCAATGTGAAAGTCTGAGCAGGTACCTGGCAGTTCGCCACTTGTTCATATGGGCCACCCAGAATTCTCCAACTTTTCAGGATGTGTTCCACGGGCAGTGACTACAGCACCATCTGTCATAGAATCCCTACAGTGTGGAAAGAGGCCATTTGGCCCATCGAGTCTGCACTGACCCTCTAAAGAGCATCACACCCAGACCCAGCTCTCCACCCTATCCCCAAAAGCTGCATTTATCATGGTTAATAAACCTATCCTGCACCATTGCCCACATTGTTCAGGGGTTGTGAAAATACCACCCTTTTTTTCAGACAGCTTTGAGAATCTCCACAGCCAAGGTAAAGGGTGGTTAAAATGTACAATGAGAAAGATTGGTGAAACCTGCACATAATGTAACTGCTATTTTTCTTTTGTCTCCATACAACACTCTGAAAGAAGAAATAGGGGTGACAATTTCTCTGGCACATTGCTCTGAATAAATCAGAGATGTGTAATGATGATGTGGTTTGACTAACCTCACAGACAGCCTGTGACATGGTGGCACAGTAGTAATTACTACTATGTCACAGTGCTAGGGACCAATGTCCCTGCTATGATTTCAGCCACTAGGCAGCATACTAGAGCAGCTTCTATCACATCCCAGGACACTTCAAATCAATTCACCATGGCTAATCCATCTAACCTGCACAGCCTTGGATTAGGAGGAAATCGGAGCACCCAGAGGAAACCCATGCAGACTCAGGGAGAATATACAAGCTCCACATGGATCCCATTGCCTGAGGCTAGAATCATACATTGGTCCCTGGCGCTGTGAGGTAGCAGTGATTACCACTGTGCCACCATGTCACAGGCTGTCAGTGAAGCTGGTCAAACCACATCATCATTACACATCTCTGATTTACTTAGAATTCATTTATATGCTGCATTGTAGATCACTGTAATGCTGCTGACAAGCTGCTTTACATGCAGGGACAAAAACCTATCTCGTTCATCAGAAGAAGGTGAATCACAAGGCTCTCAGCTTGATTCCTTAGTGCTCACGGACTTTGCACCTGTTTGGATGCTCACAGCATCTCTGTGTTGCCGAGACCTTTTGCACATTATTGCCTCATTCAGGACTTAAAGGCTTACAGTACTTCTGTTTTGCCTTGATCTTTAGCAGACACAGAAAGCCAGGCAGCATATTACGGTTGTCAGCAGTGATCAGTCGAAGGGAAAGGCACATTGAGTATGGCACCATGTGACATGAATGTCATAACAATAGTACCTTATGCAGTAAGCACTCTGGTCTTAACACAAGCTCTAAGAGAAATAGTCAAATCAGATCAAAGCAAACTGTCATCAGTCAAGAAGTGTCAAAGTCAATCAAGAGTAGCATCCAACCTCAGTCCAAGAGTTTGGACATGGTCATTCAGCCTCTTGGCATAGTCATGCTTGAGGTTTGTGAAAGATCAATCTTGCAGGTCCATCACAATCAATCTGAGATAGGTCAGAGATCTAGTCATTCATCAACTGGGGCCAAAACTGGGGCCAAAATTTGGCCAAAATTGGCCAAAATCAACTGGGGTTCAACATGGCTGTGTTATGAACAATCTTGGCGACATGTTCACTGAAAGGTCAAAGCAGGTTATCATGGGCAACTGCTGTGGTAGAGAAGTTGGGGAAGTTAATTATGGGGATTTGAGGCAGCATGCTGGGATTAATTCAAAAGGAGCAACTCAACATATAAGGAGGGGAGATGAAGGTGCATTGGAGGACATGGATTAATAAGACAGGAAGGATCATCGATAGCCACAGCCACCCTGTGATGATAATGCAATGCAACGGTGGCAGAACTGATTGTAGAGTTGGAGCTCAGAAGGTAATGCTGGGGGATGAATTCATAAAAGAAAAGAATTGGGTGTGAATGGGTGAAAGCTGACAGTTGGAGTAGACAGGGAATGCAAGGACAAAGCAACATGAAGACTTGGGGTGCCTTTGACCCTACAACTCACTCTGCCAGAATGACCTGCATTGCCTTCCATCCTCATACATGTGAAATACATGCAGTGTCCAATTGGGATGGAAATCCTAGTCACAAGATCTAAGTAGTCAAATCAGATCAAAGCAAACCGTCATCAGTCAAGAGGTGTCACCACAATCAATCAAGAACAACATCCAGGGAGATGAAGGTGCATTGGAGAACATGACAACATATCAAGTTAAAAATCACACAACACCAGGTTATGGTCTAACAGGTTTATTTGGAAGCACTAACTTTCGGAGCGCTGTTCCTTCATCAGGTGGTTGTGGAGTATAATTAGTTTCAATCAACTTATCCTCCACAATCACCGGATGAAGGAGCAGCATTCCAAAGCTAGTGCTTCCAAATAAACCTGTTAGTCTATAACCTGGTGTTGTATGATTTTTAACCCTGACCATTGTGTTTGCATTTTCCCAGCTGACAATATCTAATTCCCCAAACTGTTTACGTTGTTTCTTCAAGACAGACAATTGGCCACTCCCCAGACTATGCTGCGAAAGATCCCTAACCATGAGTAGCCAGTTGACTACGGCCAATCTTCCCTGATTAACTGTGCCCCCGACCCCTTGACTAGATGGAGGACTAGTCCCCACGCACTTTCCAACATGCCTGTTTGGTTGAATAAATATGTAGTGTGTTTGCCGCATGGTGACTAGCACATGCCGTGGGTGTTAAATTAACATTTCAAACTGCCAGACAGTCATTTCCCCACCCCATACCCACTGTCTTCACCTTAGACAGGTCCCTACCAATTAGCATGACATGTGTTTGTGTATCTATGCTAAATAACACCTTAATACAGCAATGCTGATTGGCTTAGGCACCGCAAAGCAACACATGTATTCTGTGAGCATGCAGCTGCATGCTATGTGAACTCATAGAAACCCTACAGCCTATATAGAGGCCATTTGGCCCTTCAAGTCTGCACTGAGTCTCTGAAGAGCAACCAATCAGTAAATCTCCTCCCCTCCCACACGCCCCCCCCCCTCCCCCCCCCCTCTCCCACATTTCACAAGACTAATCCACCTACCTTACATATCCTGGACACTACAGGTAATTTAGCACTGCCAATCCATCTAACCTGCATATTTTTGGTCTGTGGGAGCAGACTGGCATCAGGGCTAACCACTGAGCCACTGTGCTACCTAGGGCTATAAGAATAAGTGGGAAGTTTTGAGGTACTGCCTAATCCAGTCCTTGAGCTATGCGCTCATCCAGTCTTCTGAGGATGTGACGGAGGCTAAAAAAGTCAGAACTACAGCAGTCTTCTGAGGAGATATGAGGAAATTGCGCAAAAGGAACATCACCTTCACCACAATAAGATAGTTCAGTATTTGACACAAGAAGCCACACTTGACTTAAACGATACCCACTTCCAATGGGTGAAAGCTGGGTGCAGTGATCACTCACTGACTGTAAATTTGTTGCTGCTTGAAAAGCAATCAGTCCCTGTCACCAGAAGAAATGCAAATTGTTTGTTCTTAGTTTTTGCCATTTGCTATTCAATAGAAGTGAACAATTTCAGTTGCTGAAGCCTGTCCAACATGTGATGTTCCTACTTTGAACAATGATAAGATATCATATTATGCTGAGCTTTGGGGAAAGAAAAGCATTACTCCAGACAGGATTCTAACATGGAAAGGCACTAAGGTTAGGTAGCATCTGTAGCTTGATTCTTGTAGCTACAGTTACAATTACTGTCAATTAGAAAGATGCTGATGTAAAATAGCAGTACATTTATGGAATGTACACTCCTACTTGCAATGAAGTGTCAGCTGTGGTAGCTGTATGCCATTAAAAACTGCTCTTTCTTGTTTCCCTCCCACTACATGAACAGTGAAGGGACAGTTATGTCTGGCAGAGATTGACCTGGTATACAGCTGGGGGTTAAATGTGGAAAAGTGGCAGAAGTTCAGGAAAGTCCTGGCAGTGGCAAATACATCCACAACTGGTTGGTGCATGATAAAGCAAGTGTGGCATTATAGAGGCATGGTGCATACATAAGGAAAAGATTAGTATAAAACTGTGAAATAACTTGCTGCAGCTCATCAAGAGAAAGCCTCCAAGAAATTCCCCAAAATTGACATTTAGCTCATTTTCGGTAAAAATCAGCCCAAAATCCTTTATGAATGACTAACTTACCCTCCCATGTAAAAATATTTACAGTGTTTTATGATTTGTTGAGAATATTTATTTTAAATATGCTCTTTGTGACCCAGACCATTTAAAGGAGGGAACATCACTCTGCTACTATCCCTTGATGTATGTCATTGAAGAAAACTCAGTACTGTCACTAAATAACAAAACATACTTTTCATAAGTTTCAGTTAAAGCGTATTGACCTTGATGAACATAAAAATATCAAGATTAAATGAATTGATGAGATGTTACCCGGCTAGAATTATTACTATCCTCAGTGTCATGCCTTTGTTCCTTGAAGCTGACGGGGCAGCTCTGTGATCTTGAAATTCTATTTTCCAAGTTGTGCTGCTGTCCAAGAGCTTCTGAAATATTCTCATCCAAGATGTCTCTTGCAAGTAATTGGTTGTCCTTGATGTGTGTGTTGCTCAGGTTTTTTTGCTTTATCTGAAAAACTTCTGCAGTCAAGTCTGGATGTGTCTCAACAACATAAAGCTTCTCATCAATCTCATTGTTATTCAGGAACATAAAACAATTTTTGGAGAAGCAAATGACACTTGGTCTCTGTTTAACAACTTTCAAATATCGTCTTGGTACAGTTTCCACTTTGGGCCTCAACTCCTGAGAAGACAGAGACTCCTTTTGAATCAATGCAAAGTCACAGTCATCCTTAACAGTCATATCACTCAAGCTCCTTTCGTTGGGAAGCACAGAAGGAAGAGTATAGTTTTGATCAACATATGCAGTGGGGAAATCAACAGTGGTAGTTTCCTCAGGTGAAGACAACGCTGGTGATGTGACTTGGTGAGCCATGTCTTTACTTGGTATTTTAATTCTGTCTCCAGAGTTTGTTTTGAATTAACTGTGGATCTTCTGCTGATCCAAAATGAATTCAGCTCCTGAGACCTTTGTTTTCAGAAAGTATCCTTCTCGCAGCCTCTCAGCAAGCCTGTTGAAATATCAATAATATTTTTAATTCCAAGTTATATCCCTTCAATTTGTTAAAAAGGACACATTCAGCTGGCCAACTCGTGCCTTATAATGACAAAATTAAATGGAAAGTCTTATCAGTCATTTCTACAGACAGCATCTCATCATTTGGAATTATTTTTGGTTTGATTTATTCCAAAGGAATGAAAAGTGCTGTTCCTGTGAATGGGACAACACTGATTCTCTCTCACGCGCGCGTGAGCACACACACACAAGCACAATCGCTCTCACACAGACACCACAGACTGTCTCTTATTCACACACACATGCATGATAGACTGTGAGTGAGTGAATCAGGAAGGATGTTGGTATGTGACTGTGAGAGAGGATGTGAGAGGGAGAGTGGGTGTGTGCATTCATGTATGTGAGAGAGTAAGTGAGATTGTGAATATGTGAGAGTGTGTAATAGAGAAACTTTGAAAGAGTATGAAAGGAGAGGGTGTGTATGTATGAATCAGAGAGTGTGTATGTGTCTTTATGATGTAGTTGAGTGAGTGTGAAATAGAGGGTGTATGTAAAAGAGAGTGTCCCTGAGAGAGGGGGAGAGAAAGACAGGGTGTGCATGTCTGAGTGTGAGAATGTCGGAGAGAAAGTGTATGTTTGTGTATGGAAGAGTGAGTATCTGTGTGGCTGTGAGAGAGAAACACAGAGGCTGTGTGAGAGAGAGGATAGTGTGTGAAAGAGAGGGTGTGGGTTTTGTGTGGGACATAAAAAGAAAGAGAAGGTTTCTGAATGTGAGAGTGTGTTTGATAGAGGGAGTGTAAGAGACGGGGGTGAGGGGGGAGAGAGATGTTGTCTATGTCTGAGAAATATAGACTAAGTATGTGTGTAAGAGAGAACATGTGTGAAACATTTTGTGTGTATGAAAGAGAGTTTGTGTGTGAGAGAGGTAAAGTGTGTGTGGAGAGTGTGAAGACCAAGTGGGAAGCATGTGTCTGTGAAAGAGAAGGAAAATGAGTGTAACTCTGTGAAAGAGAGAGATAATAAAAGAGACTAGAAACACTGCATCTGTTCTCTCCACAGATACTGCCAGGCCTGCTGAGTTGCTCCAGAACTTTCTGTTTTTGTGTAAGAGAGGTATGTTTGTTTGTATATGGAAGAGAGGCTCTCTATGAGTGGAGTGTTGAAGAGAGCATGCGATTGAGCATGTGAGAGAGAATGTGTGACAGTGTGAGAAAGAGTGAAAGGAAAGAGAATGTGTGTGTGAGATAGAGTGCATCAGAGAGACAGTGTGTAAAAACAGAGCCGGTGTTATGTTGTAAAGACCATATCTTTTTATTTTCTTGCACTCCTGATCGTGGCGTGAATTGCGGTGTTTTTAGGGCTGTTTTTGAAACCAAGGAATGTAGAAGAATTTGCAACACTTGCAAAAAGTGAGTTCCTGAACCTCATTCTAATTCATGTTTCCACTGTTGTTTTGATCCAGCAGTGGGGAAGCTGTTAATAGATGAGTATCTGTACTGAGTGAGATTTGGCTGGCCACAGCTTGTGGAGTGGATTGTGAAGTTGTGATCAGTTGTGGATGACAAAGGCCATCAGTCAGTAAACAGCTTTGCTTGATTGATTCCTGGGTAATGGAACAGCTTGCGGGTCTTAACAGTATTGGCAGAAGCTGTTGGTCTGCTGAAAAGAGCAGATGATGTACCTTTCTCTCCATTAATATACCTAAGTCTGAAGAAAGCTGGAATATTCCCCGGACCAGTTGCTAGAAGCTCTGCCTTTAACCAGTAACCAAGAGACTTTACAATTAGTATAACAATCACCTGTATCACCTTCAAAGAAGTGAAAGGAACCTGGAGAAAAGAGATAGAGAAACAGGAAAAAGTCCTGGTAGGGCAGAGGATCATCTCGGTGAACCCTGTGGTGCAGGGCCATTGAGCAGTTTCCTTTGTATTTCTTTCCCTTCTCACATATCACAAATTTTTTTTTACCTGTTTATGTATGCAGGGACAGGGCAGTCATAAGAGGTTTAGAGTTACAACAAGTGTTATGTGCCAATAGTTCATAGTTGTTTACATGTAGTTAAAATCTATTCAGTTGTCATAAATAGTAGTTCTTGCTAAGTACAGAAACCCGGTCTGTGTTTTCTGTTATTTTGGGTCAATCCAACAGATAAATTCGAGTGAGTGTGTGAGAGTGAGAGTGTGAGTGAGACAGTGAGTGTGAGAGTGAGGAATGGGATTGGCAGTGATTGCAAATGTGGCAGAGGGATTAAGAAAGTGTGTGCCACTCCAAAACAAATCTTCATCTCCCAAGACTTGTACACAAAGCAAGTTGGGAGAGGCAAAAATCTGAGGCGATCACTTCTGATCCCCAGTGCTGTGTAAATTCCACTGAGGCCAGCTTGGAGGAGTGGCCTGTATACCACAGAGGCAAAAGTAAGGTGACCATTAGTTGAACTGATCTTAGTTTGGCCCAGATCCCCACTCTTTTCCTTCGCGATCAGGACTTGAAGGCAAATTTATCTCATTCTAGCCTTGGTTCTTTACCAAGATGACAAAAACAAAAAAGTTTTTAGTTAATTCTGCTGTTCGGTACTTTTAATGATCATTTTCATTAATTATGCATTTCATTAAGTTACCAATTGATTGCTTTGGAATTGTGTTTTTAAGTTCACATTTACTTTAGTGCCAAACTATATCTTTCAGAAATGTGCTGTCCTGCATCCCAAGTGAGAGAAAAATTTAAATATGCCACACATTACCCCTCTCCCCATCTGTACAGTGTGGACAACCCTGTTGTGATGAAACAAAGTTTTGTTTAATTAATAAAAATGACCATTAAAAAATGTAAAATGACAGATGTAACTAATAACATCTTTATTTGCCATTCTTTGTTTGGCAACTGAGTATGTACAAAGGAGAACAATTTGAAGAAATGCAGGTCATTTTCCTGGTTTCTGAGCCAACATCCCTCTTCCAAACAATAGAACTGAAATCACACTATCTGATCATTCAAACATTTGTTCAGTTATCGGTTCATTTAATGTGCAATCTGATAGTTGTGTTTGCAGATATTTCAAAAGAAATTTTGATTGTAAATACTTTGGGAAATTCTGAGAATGTGTTGAAGTATTACAAAAGATCTCTCTTTTTTGGTTATTCTGTTATAAAGACTTCTAATAGTTAAACAGTTTACTATCGCTTTTCAGGTCCTCTTTTTAAGAATTGTTCTTTGCATAGGATACCAAAGAGGTAATCAGTCAACTTCAGGTGAGAAAGAAATTTAAAAACTGGGCGTATAAAAGTATCCAATAATGACCTCTTTCTTACTGTTTTCCAAACAAATGGCATATTTTTCACGGCTAGAGTAAGTAATTATATTCTTGACATGATGAGCCTTCAAGAGAAAATCATGGAAAGTAAAATTTAAACAGATACCGCAAGAAAAGCTATTGGGTGAATCTGACTTAGAGGTGTGTATGAACATAATAGTGAAGATACATTTTAAATAGCATTAAAAAAAATTCTCCAGATGGTCCTGGAGTACATTTCTACATAGCATTGTCAATTCATTGCATCTGGGGAATTATCTTTAGCCCTGGGCTAAAAGAAAGAGGACATCAGGCAAGTCTTCTGATCTTATATTCTGGATTAGTGGTGCTGGAAGAGCACAGCAGTTCAGGCAGCATCCAAATTAGCTTCGAAATCGACGTTTCGGGCAAAAGCCCTTCATCAGGAATAAAGGCAGTGAGCCTGAAGCGTATTCCTGATGAAGGGCTTTTGCCCGAAATGTCAATTTCGAAGCTAATTTGGATGCTGCCTGAACTGCTGTGCTCTTCCAGCACCACTAATCCAGAATCTGGTTTCCAGCATCTGCAGTCATTGTTTTTAACCTTTCTGATCTTATATCTATACAGAAAGCAAGCAGATCAGACTATGATACAGTAGCATTTATAAACAAATGGCTTACCAACATGCACAGTCTAAATTCATGCATGAAGAATGAGCGGGTGGTTGACTGATACAGATTGAAGAAATTTTTTTAAAAATCAGGAACTGCAGGAGGGTGAAAATCAGAACAAAAACATTTGTAAGCATTTTGAGGTCACAAAGAGCATGAGTCAGAAGTGATTCCACATTGTACTTCTACAGTCAGTACTTCTACATTGTCCTTAAAATTAATGCTCATCTCAGGGTCTTTGGGAAATTGAACTTTGCATTTGATGACAAGAGCAATAAAGCCAACAACCTCATAAAATATAATGCCTTTAATGTTGTAAAGTGTCTGAAAAAACAACACTAAAGGATCTTCAATAAATTTTTATACCAGGCCACAGAAAAAGATATTAGAACAAATGACTAAAGGTTTCATCAGTGAAGTAGGTTTTAAAGTAAAATCCTAACTAAAGTAAGGGTGGTATAGAGATTAAGAGGCATAACGGAGAAAATTGCAGAGCTTAGGAGCAAAGGATGTGAAGGAACTGCTGTCAATGCAGCAAAGACAAAAAATCAGTGATGCATAACAGGTCAAAATGAGAAGAATGAAGAGATTATGGAGGGTTCTAAGTTAGAGGAGGTTACAAAGACAGGGAATAGTGAGACCATGGAAGACCATTAGAACAAGGATGAAATTTTAAAATTGAAACATTGCCAGATTGGCAACCAGTATCAATCATTGTACACAGGAGTAATGGATAAATAGGTCACATTAGGATACAGGAGGCCTGTGAGAAGAGCATTAAAACAATTGAGCCTGGAACTAACAAAACCATAAATGAGGATTGAAACAGGAAATAAACTGAAACAAGTTGAAAACAGGCAATGTTATGGAGGTCTGTTTGGACATCAAAATTGCAAATGGTGTGGTTCAGATTCAGACAGTGACCAAATCAAGTAAGTCTGGAGATCACCTCTGGAATTTCCCTTGAATCATATATGAACACTGAAACAGAGAGTGGGGGGTTGAATGGGATTGGGATTATATACTTTTCTCACAAAAAAGAAACATCAAGCACTGAAGAACTTCACACAATCGCATGTCAAACTGCTTATGACAATAGTCTGAAATATGAAGGTAGATTGGAGAAACAGTGGGGTGAAAGTCCAATCTGGGCAATAGTTCAAATTGGGCAGTAACACCCACCCACTTAATACCTGTCTGATATTCAGCTGCACTGACTTCAGTGGAACTGAATAACAAGTGGGCCATAAAATGTACAATACTGCCCATTTCATACTATTGAAAAAGATTAACTCCTATCTCTTAGATATTGAACCTATCAAAGGAGACCAAAACAAACCTTTGAAGAGGTACAGGTTGTACCTCCGTAGTGCATCAGCCTCAGGATCAGGCTTTGCCCAAACCTCAGGAGATCATGGGTCAGGTTCAGCATGGAAATATTTAAAGCAATTTATAAAGCAATGAGAAAAATACTGCTCAAAATCGTTCTGCATTTTTAAATTATATTCAATAAAATGTTTTTGCTGTAAATCATATTTTCAAAGAATAAGTGTGCTTTAACATTGAACGTATAAAATGATAAAAGATGCATCAGCACCAACTATACCAGATCCTGTACGAAATTGAAGCATTTCATTTTAAAAGCCTCCCACACCCAGCTGTGAACAACAAAACAAATCTTTCCACTGAAGGGTCCAACAAGTCCTATCTCAATAATTTAAGACAGAAAAATACACTTTGCTAAAATAACTGCAAGTGCACGCCACCATATGCCCTAAATAGCAACTTTACAAAGACAGAAACCAAAACTGAACCATATACTGTGGGTACCAAACGATAGTGGTTGCTGCTGAAAATGTGTTGCTGGAAAAGCGCAGCAGGTCAGGCAGCATCCAAGGAGCAGGAGAATCGACGTTTCAGGCATGAGCCCTTCTTCAGGATGTTTCCAAAGAAGGGCTCATGCCCGAAACGCCGATTCTCCTGCTCCTTGGATGCTGCCTGACCTGCTGTGCTTTTCCAGCAACACATTTTCAGCTCTGATCTCCAGCATCTGCAGTCCTCACTTTCTCCTAGATAGTGGTTGCTGGACCAGACAGTGCCAGATTTGGGAGGTACAACCTGTATATCACATACAAGCAATATAAAAAAAAGCTAAGTCCAGAATATTACATCAAACTAAATAACAGGCTCCAATCAGTCAAAAGCAAATTAAGGACTAATATCACGGAATTTTCTTCCAAAGCGATAAATGCTTGGAAGGTGACTTTCAGGTAAAGTAATAAAAAGTTGAAAAGTTGCACTGCCTCAACACTATTACTTGCTTTAAGTCCTATTTATTCATACACAGGCCCCTCTAGTTATTTTTAATCAATCCATTCAAACACATTACAATGCATGTCTGAGACTGGTGGGTCTTGAACTCAGATCTTCTGACCTTGAGGTAGAGATACCTTCAATGAGCCACAATATCCTCCAAACCATGTTTACTGTCAATAGAAAGAATATGTGCAGGCATTGTTCATTTTTTCAATTAAACAAGAGCATGTGGGACAAATGTACCATGGTACATTGCCCATAAAAATATATCAACTAAAGTTGACTTGCCCTCTGGATTTCAGCAAAAGCTTTGGATATAACTGTTCCCTAGAATATTCTCCATCACAACACCTTGACCAATCCGCACCCATCTAGACTCAAAACATTAGCTTGCTCTATCTCCATGGATGCTGCCTGACCCGCTGTGATTTCCAGCATTTTTGTTTTCAGCATGCTTTCACATCCAGTGTAAGTTATTCCCTTTGAAATATGGGGTTTTTGTGTCTGTCCTGATTAGATTAGATTACCTACAGTGTGGAAACAGGCCCTTCGGCCCAACAAGTCCACACAGACCCTCCGAAGAGGAACCCATCCCCCTGCATTTACCCTTGACTAATTCACCTAACACTACGGGCAATTTAGCACAGCCAATTTACCTAACCTGCACATCTTTAGACTGTGGGAGGAAACTGGAGCACCCAGAGGAAACCCACGCAGACACAGGGAGAATGTGCAAACTTCACACAGACAGTTTTGAATGCAAGATATAAAATTTGACAACATGTCTTTTAAATCAATTCTCAAGATCTGTATGACTAAGCGACTAATTTTCAAAACAGTTTAATAATTTAGACTCTAATTTTTCTTTCTGTCTGTTTTACCAAATACTAGACTGCTTTGCCCAACAGCATATCACAAAATGTACTCAACTGTAGACTTCTCTTTCAAATGCTCTTGAACTGTCAAAGGAAAGACATATTTCAGATTGCCAAGAGATCAGAGGTTAAAGACCACATGTAAAGACATGTTTTGCTTTACTATCTTGCATCTAGTTTCTACTCACTGATATGATCAGAGGTAGGAGGATGTACTCTGCATATTACTGAAGTGCTGTAGCTCATGAAATGTAGCAGCAATTTGTTTCTCACAAATATTTTCATCAGTCCCATTTGGAAACATTATTGAATATCCTTAGACAATGGTGAACAAGAAAATATCTTTCGTTATCATTGTGCCAAACTCTTCTTCAAATTTAAAATGATTTTAACCCGGTCCTAAATGTACCCAGCATGACCAATAGAATGAAGCCTGGCAAAGAACAATTGAACATCTTAGCAGTCTGAGAGTGTATACAACTTCAAAATGCCACTGTGGTCCATTTAGCAAGTGTCAAAATTCGAAAGGTTCCAAACAATAAGCTTTCTCTTATAAACACAACCCTGTCTTTCATCAAGAAATATATCTCCTGAGCATCTGTTCTATTTTCCATATATTTCTATATGTGGCAAAAAAAACAAACTGCATGATTACAAATGGGTTCAACGTTTTCACTACAATGAGCAAAAACAGGAACTTTAACAACCAGGTAATTGAAATACTGTGCCTCCCACCACAGCCTACAGTCATCTCCCTCTGTTTAGCAAGAACCCACCTTTCAGTGTACAATTCTGGTAATAGCCCAATGACTGCAAATATTAACTCATGTTTTACTGTCTCTCCCTCTTTCCCCTTTCTCCCTCCTTCCCTCCCCTCTCTCTCCTTCCTTCCGTCCCCACCTCCACAGATGCTGCCTGACCCACTGCACATTTCCAGCATTTTCTGTATTAATTTCCTATTTCTACTTGCTTTTCACAGTACCTTTTATAATGGGAGGGCGAACAATGTTTTCCCTGCAGTCCATGTGGTTTTAAGGGTGTATTAAACAAAACATATAATTTGCAAAATGTCAGCATTATGTCCTTTATTTCAAAAGCAAAATACTGGAAGCGCTGAGCACCTGATGAAATAGAAACTGTTGGAAAGGGTCAGATTTGGCAAATATGTGGGAAGTGGGTCGAGAGTGTGTTGCTGTGAAAGCACAGTAGGTCAGGCAACATCAGAGGAGCAGGAGAATCGACGTTTCGGGCATAAGCCCTTTATCAGGAATGAGGCTTGTGGGCCGGGGCTGAGAGATAAATGGGGATTGGCTTGGGGGAAAGATAGCTGAGAAAGCAATAGGTGGATGTAGGTGAGGGAAAAGGTGATAAGTCAGAGGGGGGAGGGAGCAGAGCCGTGTCGGAGGCTTGGGACTGGGATAATGTGGGGGGAGGGGAAATGAAGAAGCTGTTGAAATCAACATTTATCCTGTGTGGTTGCAGGGTCCCATGGCAGAATATGAGGTGTTCTTCCTCCTGGCGCCAGATGGGAACGGTTTGGTGGTGGGGGAGGCCCAGGACCTGCATGTCCTTGACAGAGTGGGTGGGGAAGTTGAACTGTTCAACCATGAGACGGTGAGGTTGGTGGGTGCGGGTGTCCCAGAGATGTTCTCTGAAACGATCCACAAGAAGGCGTCCTCTGTCCCTGATGTAGAGGAGACCACATTGCGTGCAACAGATGCAGGAGATGACATTGGTAGAGGTACAGGTAAATTTCTGATGGATGTGGAAGGATTCCTTGGGGCTTTGGACGGAGGTGAGGGGAGAGGTGTGGGCGCAGGGTTTGCACTTTCTGTGGTGGCAGGGAAGGTGCCAAGAGTGGAGGTCGGGCTGGTGGGAGGCGTGAACCTGACGAGGGAGTCGCGGAGGGAATGGTCTCTGCAGAATGCTGATAGGAGTGGGGAGGGAAATATACCTTTAGTGGTGGTGTCCGTTTGGAGGTAGCGGAAGTGGCGGAGGATGATGCATTGTATGTGGAGGTTAGTGGGATGGAAGGTGAGGACCAGGGAGGTTCTGTCCTTGTTGCATTGGGAGGGACGTGGTTCAAGGTCGGTGGTGCGTAAGGTGGAGGAGATGCATGGAGGGCATCATCAACCACATGGGAAGGAAAGTTGCGATCATGGAAAAAGGAAGCCATCTAGGTCATCCTGGAAACAAATGTGACAGAAGCGGAGGAATTGGGAAGAAGGGATGGCATTTTTCCAGGAGGTAGGGTGGGAGAAGGTGTAGTCTAGGTAGCTGTGGGAGTCAGTGGGCTTATAGTAGATGTCCATGGTTAGTTGCTCGCCGGAGAAGGAGATGGAGAGGTCCAGGAAGGGGATGGAGGTGTCTGAAATGGTCCAGGTGAATTTGAGGTCAGGGTG
Organism: Chiloscyllium punctatum; assembly: GCF_047496795.1. NCBI lineage: Eukaryota > Metazoa > Chordata > Chondrichthyes > Orectolobiformes > Hemiscylliidae > Chiloscyllium > Chiloscyllium punctatum. The sequence goes on from NC_092763.1 coordinate 48,706,768, forward strand.
GAAGGTGCTGGTAAAGTTGATGAACTGTTCAACCTCCTTGTGGGAGCATGAGGTAATGCCAATACAATCATCAATGTAGCGGAGGAACAGGTGGGGGGTGTGGTGCCGGAGTCATCGATGTAGCAGAGGAACGGGTGAGGGTGGTGCCGGAGTCATTGATTAGGGGAGGAACAGGTGAGGTGGTGCCAGTGTACGTTACTGACCTCTCATCATTGACTTGAAATGCAAGACCTATTTTGTCTCTAATGTGTCTGTAGAATTAACACTGGTATTAACATTCCTGCATTAAATATTGTGGCTACTTTAGTATTACATTATAACATATGGTGTGTTCTGAAATAACTCCTTTTTTTATGGACTAAATCAAGAAATGTTTGACAATATCTCTTCTCGTGAAAATGAGGAGTGGGTGACCAATTTTCAGTACATAAATTTTGGATAGTGGGTATAGAGAGAATGTCACCTCTCATGAGGAAGAGCATAATGAGATGCCAGCAATATAAGAGTCATCAAGAAATCCAGTCAGGGATTCAGAAGGAACTTGTTTTGCTAATGAGTGTTAAGATGTGGAACAAACGACCACAAAGTGGGTGAAGGAAATAGTATTGGTGTATTTATCCCTTACGTTGAAGGGATAGTTATGGTTTTAGATGAAAGCAAATGGGAGCATGCTTACTTTGAGCACAAAAACTATCCGGACCAGATGGGCTGGATGGCCTGCTACCTGCATTAATTCTGTGCTTGCAGGCAACTTAAGAGGGCGTATAAACACAGTACCAGGTGTATACTACCTAATGCTTTGAGCTTGTTTCACCATTCAGAAATTCATGGTATATCAGGCTTTGAGTTAATCTGTTTTCTGTCTGCGCTCCATAATTGTTTACTCCCTGTCTAAAGAACATAGATCTAAATTAATACTTAGTGGCTTCCACAATCTCAGGCTATTGCAAATGTTTTACTGCCAATTAAGTAATTTCAATTAGTCACTAATATAGGAAGGATTGTATCAAATTTGTGCATTCAAATAACAACGTTGTAATGAAAATGTAATCTGTAGTAATATTGATTGAGAGATAAGGTCCTAGGGAGTGTTGTTGAACAAAGAGACCTTGGAGTGCAGGTTCATAGCTCCTTGAAAGTGGAGTTGCAAGTAGATAGGATAGTGAAGAAGGCATTTGGTATGCTTTCCTTTATTGGTCAGAGCATTGAGTCCAGGAGTTGGGGGGTCATGTTGCAGCTGTACAGGACATTGGTTAGACCACTTTTGGAAAATTGCATGCAATTCTGGTCTCCTTCCTATCAGAAGAATGTTGTGAAACTTGAAAAGGGTTCAGAAAGATTTACAAGGATGTTGCCAGGGTTGGAAGATTTGAGCTATAGGGAGAAGTTGAATAGACCAGGGCTGAGGGGTGACCTTATAGAGGTTTATAAAATCATGATGGACATGGTTAAAAATCACACAACACCAGGTTATAGTCCAACCGGTTTAATTGGAAACACACTAGCTTTCGGAGCGCCGCGCCTTCATCAGGTGATATCATCAGGACTATCACCGGATGAAGGAGCGTCGCTCCGAAAGCTAGTGTGCTTCCAATTAAACCGGTTGGACTATAACCTGGTGTTGTGTGACTTTTAACTTTGTACACCCCAGTCCAACACCGGCATCTCCAAATCATGATGGCCATGGAGAGGGTAAATAGACAAAATATCTTCCCTGGGGTGAGGGAGTCCAGAACTAGAGGGCATAGATTTAGAATAAAAAGGAAAAGATATAAAAGAGATATAAGGGGCAACGTTTCATGCAGAGGGTGGTACGTGTATGGAATGAGCTGCCAGAGGAAGAAGTGGAGGAGAGTACGATCACAACACTTAAAAGGCATTTGGATGGCTATATGAATAGGAAGGGTTTGGAAGGATATGGGCCGGGTGCTGGCAGGTGGGACTAGATTGGGTTGGGATATCTGGTCAGCATGGACGGGTTGGACCGAAGGGTTTGTTTCCATGCTGTACATCTCTATGACTCTAATTAGTAAAGAGCAAACAAAGACAGCAGTGGTGAAGTTAAGCCCAATTGCAACCACTTTCCAAGTGGATTGAAATGTAGAAGAATCTTAGGTGATCCTATTGAATTATATAAGATCCTGAGAGAACTTAATAGGGTTGATAGTAGGAGGATATATCCTCTGCAGGGGTAACAAGAACCGGGAGGAGAAAAGTTAAGAGTGAAAGACTTCCCCTTTAAGATGGGATGAGGAGAATTTTTTTTCTGAGGGTCATTAAGCTCTGGAATCTGTTCGCCCAGAAAGCAGCTGAGGCTGGGTCACTGAATTGATACAAAGTTGAGTTAGATAGATTTGTGATAAACAAAAGAGTCAAGCGTTATGGGCAGGACAAGAAATTGGAGTTGAAACCACAATCAGATCAGCCATGGTCTTATAAAATGTCAGGGTAGCATTAAAGGGCTGAATGTATTGAGTAAGGATAGTGTATGGTTTGAAAGACAGCTTGCAATTGGTAGTGTTCCCTTGCTGACATTGTCCTCATGATTGATAGAGATCAAAAGGTGCTGTCAAAGGAGTCTAGGGATTGTTGTAGTCCATCTTTAAAATGGCTTATACTACTGCCATATGCATCAATAGTGAAGGGAATGTGTGATGATGGTAGTTGGAGTACCAATCAAGTGGGCCGCACTGTCCTGGATGGTGTCAAGTTATTTGAGTGTTATTAGCAGTTATTAAATGGAATGGGGAGATTGTTCCTTCACACTCTTAATCGGTGCCTTCTAGATTATGGATAGGTTTTGGGGAGTCAAGAGATAAATTACTCAATACAGGATACATATTCTCTGATCTCCTCTTGTAACTGGAGTATTTACATGGCCAGTCCAGTTCAGTTTCTGGTCAATGGTAACCCCCTCTTGATGTTGATTATAAAAGATTCAGCAATGGTAATCGAATAAGAAAGAAATGTTCAGATTCTTTCTTGTTGGAGATGATCATTGCCTGGTAATTGAGTGATGAAAGTTGTTTGTCACTTATCAGCCCAAGCCTGGATGTTGTCCTGGTGGTTTTACATTTGGACATGGACTACTTCTGTATCTGGGGCATGTTAAATGGTGCTGAGCATTGTGCATTATTTTATTCATTAACAGGATATGGGCTAGGCCAGTATTTATTGCTCATCCCTAATCGCCCAGAAGACAGTTAAGAGTCAGTCAGGGATCTGGAGACAGGTAGGTCAGACCTAATGAGGATGGTAGTTTCTTTTTTTAAAGGACATTGTTGCATCAAACAGGGACGATGTTTCATAGTTATCATTTGCTCTTTATCCCATATTCTTGGGAATTCAAATTCTACCATTTGCCCAGGTAGAATTCAAACGCAGGTCTCCAGTCAATTGCTTCCTCTCCCCATCCATCCCTAACTATATTTGCCCTAACTACAGGGTTAACCGAGTGCTGCAGGGGTCAAACATCCATCCTTGCTGTCGCTATGCCAGCATTGGGTCATACAATAAACATCCACAGTTTGCTGGCTTTATTGACATCTAGTGGAGACATAATCTTATGCCGGAAATAGCTATTGTTCAGCCACTGGTGAGACTGCCCCATCACCTCATTTTGGGGAGTTCTGCAACATCATGTGCTGCTCCTAGTATTCAGCAGGTCTTCCTGCAGCAGCTCTTCCTGAGGATGAAGGATGCCAAGGGCAGAGATGCCACCCTGGCATCTGCTCTATTGAACATCCATGTCATCAGGAAGGGAGTGCCTACAACCATCCAAGATCTCAGCTCATTGCCAATCCTATACCAGAGGGAAACGATGGCAGGTCAGGATCATAGGTCGAGGTCTTGGCTTGCAGTTGAGGGGTCTCAGCAGTAAGGAAAAGAGGGTTTTGTTCAGTGGGCACCCTCATGTCTGATGCAGGATCCCTTGGTCAGACATAGTGCCTTTGAACATGGGATCACCCCCATCATAAGCCAGCAAACAGAGTTTGCTAGGTGTATTCTTTACATAGCAAGCTATCAATCCACCATTGGTGAAATTACCAGCAGTGGCGCAATGAAGTCCTTAATTGGCCATAATTTGCTACTTAGAGCCTCAATTAGCAGCAGGGCAGGAAAACCATCTCAGGCCTTCCTACCATAGGTTTAAACATCCTCGATGTGGAAAGGAGATGGAGTTCCCAAGCAAATGTTCCCACCTTCCTCCTGTCTACTTAAGTGCTCCTTACCTCCAAGCATTCCATAAGTTGGGCATAAGATTCCACCATGGAAGTATACTGCCTATTGTTCTGTCACATTGTGAAGCAAAATCATTCATAAATACAGCTGTAGCCAAGAAAATTCAGCTGTGACCAGATCAGAAGCTTGTGTTTAAGCCTCAGCATAACCTTGGCAGTCCTCACTTTCTCCTGATACTTACCTCATGGCAGTATTGAAAAGGTTCCATGTTGGAGATGCCATTCATTGGGTAAAACATTAAGCCAGTGCTCATTTTGTTTGTTGCAATATTTAATATAGACAGTGAAGGATTGATATAAGTACTTTAAGAAGAATTGTGATTTCTTTTGAGTCTCCTAACTAATTAAACACCATTGAAAGCAGATTAGAGACAGAGTACTACAGCACGGAGACAGGCCATTTGGCCCAAACTAGTCCATGCCGAACTAACCCCATTTCCCTTCACTTGGCCTACATCCTTCTAATCCTTTCCTATCCATGTATTTGGACAAATGCTTTTTAAATGTTGTTAATGTACCAACATCAACCACTTGCACTGGCAGCTCGATATGCATACCACCCTCAGTGTAAAAAACAATGCCCCTCAGGTTCTTTTTTATTCTCAGCCCTCTAACCTTAAACTGATGCCCTCTGGTCCTCGATTCCCCAACCCTGGGAAAAAGACTAGTGCGCTCACACTATCAATGCCTCTCATGATCTTATACACCTCTATAAGGTCCCCCCTTAGTCTCCTATGCTCTAAAGAAAAATGTCTTAGCTTGTCCAACCTCTCCCTAAAACTCAGGCCATTTAATCCAGCCAACATCCTTGTAAATTTCTTCTGCGCTCTTTCCAGTTTAATAAGATCCTTCCTACAACAAGGTGTCCAAAACTGAACACGTTACTCCAAGTGCAGCCTCACAGTTTGTCGAATATGGCTTTTCCATTTCCCAATATAATGGCAGACAGTTTATTTCATAATTATTTGTTGTACTTTTGGATATTTAATATCTTATGGCAAGAAGAGTGCAAGTATAATTATTTTCATCCCGCTGATAGGAGTGCATCGTGATAAGGACTTTTAAAACAAATAGAAAAGTGAACTAAGTGAGAAAATCCCATCAAAATATGTCAGTTTTAAATTTATATGCCAAACTAAACATGAAATATCAGTCAGAATTTTCTGAGCTCACCCAGAGCTTTTAGAAGAGTGTGCAAGGATGTGAGGATCTTAATCGAGCAAGAGGCAAACATTTAGTTTCCCAAAGACAGTTTAAAGTTTATCTGTTAGTTCTCACAACCTTTCAGAGGCTTTGGCTCTCCTAGCCTTCGTCATCAGCAACTTTCTACATCCATAGGCAGTGCATGATACTCATTGACACTGCACTGTGAACTGGTGAGTAGACATCTTCCTCCAAGCCCCAATGGGTACAAACCTCTTCAGTTACTTGGTCCCTTCATATGCAAGCTGTTTCTTTGCATAAATGTTACCAGGCTTAGAAGTGAAATCACTCCAAGCTGATGAGCTCATGAGAGGTTATGCGTAGCCTGGCTTGTTATTGTTAAAAACTCAAAGAGTAAGAGGTGCATCCTGGCCAAGCCAGCTAATCTGCCCAGGTGAGGCAGCCGCACTGACTGATAGCTGCAAACCTGACCAGGGCAGGCAAGCAGAGCTGAACTCAGAAGATCAATCAACTCTAAAGGCCATTTTTGTGACTGTGTCCATATCCAATGTCGTGGTGAAAAGCAATGAAATATGTATGTTCTCTTAATTGTGATGAAAACACCGATGTTGTAGCTCGAATTAACTGTGAACCTGGGCAGATGTGTACGAGGCAGTGTCACTGAGATGCCAGCACTGCTACATTGATAATTGCGATGAAGTGACAGACATTGATTACATGAGGTATCTGATGTCTGGCACCCAAACTTTTGTGAACAGTCCTGTGCAGTGGGAACCTAGCGAAGCTAACTCACAATCATAAAAAGTCATGATGCATTGAGCAGAGAATGGCACAAACTCTGGTGGAGTGCAGTAGTGTATCCATCTGCTTGCAGCCCTGCAGCCAGGTTCTCTCGAGCTACCAACAGATGCCAACTCCACCAGCCATCTCTGATAGCTGATTTACTAGTCAGGATCACCTCCTTCTGCCATTGTAGGGAAGAGAACTATCCTGCCCTCAGTAGCAGCTTTCTGAAGAACCTCTAGCAAGATGTTGCTTAAACAAAGTGCCACTTTTTGCCTGATCTCTGACATCTCCAGGAGTGCATAGGGTGATGGGCAGAGGTTAAATGGTGTCCCTGGTTTGCAGACAGTGAAGTATTGTCCAGGTTATCTTTCAAATATGGTGTTGATAGCACTTGAGAATTTCCTAACTTTCTTGTCCATAAAATTTGGCCATTTATCTGTCTGTGCATATGTAATGTGCTGAGAAGAACATAATCTGGTGAGAAACCTGACCTGCCCCCATTCTAAAGTCAGTCCCATAGTGAGAACCATCTCCACAACTCGTCTCAAAAAACTTACCCATTATTTCCAGGCATAGTACTAAGTATGACAGCACTCTAATTAAAATGTCATAAAAATAAAAATATTTTTCATTCCTTTAATCCCCTGAAAGCTGTTCACTCAAATTTAGATGCTGGTGTTCAAGTACAGATTCCTGTCCAATAGCTGATACAAACCACAATCTTTCATGACTGAATCTGATCTGAGGAACAACTGAAGCTCCAATCATTATTCACAAGTGCACTCTCCAACAGTTGTCACTGGGCAGTAGTCAGGAATGTGAACCTGCTCTGAGATTTCTTCTCCATATTCAAGTTAATAATCATACTCAATAACGTCAATTCATCTGTGAGCTATTAGTTCAACACAGACTAAGTATCAAAACTCTGCTCAATTCCAACATCTGTACATAATTTGGTGAAAGAGTAGTGAACAGCAATGACAAACCAAATAAACTATTCCCTGCATTTAAATCTTTAACTCCCTTAGAGACAATGATAATGATTTGGCACTATTACTCCACAAGACTGACTGCCTGATCTGCTGGTATCTGACGCTGCAGTGTCAGCAAACTGGGCGCAGATGAAATAAAATGCAACCAAATTTAATTCACTAAAATCAATGAGTGTGTGTAACTGTGCATTCTAGCTCATGCCTCCCTTCAGCAGTAATGAATGAAACTTGTGCTCTGGATGTGACCCAACATTTCTTATGTGTTCCCATAGTAGTATGATGAAATAAAATGGCTCGCTACTGTGCTGCCAAGAACTGATGAAACGCTCTGAATTTTTGTGATCAGTCATGACATAGCCTTTCAGCTGCATTTCACCACATTGCAACTGCATCAAATGCCTGACCCTGCTACTCAAAGGAATGTGGTTTGAACCTTCTAGGCCAGATTCTGGGCAAGGTTCCCTAGCTGTTACAGTCTCAGACAAAATACTCCAAATTATCAAGCCCCCAGCTGAGCAGGGATGAACTGTCTGCCCTTCTTTATTTGTCCATCCCCTTGGTTGGTTACAACAAGGTTAATTTATAAAGGATTCCCTCCCTTGTGGATGCCTTTCCCCCAGGCCAAAGTATTTTTGTTTAAAAGAAGCCAATTAGACCAGGCTTGAGTTAACAAATGAAGGAGTTTATTAGGGCAGCACGGTTTATTATAAAAGGCGCACAGGGGCACAGTGGTTAGCACTGCTGCCACACAGTGCCAGAGACCTGGGTTCAATTCCCGCCTCGGGTAACTGTCTGTGTGGAGTTTGCACATTCTCCCCGTGTCTGCATGGGTTTCCTCCGGGTGCTCCAGTTTCCTCCCACGGTCCAAAGATGTGCAGGTTAGGTGAATTGGCCGTGCTAAATTGCCCATAGTGTTAGGTGAAGGGGTAAACATAGGGGAATGGGTCTGGGTGGGTTGCTCTTCGGAAGGTCGGTGTGGACTTGTTGGGCCAAAGGGCCTGTTTTCACACTGTAAGTAATCTAATCTAATCTAATTATTTGCTAACCTTGAGAAAGAATAATAATGCAACACAAATACACACAGGTTTTAAATGACAGTTAAAAGAAAAAAGCTAAAAATCAAGAGATAAATGGGTTACTCTAGGTTTTTCATGAAGAGTAGATAATGGAATTTTGATAATCAACAGTTGATTTCTGGATTCTTGGCTTTATAGGTTAGTTGAAATTGTTTTGCCTGTTACTTGTTAAAGGAAAACCTGTTAAGAACAAGTGGCCCAGTTGATCTTTCATTTCTGGAATTACAGAAGTGCTTCACATGAGGCTCCCAAGCACTGAGGATGTCACCTAGACAGGGGACGAAACATGTGCAACACAAATTCCCAGCTCGGCGAACAGAACCACAACAACAAATCCTTTTTATTGAGTTCAATATGAAAATAATTTGTTCTTTTGAAAGAATGTTTAAATTCTCAAGATTTTATTTCTTGAGCAAGCTATGTCAAGAAAACCTCAGAGACAATCGCATGTGATGAGTGATGACCACATCAGTCACAAACGAGAGCCATTGACTCTAGAACATCCAATGATTTTGTTCTTTTGCTTTTAAGAATAACCAATGGCCAAAGTTCTTTATCCCTCAAATGGCCAATCTCTGCAGAGAAATCTTTTTGTTCTTTTCTGAAGAGTTTCTGTGTGCACTTTGTAATTATTAAAGAAATAAGTATTTGTAATTTTATATTACTGACTGTTTTTGATAACCAACTGAAGAATCTTTATTGAATAAATTTTGTTATTTTGTTTATTAAGAAACCTAGTTGATTGATCTTATCATGTAAAACCTGATATCGATATTTAATTAGTCATTGTGGTAACTGGGAAAAGCATTTTTGTTTTATGTTGTTGACCCATGGGGTAATGGGACCAGAACCACAATGCAATGCCTCAGTTGGAACAGAGTGAGTAATTACACTAATATCATATATTTAGATTGTGGTATGAGTTTTACTGCTTGGGTGTACTTTTATAAAGGCTATTGCAACAACAGTGCCAGTTTTAAATGTAGTTTGGAAGTGTATCAACACTGGTATTTCCTTGAAGTCACGAAAGAGTAATATTCTGTTTTGCATGCAGCTTCAGTTACAAGTAAAAACAGAACTGTATGTAGATTATATACTTTATACATGGTCTAGAGAAATGCTGGCTAGTCTTAACCAGGTAAATTTTCTGAGGCTACCAATCATATTAATTTGCTTCCGAGTTCTCTCAATATTGGATGCTACATAAATCTGTTGCATCATCTCCTCCTACTCCTTCTTCATGGCCTCCCAATGGGTAAATTGCCAACTTTTATTTTACCTTTTTGCTGTAGAATAATGATATTTCACAACACTATGGAGTTTTTAGGCTATATGGAAAACAAAAATTTTGGGTCACAAATTTTCTGATTCCCAACAAAATGAATAAATGCAAATATAGCAACAAAAAAGACACACCGTCTTCTCCAAGTGATGGCTTTGCAGAGCTGAAGGAGCACTGGACCTTCAGTGAAGCAGTCTTTTTGAATGAAATATTAAACAAAATGCCTGTCTGTTTACTCTGGACTTCATCTTCCCTGGGCAGTGTTCAATGAATGGCAGGAGTGTTCTTCCAGTTTGTCTGACCTAACTTTATTGTCAACAGAAGCTAGCTCTGGGATTGACCATAATGCCATCCAAATTTCACTTTACTTGAAAACTATCCAGGTTCCAGGAAATTTCAATGAGCAATAATGATGATTAGGAATTTTGGCTCATGTTAGCTCTTTTCTTATAACCCCAGTCCCACTCTTATGAAATCAAATAATTCAGTTTAATTTAAAGACTGATTCTGTGGCTCGATAGTGTGCCAGGTTGTGCACTTACCAATTTGTGTGCTTTATTTAACAAAGCAAAACCAACAGCATTTGTACTAAATTATTTTACATAGCAGGATATCCTCTACACTATAACAAGTGCTCTATAAAAGTACACTGACACAATACATACTGTTTCTGATACTATCATTAGCAGCACACCCTCTGTTTATCAGCATCCTTTCTGTAACCTTTGGAATAATAAACATGCACTAGAAGTCTCTTATTATCTCCAGCCAGCTTCAGATAGTGGAGAGAATGTGTTTACACCTGTTGTTAGCCTGTTTGTAGTAAAATATCTCAACAACTAATGAATGGATTTTAACAAAACCTGGTATAGACATTGGGTATGCCCAAGGAAGAAACTGGTTAGTTTCTGGTGATGATACAGATTCAAATCAAAATCCTGGAATTTCTATCAACATTAAGAGATTAGGATTTTCTTTTGTAGAGTATTTGTGGATTGTTTTAGAATGTTGCGGGTTGCCTCAGGAGCTGAGGTGAATATGCCACAACTGACAAAATGTGAGCATAGTTTTCAAAGCCGATTGTTGAATGTGAATTGACATAAAGACTCCTAAGTGAGATGGAAGTTCCTAAAAAAAGACATTTTCAGTGTTGTAGTTACAAAGTATTAACTATACAGGGAAAGATTTTAAGGATGAATCATGTAATAGTAAGAACAACATTTATTTAACTCAGCCCAGGTGATGTATGCCCACTGCTGAATGCCCTTCACTTTTTAATAGTGCAAGACTTCTTTATATTACATATCTATTCACTGCTTTACCTGTCTTGAATTTGCCCAATAGTTCCCCTCAGTAAATGTGCAACCCTAAAGGGCTCATTTCATTGATGGTTCCACTGAGCTGATTGACCCAATTATGGTGGTCGTAAAGCACTAAAAGCAGAGTGAAGAGGATAACACTGAACCAGAATGTAATCCCTTTTCATGGACCCTTACTGGGGAATCTGGATCAAGTGTGATTTTGATGTCCCAAGCATACTGTTAAATAGCTCACTGACATCTGCTGTTTACGCTCTCCTTTAAAAAATGGTCCTTTTTTTAAAACTGAAAACTTAGAACAAATCATTGATCTTTAACATGGTATCACAATAACAGATCACTACTTACATAGACATTGAACTTTTGAGTAAATCAGGTTATTTTTGTTCATTATTTTTAAAATGTACATATAAACCAAGGATGACCAGAGTGCATATGCTGAGAATGCAATTCAATGACAGTCTGAAAGATTCCTGTAGGAATTGTACTCAGTCCCAAGAGAGACCCATGGAATGTTGCATGAGAGTATCAAACAACATCAGTGAGAGACACCTAAAAGGAATTGGTGCAATGCAAACTCTGAACTGCAATCTCTTGTAGTTCTAGAAATAATTGAGGCCATTTCAGAAGATAACCAATACCTATAAGTTATATCCTAGACTGTGGACATAATGTGGACGCAAAATCAAATCAGTTCTGGGATAAAGATATGTTTGTGTTTTCCTCTTCCAGGAATAGACAAGAGGAGTCAAAAAGACAACTACAACAGAGGTCTCAGTGTGTTTCTCTGGTGTTCTAGATCTATGGGAGCGGTATATGTTGCAAAGCTCACAGAGGAACATCTATTAAGCACCCGTGGACTTGAGAGTACCGGAAGAAATCTCTCTCCCTTTCACTAACTGTTCAAAGCAAATGACCAATCTGCAAAGCGGCTGCCAAAAGGAAACAGAACATCTTCTTTCCAGAGGCAAGACACTTGAAACCACCCAGCATAATAGCCACAGCATTTCACCATCACTGGCAAGCCAAAGATTGATTTGTATAAACGTTTTTCTACCTATGCGTTTTCTTATTTCTACTTTGTATATATTCACATTGCATTTTATTAATTTTCCTTACATTTCAGTAACTAATCAACACACCATTTTCCTTAACCCAAGAAATTCTAATGAAAATTGTTCCTTTTAAAACATAATTAAATTTGAACTGAGAAATGTATCCATGAGAGAAAGGAACCCGAGTGGCAAGTTAAACTTATTTCATCTTACCAAGTCGAGGGTAGAGAGAAATCTTTATGTATTTGGTACGTAAGGTGGACTGCCACTTTAACAACCTGATCACATGAAATCATTGATCATTTTGGAGGAAAACAGCTTATTTTAACACTGCTTCCTGCAGAGTTAACAACTCCATAATAAAACTCCTGCTATTGTTAAACTTTTCAGCCTCCTGGTCTTTCTTGAAACATATCACAAAAAGAAAAATGGCCTGAAGGATGAAAACTGCTTCAAGATCCATTGGATCAATCCACTGATTTGTTGGGGAAAAAAAAGACAGGATCGTACTGCTCACGGCAGATCTCAGAGGCATTTCAATAAAAAGAAGTGAAAAGACACCATAACTGTCCAAAGCATCTATGGTCAGTGAAAAAATATTATAAGGGATTCACCTGAAAGAGGCGAAAAGTGCAGAAGGAATTTGCCATGTGCTCCACTCTGAAGACCCTTTCCTTTTAAAACAAAAGCAGAAAGTTGTGGCTTTGTGGGACTGTATGATGAAAATATAATAAGCTGGAACTCTTAAGCAGACAGATTCCATTATTTTGTTCAAGCTAACAAAACCGAAGCAGATATGCTCATCACTGCATTGTTGAGTACTGTATTATGGGATAATGAGCACGGCACAGGCAGAGAAACAAGGTTTAAAAATCATTTTGACATTATTTGATGCCACCAAAACAAGTAGCCAGAAACTTACCTGACTAAAAGACATAAGAACTAGGAGCAGGAGTAGGCCATTTGGGCCTTCAAACCTGTTCCACCATTCAATAAGATCATGGCTGATCTTTTTGTGGCCACATTTAATTCCTTTACTGTTCAAAAAATTCTTATCTTTAAAAACATTTATTGCAGAAACCTCAACCACTTCACTGGGCAGGGAATTCCATAGATTTACAACCCTCTGGGAGAAGTTGCTACTCAATTCAGTCCTAAATCTGCTCCCCCTAATTTGGAGGCTATGTCCTCTTGTCCTAGTTTCACCCACCAGTGGAAACATCCTTTCTATTTCTATCTTCTCTATTCCCTTCATAATGTTATATGTTTCTATAAGACCTCCCACATTCTTCTAAATTCCAATGAATATAATCCCCGTCAACTCAGTCTTTCCTCATAAACCAACTCCATAATCAAATTAGTAAACTTTCTGTGCATCTCTTCCAGTGCCAGTACGTCCTTTTCCAATCAGGAAACCAAAACTGCAAACAGTACTTCAGGTGTGGCCTCACTAGCACTCTATACAGCTGCAACATAACTGCTCTGCTTTTAAACTCAATCCCTTAAGTAATGAAGGACAAGATTCCATTTACTTTCTTAATTATCTGTTTGGCCTACAGACCAACCTTCTGTGATTCATGAGATTCAAACCACAGACCATTGACCATAATACTTGGGCTTCGTACAGGGATACCTTCTCAAACAGCAAGCCATAGGCAGAGGAGGATGTGTTGTTACTACCAGCTCATATCTGTACAATTAAGTAGTAGCAATCCAATTTAAACGGTAATGCTAATGGGCTCTCTAGATTACCTTTTCCTAAATGTACCACTTATAAACAAACAGTCTCTAGGTAAAACAAGTAGCAAACACTTTGGTAATGTCAGGACAATTTAAGCACACTGGAAATAATCTGCTACTACAAAGTGATGGACATGGTATTTCATGGAGAAATCACAGCCATATGTCACATGTTTATACAAGCAGGATGTCTCCAATGGGAAATGAAGGTTGTCATTCCACCACAGCTAAAGAAACATGGTTGAATCAAATAAACAAAGATCACTATGGCATTATCAGAGTGAAGGATATAGGCAGGAGCAATGTTTAGTAGCCCGGGTTCAACTCTAAAATTGAGGAAGAGGTGGAAATATGTGCAGCTTGCACAAGTGTTTGCAACCTACCTCCATTTGAACCAATACAATCATAAATAAAGAATAAACGATATTTTTGAAAAGGATTCTCCCAGCATGTTGCCCTCGAGGCAGCTGCAGTGGAGAAGGAGAGCGTTATCTACCTCTCTGCAATGTGAGTTTGCAAAGAAGGTCTGGAAAATGATGCAGTGTTTTTTGTCAACGTTTATCTCAAGCAGTACCAAAACACTGGACTCTGTGCTCTACAGACTGTTCCCAGGGATGCACACTGAGATAAATGTTAATTTGAATTGGAGGAGCATCAATGTGGTCTATCCAAAACTTTATGGTCAGCAAGTGCAAAATGCTGTAGCAACTGATTTTGTAACAAATCGGCCCATTCCACTGTCCAGTTGAGTTACACAGTGAAGTTGGTGTCAACAAAAGCTCAATGGGAAAAGGCTGTTGACTAAAGGCCTCCCACTCTAATGTACCAAGGGTCTGTATATATCAGAGAATATTTGATATGGACTGTACAATATGCTAGAAATGCATATCATGTTTGTAAAGGCAGAATTTTTAGGCCCTTGTGGGTGTGAACTCAGCAACAGATTCTGTAGAGCTCCATCTTCTGGCTGACGTGTCTATTTCCTGTTGTCATCCCAACCCTTGCCCACATTCCCCAAAGTGGGACATGTAATGGCTAATTAAAGACTGTTTAAAGACCGAGCTAAAGTCAATGTCCGAAGCCAACAGGATTTAGTCAGCCTTCATGAGACATCATGGAGCAGCCCAACTGCTGGAAGAGTGCCTCCAGGCAGCTGAGCAGTGGGCTGTGCTCAAGTGAGCTTTCAGGCCTTCCCTAAAAGACTATTAGGCTTCAGCTACAGTCACCCACCATCCTTAATTTAATGGCAAACCCACCTTTGAGCTATTAATTTGTGAATTTGAGGAAAACCATAGCTTCATGACTGTGCTTCTAACCTCTATTTGACCCTCACAATGCCAGGGCCCTGGGTTCAATTCCACCCTCTGGCAACTGTTTGCGTGAAGTCCTCCAAACCCTGTGCGTCTTGAGCACCACAAAGAAAATAGGACCAGGAATCTATTTAAAGTGATGGTAAACTATTTCTAGAATGGTTTCTAAGTGTGATATTGCAAACTGAAATGGCTCCTTACAAACAGTTTCCCTGCAGTTGATTATAATCCATGATTCAATGGTAACAGACTATAAATTAGCAGTCCAAGCCCAGTTGCTGTCCTTGAACATATAATCTATATTGGCACATCAGTGCAGCATTAAAAGAATGAACAGTCAAGAATTTTTCCAGTGCCTTAAGTAATTTTTATCCCTTAATTAACACACAGCCTACAGATTATCTAATGGGAACAAATTGACTGCCACACTTATTTACAATACAACAATTGTGATGGCTCGAAAGTGCAGTGGGATGTCCTGAGGCTGTGCAATTTGTTTTTATCTAATGAAAGTGCCATAAAGACAAAATCATGAATTAATCGGGATAAGTACTATGTTAAAGGGAAAGGATTTTCTTGTTTCACACACACTTCACTTCTTTTGGAAATATCGAGGAAGTTTAGAAAGGAAGAGCAAACTAATTGCCAATCTGTTTGAACCGAATCATAAGCTCCCCTTCTGTAGCCAAGAAGTCCGGAATTGGGATTTGAATGTTGAGCTCCCTGTCTCAGAGGCAAGAATGTTACCTATTGAACCACAAGACCTCCAACAGTACTAAAATTAGTATTTTAAAGAATAATTTGTTAATCAGCAGCCAAACAGGAATATTGCTTGAAGCTAGTTTATTGATAGAACCCCCTACTGTGTAGAAATAGGTCATTTGGCCCAACAAGTCCACATCAGCCCTCCAAACAGTATCCCAACCAAACCCATTCCCATGCACCTAACCTACATATTGGCAGTTTAGCATGGCCAGTTCACCTAACCTGCACATCTTTGGTGCTATGGGTGGAAACCCACACAGAGAGATTATGCAAACTCCACACAAACAGTTACCAGATGATGGAATTGAACCCAGGGCCCTGGTACTGTGAGGCTGAAGTGCTAACCACTGAGCCACTGTGCCAACTTACAAGATATAGAAGCAAATATGAATTAACTGCTGGATTTTACTGAATAAATGGAGACAATGTAAACTGAAGTTTATATTTGATGTTTTTGTCATGAGGCATTGCACTGTTGTTATTCTAACATTTTAATACAGGTAAATACGAGGTGGCACACTGAAATACCTGCACAGAGGCCGGTGTCCCATCACCAAGTCACCTTTTATTTACTTGTGCACAGTACGCAGGCTGTGCCCAGCCAGCTAAAAGTCAGTCCCCCAGACTGAGGAAATTCTAAAGCTCCTGGTTATGCTTTTTTTTATTTCATGAAACCGTATAAAATACAAACAATTGACGATAAACAAAAAACAGTAGTTCACAAAAAAAACACTCCAGGAAAATGAGCAGCAAGGCCAAACCCACCATGCAATCAGTTAACAGGGAGAGGAGGGTGAACCTCAAACCCCACCTTCACTTATCAAAACGAAACAGTAACAAACACAAACAACAGTCCAATCAAATGAAAAAGTGCATAGAAACAGATTCCACCCCCCACCCCCAACACCATCAAGCCACCTACCTCTCCACCTTCCGGTCAGAGGCAGCTCACCCCTCTGCCCTTTCCAGCTCTTCAGGGCAGCCTACTTACCTTCCTGTTTTACCCACCCTCCGGCTCTCGGGGTGACAGCGTTCAGGATGGCCTATGAGCCTCCCGGCTCACAGTAAGGCCTGCCAGACCCAGGGGCACACAAGACTGTTCCTCAGGAAATTCATTCCACACACAGATCATCCTCTGTTAAAAAAAATTGCCCCTCATGTCTTTTGTAAATCTCTCTCCTCTTACCTTAAAAAGAAGAATCTTCTCCCATCAGCAACTGTGCTGGAGCTATCCCCTGTTGTTGCGTGTGGGGTAGCCCTAGAATCAAACAGGAACTGGAACAGTTTAGCATGAAGTGATGCTGTAGGTTGCTCCTTTAAGCCTGCCTTCAACATTTTGGTTGCTCTTTCTACTAGGTAAAAACAATGGCTGCAGATGCTGGAAACCAGATTCTGGATTAGTGGTGCTGGAAGAGCACAGGAGTTCAGGCAGCATCCAAGGAGCTTCGAAATCGACGTTTCGGGCAAAAGCCCTTCTGACCATTGGACGATGGATGGTATGGAGCTGTCCTTACGTGCCAAATACCATTCAACTTGAGGAAATATTCAAATTCTCTGCTGGCAAATGACGTGCCATTGTTTGTGATCAATACTTCTGGGAGTCTGTGTTTCACAAGCAATGCCCACAGCTTCTCAATCATCACCTATGAGTTTGTTGAACAATCTTTATGCACTTCCAACCACTTTTGTTGGGTGTTCACAATGACCAGGAACATTGAGCCCATGAAAGAACCAGCATAGTTGATATTCAACAAGGGTTTACTTGTCCATTCCCATGAACGTGAGGGTGCCATAGGTGGCAATTTTTGTGCTTGTTGGCACTCTGAGCACTGTCCCACCAATGCAGCTATGTCTGCATCCAACCCTGGCCACCAGACATAGCTTCTTACTAGCATCCTCATCTTGGAAACCCTGGATGACTGTGACAGAGTTCAGCCATTATCTGGTGGCAACCTTTACTCAGGACAATCATCCTTGCTCCCAACAGTAATATGCTGTCCTCTATGGTGATCTGGTCTTGACAGGTCCAGAAAGATTCAGTCCTGATTGTGATGACCCTTCTGTCTCCCCTATTACCACCAGCTGTTTTAATTTCACCAGGACAGGATCTTTTTTGTGTCCACAGTCAGATATTGTCAGCGGTGACTGGAAGAGTGTCCAGGAAAGTTAAAACCGAAACAGACTTTTCAAGGAGAGGCACCATCGATGGAGTATCTGCCAGTGACCTGTGGCTCAAGGTACCTGCATTAACCACCTGGCTTCCTGGGTGGTGTTCTAGCTTGTACTTGTACATGCTGAGAATAAGGGCCCACCACTGAATTCTACTGGAAACTATGGGTAGCACGCCTTGTCTTCCTTCAGTAGCCCTAGCAAGGTTTGTGATCTGTTACTATGACAAATTCGCATTCGTAAAGGTACAGGTGGGACTTCCTCACTCCAAAGATGACTATCAAACCTTCCTTCTCTATTTGGGCATATTTGCATTCAGCATCAGCCAACGTCTGGGAAGTATACATTCTTGGATGTTCCTCTCTGTTGGCCACCTCTGAGCCAACACTACCCCAATGCTGTAGGGGAAGGCATCACATGTTAGCACCACCTCTCGATTCAGATTGTAGTGGGCCAACACCTTATATGACGATAGCTGCCTTTTCACTTTCCAAAAGACTACTTTTTGGCAATGCGATCATTTCCAAGGTTGACCCTTTTTCAACAGCAGGTGTAAGGATGTCAAGATGGAAGCCAGGTTGCATATGAATTTTCCGTAATAATTCACTAACCCATGGAAATACCTAAGCTCCGGTACAGACCTGGGAGCTGGGGCTCCTTTGAACACCCTCATAGTATCCTCAAACGGGTGTAACCTAGTTTTGTTAACTCTGTAATCCAAGTGGGTCACTTAGGGTGCCTGGAACATTCTTTTCTCTATTCTAAGGGTGCCTGGGAGAAACATTTAAGCACTTTGTCCACGTTCTCCAAGTGTTCTCTATTGGTCTTCCCAGTTATTAGCATGTCATCCAGATAAATGGCAACCAGGGTGGACTGTGTAAAATGTTTGCCACTGTCTGCTGGAAAAGGGTTCAGGCTAATGGTACCCCAAATGGCAGACTAGCATATTGGTATAAACCCTTATGGGTGTTAATTTTATAATACTGCTGGGACTCCTCATCCAATCATAATTGTAGGTAGGAGTGGTTCATGTCCAGATGCATAAAGATCAGGCCCCCCTGCCAACTTTGCATACAAGGCCTCTATGTGAGCGATTGGGTATTTATCCAGCTGCAAACAGTTTGCAACTGAGCTGTTAGCCTTCACAATCGGTATGACTGGTGCTGCCCGTTCTGCAAACTGCACTGGTTTGCTGATTCCTTTGCTCTCCAGCCTCCTGATTTCCACCTCTACTTTTTTCCGCAAGGCAAATAGTACTGGGTGGGCTTTGCAAAATCTTGGAACTGCTTTCAGGTCAACATGTAAAGTGGCTTTGGCCCCTTTGATAGTCCCAAGCCCTTCTTGAAAAATGCCTGGGTATCTCACTAGGACTTCATTAAGGGAGCCATTTTCCAATTGAAAAATGTTGAGCCAATCAGGGTGAACCTTTCTCAACCAATTCTGCCTCAATAGGCTTGGACCGGAGCCGTTTCCTGCCATCAGTGGTAACTGCACCAGCTGCTACTCATAGGAGACCGGAAGAGAAGTTGTACCCTTGATTTACAACGGTTCTCTAGCATACGTTCTAAGTCTGACTGAGGTCTTGCGCAAACTTAAAGATTGGAATCGCGAACAAATCTCATTAAAGTCAGATTCTGCAACCAGAATACAGCTGCAAACAAATACAACTGCACTGGTATTGGCCTCCATGGGAACAGAGTGACAATTTAACCAAACATTTATTTTAAGTGTTGCAACCCACATAGAGGGGAACTTCCCAAAGTGCGCACTCTCCTAGGTTCCAGCCTACAAGTTTTCTTACTCAAATCAGGCCTTTTAGGACCCCTTTACTGTCTCGAGTCTGCATATCAGAGGTAACTACAATGGCTTGCCAGTCCAGATCCTGAATTGGAGGTGCCAGTGTTGGACTGGGGTGTAAAAAGTTACAACTCACATAACACCATGTTATAGTCCAACAGGTTTATTTGGAAGCACTAGCTTTCAGAGCGCTGCTCCTTCATCAGGTGGGTCATCATAATGAAGGAGCAGTGCTCTGAAAGCTAGTGCTTCCAAATAAACCTGTTGGACTATAACCTGGTGTTGTGTGATTTTTAACCCAGATCATTTTAGCCACTTGGCCAAGGGTCAGCTTTGTTGTGGGGTTCTGCTGTGGGGCTGGCCTGGGGTCACTCCGCTCAGGATATGCTCTGTCTGAGGCCCTGTGATTGCCAACACTTATATGGTGTTCCCCAAGTTCATTTGAACAGGTGAGGGTGTCCACTTATATTGGGATGTCCTATAGCTTCCATGCTCCACTTAGAGTCATAGAGATGTACAGCATAGAAACAGACCCTTCGGTCCAACCCGTCCATGCCAACAAGACATCCCAACCCAATCTAGTCCCACCTGCCAGCACCCAGCCCATATCCCTCCAAACCTTTCCTATTCATATACCCATCCAAATGCCTCTTAAATGTTGCAATTGTACCAGCCTCCACCACATCCTCTGGCAGCTCATTCCATACACCTACCACCCTCTGCGTGAAAAAGTTGCCCCTTAGGTCTCTTTTATATCTTTCCCCTCTCACCCTAAACCTATACTCTCTAGTTCTGGACTCCCCAGGCCCAGGGAAAAGATTTTGTCTATTTATCCTATCCATACCCCTCATAATTTTGTAAACCTCTATAAGGTCACCCCTCAGCCTCTGATGCTCCAGGGAAAACAGCCCCAGCCTGTTCAGCCCCTCCCTGTAACTCAGATCCTCCAACCCTGGCAATATCCTTGTAATTCTTTTCTGAGCCCTTTCAAGTTTCACAACATCTTTCGGATAAGAAGGAGACCAGAATTGCACGCAATATTCTAACAGTGGTCTAACCAATGTCCTGTACAGCCGCAACATGACCTCCCAACTCCTGTACTCAATACTCTGACCAATAAAGGAAAGCATACCAAACGCCTTCTTCACTATCCTATCTACCTGCGACTCCACTTTCAAGGAGCTATGAACCTGCACTCCAAGGTCTCTTTGTTCAGCAACACTCCCTAGGACCTTACCATTAAGTGTATAAGTCCTGCTAAGATTTGCTTTCCCAAAAGGCAGCACCTCACATTTATCTGAATTAAACTCCATCTGCCACTTCTCAGCCCATTGGCCCAGTGGTCCAGTTCCTGTTGTAATCTGAGGTAACCCTCTTCACTGTCCACTACACCTCCAATTTTGGTGTCATCTGCAAACTTACTAACTGTACCTCTTATGCTCGCATCCAAATCATTTATGTAAATGACAAAAAGTAGAGGGCCCAGCACCGATCCTTGTGGCACTCCATTGGTCACAGGCCTCCAGTCTGAAAAACAACCCTCCACCACCACCCTCTGTCTTCTACCTTTGAGCCAGTTCTGTATCCAAATGGCTAGTTCTCCCTGTATTCCATGAGATCTAACCTTGCTAATCAGTCTCCCATGGGGAACTTTGTCGAATGTCTTACTGAAGTCCATCTAGATCACATCTACTGCTCTGCCCTCATCAATCTTCTTTGTTACTTCTTCAAAAAACTCAACTTGACACATTTTCTAATGGCAATGCCAGTTGCAGTGCCTGTTTGAAGTCTATTTGGACTTCAGCCAGTAGGCACTCCTGCATGGTTATGTCATTAATCCCACATACTAAATGGGGTCTCGGCATCTCATTCAGGATAAACCCAAAAATCACATGCCTCTGCCTGTTGTCTTAACCTTGTCAAAAATCCCGATACAGTTCTTCCACTTTAATAACAGCCGAATTAATACCAATAGTGTCTCGGAATTAGTGCAGGCTTGAGGTTGTAATATTCCTTAACCAACTCCGTCAATTCTTGGAAGTTTTTAGTGTCTGTTGTATCTGGGAAAGTTAAAATGCTGCAGGTCCACAAGCAATCAGAAGGATTACTCATTGCTTTTCATCTGCCCCAATGTCATTTGCCCAGAAAACATATTGCCTTCTTTCCACATACTGGGGCCAGTGCTCGACAGCAGAATCAAACAAGTCAGGTTTCGCAAATAAAGACATGATGCCAGAAATGCTGACCCCAACTCCAATTGACTGTTCTATGTGAATGTTCTTCAGGCACATACAGTTTTCTCCTGTAACCATTGAAATAATTACATGGTGGCTGGTATCCTGTCACCACGTCACCCTTTATTTACGAAAAGCACAGGATACTGGCTGACATGAGAAATGTCAGCCAGCTCGAAGTCACTAGGAGATTCTAAATCTCCTGTTTTTTTTAATTCTGGACAAACCACTGCATAGCCAATTTCCACCACTGGGACTTCAGTAGATAAACCTTACACATTTGTGTCCAGCCATAAACAATGCTGCACATTATACAGCAGCGTCCACTCTACAGCCCAAGGTTTGTGAAATAACTGCTGAGGCTGGTATCTCGTCACCAACTCTCCCTTCATTTACTTGTACACAGTATACTGGCTGTGACCAGCCACCTTGGAGTCAGTCGCCTGAACTGAAGAGATTCTCATCTCCTGGTTATATATATTTTAATTTTTTTTAACATATAAACCCCCACACTACCACCAAACAGCAGCGATCTCCTGTTTATATTGGTCAGTCAGGGCTTTCCTGATTGGCCCAGGTTACCAACTCCAATCAAGGATCTCATAGTGACTGAGGTCCATCTGGTTCCCATCACAACATACGCGTTTGGAAAGAAGAACAAGGAGTCCACAAGTACTTTGATTTTAAAAAAGTAACTGAAAGAGGAAGAGCAACTGGGGGATCTGAGGGTAAAGATACATAAATGGCTAAAATTAGAGGCATAGATTAATAAAACCTGCCAGAAAAAGGACAATTTTAAACAAGAGTCATATGGGATTTGAAACATTGGGCTGAATCTTACAGTACTTGGTTAACTATCATTTTCATTGAGTTTCGTGGAGGATTTCTCATTGCAAGTTTTCTCATACTATTGTCTCAAACTTGCCTAATTCACTACCTAACATGTCCTAAGGGCGCCCTTTCATCTAATGCAAGCTGGTCTCTACCAAACATAGTCAAAAGAACTCGCACAGCTGGATTATCCTAGAATAGATGATCATTCCTGACACCAGCACCATCTTTAAAAGGTTGTTGAACAGCCAGAGATGCCCTGCACAACTTTGTGACATCTGTGCTGGACTTAGCAAAGAATGGAAATTGGCAGCCTGCTTTGTAATCAGGGACATAGAGGTCCAGGTGGACAGGCTGGTGGAGAAAAGGGACTTCCTGTAATCACATGTCATGACGGCAGACCAAAAAACCTGGTCCAAGGTTGCAACATGGTTCAGAGTGGTCTCAGCTGTCTGACAGAAAGTCCAACAGTGCAAAACGAATGTCAATGACCTTCTCCTCTCTGCCAGATGGAGTACCATCAATATGGTATCTCACACTCACAACTTCACCAAACAAGATGGGCTAAGGCAAAACATCTGAAAAAAATTGCATGAGAAGTCCAATGAGGCATTGTCGGCAGGGGCGACAGAATTTGTGAGAGCCCAATTGTTGGAGATTATTGTTTGTTATCATCCTCTTTAACTGCAAATCTTGCCTCATTAATAGGCAGTTTCCCATTGTACCACAGAATGGATAGAAACTAGATGCCAAGAAAACTCAAAATGTAAGTCAATGGGATAGTTAGTGACTCCAGCGCACTAGATTTCAGCTCATGAGAGATTCGATTTTGTTTGAGGGAAACGATGTGAAAAAAAAAGATGTGTCTGTGACATTAATAATTGAGTTGACTTTTTTCAGGCACAACTTGTTCTTAAGAATCATATTGATATCTGAAAACAACTGCTATATCATACCTGTGCTTGCAATGGTTGAACTATCAACTCATTTTTCTGTCCTTTTTCTTGAAATTTTCAACACTCAGATATTTATTTACTCAATTTCAAGTGTTCTTTATCAGTAATAACCATTGCAAAGTACTTGACTTTGTACAGTGCTGATATATGAGTAATCTGTAAACAGTAATTTTACTTTGCTTTATTCTGGGTGAATCATTTTACCAGTTCCCTGGGTTTAAACTTGCCATTCCTTTGCCCAGTAGAGGAGAAAGCCACACCCCAGGCTTTAAGTTAAAGGTTATTTATCTGGACAGAAACCAATAGCTAACACCCTGTCAAAAAGGAAATCACATATCTGTGAGCAAAATGATTTGCATGCATTTTTAAACACTCCTATTAAATATAGCATTTTTCCTATTAATAGATTATTAGGTTATAAGTTAGACATTTTTAAATGTTGGCTCCAGCCACTCACTAGTGGGATGTTGCTGCATTGAACCACACAGATGAGGAGAAAGTAGGTTCAACCCTGTTCTGTGCTGAACTGGACGATTTCATGCAAGCTGTGACAACTAACCACAGCATCTCATGGGAGGGAAAAAAAAAATCAATCAGGTTGACATTTCTGATCCCTAGCCAGTAGAATTTGAAAATGTTTATGTGACAGCGTTTATGAGAGGTTAACGAAAATTCACTTTTAGGTACAGATTTGAAAACTTTCCACTTGGAGAGCTGAAGGCAGTGCAACCAATTGAAGAGAGAATAATAATTTAAAGGAAAAATGGTATATTTCTGGAATTATTTGTCATGTGGGTTCTGGCATTGCCACATTCAGCCTATGGCAGAAGGAGGAGCAGAATGAAAATAAAGTATTTCATACTTTCTGTAATAAAAATGGATCTTTGAGTCTTAATATTAAGAAATTATGTCTTATCCCCGTTGCAGTTTATAATATCATGGAAGCTGCTTCAAGATCAATTAACATATCTGTGTACTTTAAACCATGTTAGCCTAAGTAAAGCACATTAGCAAAAAGGAATGAGACAATCTCTGTCTTCTATTTCCACACCCACTGATTGCTTCAGATTCTGCTGGATATGGTACACAATGAGCCAGAGGTAAGTCAATATCTATCATTTATTTTCAGGATAATAAGCTATTTTTTTTTTTACTTGAAACATTGTGTATAGCAGCATTCTATCTATCTAAGGCTATATTATCATCCATGTCTAAAAGGTGAAAGTGATGGTTCAAACTCAGAGGGTGATGTTGTTTCACCATCCTTCTCAAATTCACGATTTTCTACAGATCATTACAAAGTGTCAGAAACAGTGACAACTTCATCTGAGCTTGATGTGCTATCTCTGGACTGGTTTTAAATTAAAGTATATATGTTATTTATTTCAAACTGCACTCAATCTTTAACATGAGAGAGGTAATAGATTCAGACCAAAAGGACAAAACGCTAGTGAGTATCAAGGTGAAATGATAAGCAAGCAGTTTCTGCAACTGGTACGTAATTCACTCTGTAAATTTGTTGCCAAGTGACGAAGATGAAAAATGTCCTCATAGCAAAGCCTTGAAAACTTAGTCTGTATTTGAATTTAGGGCCGAGTGATGAAAGAAATGGAAGGTTGGTGTTCATAATATTGATAAAACAAAATAGGGAGAGTTCAAGGTGTGAACACTTTAGTCTTTGAACATAAAAGCAAATTAAAAATGTACAAGCTATAGTTAATCTCCAGTATAAATGTGAACAAATCCCTTGATCTTGAGAGGCCACCATGTTTCAACCTGCTGCATCATCTGGTAAATGAATAAAATTGTCTGTTCTAACAAACACTTACTTGTAATGGGTATATTTATTTACTTTTTTACACTGCTAAAAAGAACTTTCTACCTGCAGGTCTAGAAAACAAGACCTCTACTTGTGCATTTCTGGAAGAAAAAGACATGCTCTCAAAGCTCATCATGCATCCATCCAGACAAATGCAATACCACCTTGTTCTGATTGGTCAAAACGTTTCCATGGAGAATGCACCGAAACACAGTTTCAGAATTGTAGTGATTGTGACAAGGTCAGCAAAGTGGATCTCATAGAATAAGAGTTCCCTGATTGGGCTGTTAAATTTCGTCCAATCAGGGAACCCTGACTGACAGATATAAACAAGGGTGTCTTCCTGGTGGTGGAAATTGGATAAAGATTCGTGCACCTCGTGTCTTTCACTGTGTCTCACACCTGCACTCACACACACAATGGGTGCTGGGAAAAATATAAGCACTACCGCAGTTAGGCGGTAATGTGGGGGTTTAAAAGAAAAAAAAGAAAAAAAAATAAACAAGGGTGTCTTCCTGGTGGTGGAAATTGGATAAAGATTCGTGCACCTCGTGTCTTTCACTGTGTCTCACACCTGCACTCACACACACAATGGGTGCTGGGAAAAATATAAGCACTACCGCAGTTAGGCGGTAGTGTGGGGGTTAATAAAAAAAAGAAAAAGAAAAAAAATAAACATGAGTGTGGAAAAAAATAAACAAGAGTGTCAGAGGCTCTGCTCACTCAGAACTGGCTCTGAGGAAGCCAGACCAGTGTCAAGTATTACTCATGTGTAAATAAAGGGTGACTTGGTGGTGAGACATCAGCCTCTGTGGATTATTTCAACAATATTTCTGTTTAAATTCAAAAAAGACAAGTTGACTCCGACTGGTCAAAAGATGCTGCAAGGGACGGACCAGAGAACATTGTCCCCCAAACTTGTGTTTAATTCAAAAGGTGCAATTGCCTCAAGCAAACTCTGTCAATCAGGGTTGAAAAGGCAGGCAAAAGGTCCAAACATTGTGTTTTCTTTAATTCACCAAAAGCTGAGGTAGGGGGCAGGGTGCTGCTCCATGAGGTGGCTGTGGTCATGTTATAGCAATGTAACTGAACCAGTAACCAGAAACATGGGCTCCTATTCTAGAGGCATAGGTTTGAATTATGTGAAAACTCTGGAATTAAAATTTAATCCTGTGGTAACCATGTAAGTACTGTTACTTGTAAAAACTCGGCCACTAATGTGGAATTGCTGTACAAGGCTGTGTAAGTTAAGTAATTGAATATATTTAAGGCAGAGGAAGATATATTCAAGATCAGAAAGCGGATCAAGAGTTACAGGGAGAAAGCACGAAAACAGGTCAAAATCCTGGAATTACCTCCCTAATGGCATTATAGGTCAACCCACAGGTGGACTACAGCAGTTCAAGAAGGTAGCTCACCACCACCTTCTCAAGGGTAACTAGGGATAAGCAATAGATGTTGGCCAGCCAACATCCCACAAATAAATTTAAAAATTGGGTTGAGAAACATATCAGTCATGATCAAATGGTGGTATAGACTCAAAGGGCCTTATTCTGCTCCTATATATTATGTCCTTATGGTCTATAACGTATTGTAGGGAAGGATATTGCCATCTGCTCTAGCCTGCATGTGATCCCAGACCCACAGCAACCTGGTTGCTAGCAAGTGATGCCCACATCCCATGAATAAATAGAAAAAGACAAAGTTCTTGTGGTACTGTGGTGATGTCCCTATCTTTGAGCTGGAAGACCTTGTTTCAAGTCTCAACTTCTCCGGAGATGAATTGTAGCACATTAGAACGAACAGATCATTTAAAATAAGTCATGCTGTTTTTAATTTTGAATCAAAACTGTTCGCTTGGATTTTCCATGTCAATGTCTCATCAAATCAAAGCCCTGTTTGACATGAAGTTTTTGTCCCTTTGATATTTTGTGTATTAGGTGGAATTTGGTCATCATGGCCAGCATTTGGCTTGGATTGTGGAGGCTGGAAAGACGATAATTTTTTTATTGTCTGTTTTTGATTGTGGACTGAAGTGGGAAAAGGAGCAATTAAAATCTACGGACTGTGGAAAGAACTTTTGTACCTTTTAAAACCAAGTAGACTGACCCTCATTGTATGTGTTTTTTACACTGCTGTATGTCTAGTTGCAGACAAAATGGAGCCAAGGAATGTGTAAGAATGGAGATTCAGTTGGCAACTAGTAACTGATTAGACTGTGGAATGAAAATCTGTTTTCAATGACAAAGGCTTTCTGTTTTCCAGCAACTACGTGAGTAGTTCCCAGGTAGCTGAGCAGCTTGTGAGTGTGACTGTCTGATAGCTCAGCAGATTTCCAAAAAGGAAGGAGCTGTCCTTTCTCTACAGTGAAAAAAAAACTCAAGCCTAAAGAAAGTCAGTTTATTCTCCCTCAACAGTTGTTGTCTGTTGTGGTCTTTAACTAATAAGTTGTGAACCTGTCCTGTGGTTGGACTCCTGTGCCTCCTGGTAACAAGTGAAAGTAAGTGGAAAAGGAAGATTGAGGAGCTGCAAGTCCTGACAACAAAAAGGATCATCTCAGTGAACAAGGACCATTGAACTGCCTTCCCAATTTTTCCACCTGCTCATGAAACCCATGTTTTTTCCATCTGTCTTTAAAAGTATGCAGGGGACTTCTTACAAGAAATTTAAAGTATTAGCTTGTAGAGTTACAGGCAGCAGTTCACAAGTGTCTACCTGTAGCTAGAATCTATTTATTTGTAATAAATATTCATTCTTATTAAATAGAGAAACATGCTCTGTACTTCCTGCCAACTTAATCCAAAAGGCAGTAAATTGGGAATTTTGCACAGTTTTACAATTTTTATTTACTCTTATGATGTCTCCAGGAGTCCCAGCGTCTGATTTCCAGCAAGCTCTCCTAATGAGGTGTAACAATGTGTATTGCAGCCTCTACTTGCTTTTGCTGTACATTTTCATTGGGTCATGTTTGGAATTACTTGAAAGCTTGCCTCTTTGTGATCTTTCTCTACGAAACGATGATAAGCTGTGAGCATCCTGCGGGCTTTAAGGATAGACCAGCTGTCACTTAGAGAGCATAGTTAAACAGGATATAGTTAAGGACAGGTAGACTATGTGACCCAATGATTAAACAGTGGGTGGGTGAGAGAGTGGAATTGTACGTGCAAGGCAGTGTCAGCCATGCTACGTGCCATGAACAGCGTGGCTTTACAGCTGTTCTGCCATGATGATGCCAGTGATGATCTATGCCAGATTGCCAACACTTGGCTGGGTGCATAGCAGCCTTTTAAAGATTATTATGTGCTAGAGAAGAGTCTTTCAGCAATTATCTGCTGAGTGGTGAGTTGCTTTTAGAACAGCAAGTGGTAAAATGGACAAAAAGGAATCTTAAGGGCAGGGTAGATAGTTAACAAGATGAGTTTGGTGAGATATAGCAAGAGATCTCGCTAGGTCTAGAACTGAAAAACTTTCAAAAAAACTGGACACAATCTGACAATTACCAAAAAAAGTAAGTTTCAGTCCATTGTCCATTCAGTCCTTACATGTATTCAAAGCTTCAACAGTAGTTTTATTTTAAACCAGTACAGAATTTCTGTACTAGCAAGTGATCTCCACAAGTCTATGTGAAACTTGCTTCAATAGAACTTTAATTGCCATTAGCAAACAAACACAGTTCAAGATAGATAATCATAGGCTTTACTTTGGTTGGAGAACAATTTCTCATACTTTCACACCAGCAACACAACAGATTGGATGCAAAATAAAGTTTATCTCAAATAATCCCCATCTGGCACCCTCCAAGTCTCAGGTACAACATTGGTTAGTTTCAGGGACAACTGCTGTAAGACATAGAGTTAGGGTTATACAATGTGGAAGCAGATCTTTCAGCCCAACTAGTTTGGTCCACATCCCTCCAAGTTCCTCCCATTCATGCACCCATGTCCCTGATGTTTTAAAATAAGATATCCGATCATATGACCTTATTAAAGATTGCATCCCCTGTGGATATGTTAAAAGTACTTGTTTATGGGATGCTGGCCTCAGTGACAGAGATAGCATATGTTGTCCATTTCTGATTGCCCTTCAGCAGCTACAGTCCAACAACCTTTCACCTTTGCTTATCAAGAATTTCTCAACATTTGCTTGAAAAATTTCAAAGAATCTGCCATCGCTGTTTTGCGACAAAGAGAGTTCCAAAGGCTTACCACCCTCTGAAGAGGTAATTTTTTCTCATCCCTTTCTTTAATGGGGCACCTTAATTTTCAAACAGTAATCTCTAGTTTTGGATTCTTCCACAAGGAAACACCTATTTGACATCCACCCAGTCAAAATCCCTCGGGATCCTATATATTTCAGTTATGTTACCTCTCACCTCTTTAAACTCCAATGGATATAAATCTGGCCTGTTCCATCTTTCTTCAATCCTCCCTCCCATTCCAGGATTAGTCTCATAAAATTTCTCTAAAATGCCTCTAGTGCATTTATACCCTTTCTTAAATAAGGAGACCAACACAGGACTCCTTAGATGTGGTCTCATCGACATCATGTGTGACTGAAGCACAATCTTTTTTTTTATTTAATTCACTTCACAACAACATTGGCATTCTTTTAGCATTCTTTGTCACTTGCTGTACCTGCATAATAAAAGTTTGCAAATGTTGCGCCAGTACACCTAAATCCCCCCATAGCTGAGCTCTGCAATCTCTCACCATTTAGGTAATACTCTTCATTTTTAGCGTTCCTGCCAATCTGGATAATTGCATGTTTAAAGTCATAGAGTCTTAGAGAACTTACACACGTTATACTCTATTTGTCAGATCGTTGCCTATTCATTGAACCAATCTATATATCTTTATAGCTTTACAATCCTAAACTTAGTTTCCTGCTTTGTGTTATCAGCAATGTTAGCAACCATACCTTAGTCCTTCTAACTTTATCCAAGTTAGTTATATAAATTGTAAAAATAGAGCATTGATCCAACGTTGATCCCTGTGACACACTATTTGCTACATCTTGTGAACCAAAAAAATGACCCTTTTAGTTTTACAATTTCCTGTTATGCAGACCATGAGCTTTCACGTTCAAGAATAAC
This sequence comes from Chiloscyllium punctatum, assembly GCF_047496795.1. Classification (NCBI taxonomy): domain Eukaryota; kingdom Metazoa; phylum Chordata; class Chondrichthyes; order Orectolobiformes; family Hemiscylliidae; genus Chiloscyllium; species Chiloscyllium punctatum. The sequence goes on from NC_092763.1 coordinate 48,737,396, forward strand.
CTTCCATACGGCACTTTCTCAAATGCCTTCTAGATATATATGTACAATACATCCACCAGTTCCACTTTATCTGCAGCACATATTAGTTTCTCAAAGAACGCCTGTAAATTTTTTAATTAACATAATGAAATGATCCAATAAACAGGATTTCCTTTCACAAAATGGTAGTGTGCAGTATCTGCTTGCTTATCTTGACTTTTTCTAAGTGTTTTGCTATAACACCTTTTAAACTTGTTTTTAACATCTTCCCTATGACAGATGCTAACTTAATTTACCTGCTAATTGGACATGGAACTGGAGAACCATATCCAACAAGAATTAGCTCTTTTCAGGCCAGCAGGATATAAATATTGATGGGAAAAATAATGAACACATTTACTTTCTTGTGTTACATTCTTAAGGACACCAATTGCAACCTAAGTATTTATGCTTTCAAAGCTCTGAGAAGAACACAGGAACCTAAGAAATGAATCTACGGCAATACTGAGCCATGGAATTAAAACAAATTTAAGTAAATAGCTAATTATCCTGTAACTCCAATTATCAGCAGCCCTATCAGCCTAATCACAGTACTCAGTCGGACTTAGAGCAAACCGAGTGCCTTCACAAGTTCAAGCTCTCATAATTAAAAATGCGCTTTGAAAAGGTATTTACCTCAATGTGAACCCAAAGCAGATACCCCTTGACGGTCGTCATTCGAGAAACGTCAGCCTATGTGAGAAGGTGACCTTTCTTTGCAAGACATTTTCACCCGCCAGCTTAAGCTGCAAATATTCAAAGTCCACATTCTCCACTGGCAAGCAGCCAATGTTTTTTTTTACTTTTGGAAGGAGCAGATCCACAAGGTGAGTGAGTGCTGTCTCACTTCCCCCATGACATCATCAGCCACACACCTGATTGCTGACATCTGCATGCATTTGAAAAAAGACAGGAGAGAATCAGATACAAAGAGGCAGGCAGCAAAGAAATCCAGTACTTAACCCTTTTCTATCTCACATTCAAGACACAGCATTTTGGTTTACAACTGTGGCAGATTTGATCCCTACCAGAGTAGCTGCCAAAGGGCCTAAGGGTCATTCTAGGAAATGAACCCGAAAATTACCACATGGCTCATGAATGTTTCAGGTAGTGAGTCACATAAAACAAACAAGTCACAATTCTTTTCATTTAAAGTCATCACCCAGCCACTGCTGGAAGTGAATATTCCTTTCAGGACATGGACACTGGCAGCACTTTTGTACCAATCAATAATGATAGATTAAAACAAAACTGAAAGAACTGTGGGTTCTGTAAATCAGAAACAAAAACAGAAGTTGCTGGAAAAGCTCAGCAGGTCTGGCAGCATCTGTTGTTGTACATGGCTCAGGCCTAGCCCATTCCAGATCCTGCACTGTTGCAGTCACCTGAGCCAATGTTCACTTCATCTGGAGGTCTAAGACAGACCATGTCTGCAAGAACACCAATAACAAACCTCTGGTTAAGGGAGGGAGAACATACCCAATGGCACCCTTATCCTGATGGCCACCTCTGCGTGTGGCAGCATCAATCTGTGCATAGACTCTAAGTACGCAAACTCCAAGTGTCTTTATGTACTGAAGTTGTCACAGAACGCTCCACGTAATCGGACTGTTCCATAGCATGTGTCTTTTATGGAGAGATTTGCATAGAGAAACATCTTTGACCACAAGTCCATCAGGAAGTGGTTAACATGTAGCATCCTTGAACCCCTGCAGGAAAAGGCGAGGGTGGATCCTGTCATGGGCTTCCCTGAGCAGACTTTCAAAGTCATTTGGCAGAATGCTTCATCACCAGAACTTTCCAACAAGTAACAGGACTTCTCTTGGCTGGTGGAGAGCAAGGCAGTACCTGTGACATCCTTCATGGAGGGAGTAACTATGACCTTTTTGGATAGGTCTCCCAGGAGGGTCAAATCTGGCTAGTCACCTTTGTGGTCATTTTGAAATGCGTTTGGCAGCCTCAGTAACAAGGTCATACCTCATCTCAGCCCATACTGGAACGCGCTTTTTGAGTAGCCAAAAGGCAGAGAAAAAAGTCTGAAATGGCCATTGATCTGCATAGATCAGATATCTGTCATGAGACAGTATCAGCCACAAAAAAAAAGCGATGGAGCATCCATTCACAACAAAAGAGTCAGGATGGGAAGCGTCCCTGAAAACAACCTCTCTGCAGCTTCGTCAGGAGTAGCGAGTTGTGATAAGTACCAATGCCCAGATGTGCGAACTCTATCGTTGAGCTAGAGAAGAGATGTGCCTCTGCACAAACTGATGAGGAGATCTTGAGACCCTATATACAATATTACCTGCCCTTCTGGGAGCCGAGTCCAGGTGCCGGACTGAGAGGATCAGCAGACCAGATCAAGGATGAAATAAAGACTATTGTGGAAGAGCCAGTGCAGATTCCCCATCCACCTGGAGAAGTGAATATAGATAGAGCACAAATCTTCTACAACAAGATATTTCCAGTGGAGATACAGAAGGGAATGGCAATGACAATTAGAGAGGCCAAAACAATCGAGGAAAATGAAACACAAGAGGCGAACACCTATATTGACAAGTCACATTCAAGCCTACCTATGTCAGATCATCAGTGAGAGAAGTGATTATCCATTATCCCATTGACGGTTTATTCTGTAGGCTCTGCAATACACTCCTTTCCCCCCTTTGGCTTGTTCTCGCTGCAACAAGGCTGTGGAGTATCATTCTATCTACTGCCATTACATCAAATGTAAGGGGACAGGACAGCCCATTCTGAATAGTAACTTACAATGCAGCAAATGTGAACTGCAGTTCACGACAGAGAGAAGACTTGGTCAGCACGAGAGACATAGGCATCGGCCTTACATAATGAGAAATGTCACCAAATAACAATAGCAAAGGCCAGGGAGGAGAGCCTATAAATGGTCTGAGGAAGAAAGTTGGAGACGTGATTTGCTGGAAGCAAGCAAATAAATATAAAGATTACAGGCATCCTGACAACAAAATCTGCAAAACAAATCTCAGATAAACACAGGCACCTACAAGTGCAAGCAATCATCGCTGGTACTCCTACAGAGTACCCCCCAGAAGGAGAACTGGAGGGGAGTCCAGTAGACCAGAGAAACCCAAAGTGTGACTGGGAAGAACCACCAGACTGACAGCGCTCATCCCTACCCATAGGGACATGGGTGACCAGCTTACACCAGCCAAGGAACTCTTGAAAGCAAAGAATGACCCTGACAGTCAAGCCCTGAGACTGGACAAATGGAAAGTATCACTGAAATACTGATGAGCAAAGGGAAATCTTCCAGAAGTATTGTGGCCTGAATGGAGACAAGAAAGATAAAAGAAAGTTTGGAGAGGAAACTGTAAACACCGGAGCAAAGAAGACACGGGCACAGCGAAAGGCAGTATTTAGAGCAACACAATTGCTCTATCAGAAACAGAAAGCAATTAGCTAGACAGATCATGGGAACGCCAACAGCACTCTCATGTCCAATATCTACAGATGAACTGGAACAGAGCTTCTGTGGTAATCTCTCCAGTCCAAATAACAAATGTACACTATACAATGGTGTTGTGGATATCAGGCTACTGAAGAGGCAGATAGAGGAAAAGGAGGTCAGTGATGCAATTAAAGCCACCTTTGCATATAGTGCCACAGGATCAGATGGCATGAGACTGACAGATATTGAGAACATCCATGAGGAGGATGAAATGAGATTGTCAATACTTTTCTCACTATGGCTGAAATCTAGTACGATACTGGAGTCGTTGAAAAAGAGTTGGACCATCCTGATTCCTAAGTGCAAGGATCAGGAACACCTGAAAGATATTGACAACTGGCGTTCGATAATGATTGGTCCAATACTTCTATGACTATTAATGAAGATCATGGTGAAAAGACTGAGTGAGACAGTCAAAATTAACCTAAGGCAGAAATATTTTTTGACAGCAACTCCGGGCTGCAATGAAAATATTGTCGTGCTTGAGAACATCATGAAGGGAGCCAAGAACAACAGGAAGGAACTCGCAGTTGTTTTTGCCAATCTGGCAAAGGCGTTCAACTCAGTTGGGCACAAACCTCTTCTGAAATCATTAAAGAGAATGCATCTACTAGATAAGTTCATAGCATTAATCAAACATCTCACAAGTACTACAGTAGTTGAAGGGACCAAAACTAAGAGCAACCTAATCAATATTGAGAGGGGAGTCAAGCAGGGCAACTCACTCTCACCAATCTTATTCAATATAGCTTTAGATTCACTGATGTGCTCCCTGAAGAAAGCTAACGCAGGGGTTCCCTTAGCCCTGGGTGAACAGAAGAGTTAACTGTTCTGTTTTGGCGTTCACAGACGATATAGCCCTTCTGAGCAATTAAACATGCTGGGATGGGACAGAACATGAGGGTTCTACAAAACGTCTGCAACTGCACAGGTTTGAATATCAACATGACCAAGACAAAAGGCTCCCACCTTAAATCCAAGATGATATACAACAACTGTGCGAATTGGAGACTCAGGAAGGAACCCATTGCGTACATCCCCCCAGCTGATACTGAAAAGTACCTGGGAGCCCAATCAATCTATGGGCAGACGTGACAGAAGGGGAGTGAGAGGAGAAGCTTTGATTATGGGTAGATAACCTGCAAGCAGTAGCCGTGAGATATTAAAGACCCATGTCATCCCCAAGTTGTACTTCCACCTGATCCTGGCCGAAGAATTGCAGAATACACATATCTAACCTGATCAAATTATTTGCAGGGCAGTGAAAGAATTCCTGCATCGCCCGCCACATAAAATAGACGGAATCCTGTACGGTGGTACCAGCAGCAGTAGGCTTGGGATAGCCAAACTTTAAGTGCAGATCCTTTGGCCATTATCAGAAAGAAGATTGCACTTGACATGTTGAAGGATGTAGTGATCAGAGTCTCATTCCAGTTTAGAGGCGAAAAAAATAAGAAGATTGGAGAACTGAAGATTCTCAAGGAAATTGATGATTTTACACAGCGTAAATGGGATGGCAAGGTGGGAGAGAAAAACCTTATCACTGCCTTAGCTTATATATTAGTAAATAAATCATTTGTTTTTGCCGTGTTAGAGGATAGATTTGTTATAATAAATTAATTTTTGTTTCCTTGTCTAATATTGAAACCTGGTATGAGTTTCTTTTATTTTACATAGTGCTCTCATTTCAGACAGTAACCATGCTAGATTGCTTATATTTCACTTTGTGATGACTTATGAAATGAAGGAGAGACTTGATTTCAGGTGCACTTTTCCCAACGACTCAATTTTGGAATATGTCAAAGCAGACATGTTGCTATGAAAGCAGTTTGCTGATGTTATGCCTGTCTTAATGGAGGAGGAGCTCAGATCTGACATGTTCATGTCCTTCCATTAGCCATGAAATTGACAGTGGTGATGAACTTATTTGCTGCTTAGTAATTTCAAGGTATGGCAGCAGACCTGTGTTCATATTGTAAAGAATTGTCTATCGTAGCATTAGACAGCCACCAGAAGAGTAGCCATTGGAATAAATTGAGTTCCAGACTGATAAGGCCACCCTGGCAATGAAGGGTGTGCTTTGTCTCCCTGGCAGATTTCAGTCAGGTACAGGCCATGATTGATGCAACGATGTGACCATGAAAACTCCAGACAAGCAGCCAAGAGTATTTTTCAACAGCGAGTTAAAGATTCCTATCCTGAAATTTTCTAACTAAATCATAGTAAGTTAACTTCCAACATAGCCTAAACTCAATGTCAAACTACTTAAGGAGCCTACTATTGCCTTAGACCTTGTTACACTGCTCTGCAGTTTGATTTTCCAAGTGATAAAAATGATGAGTGGAACAACTCCATCTCTGGATTTTTAAGACTTCATAGAACATAGAACATAGTACAGTATAGCACAGTACAGACCCTCCAGCCCACGATGTTGTGCCAAAGCATTTATCTTAGTCTAAGATCAACCTAACCTACACACCCCTCAATTTACTGCTGTCCACGTGCTTGTCCAGCACTTGCTTAAATGCCCCTAATGTTTCTGACTCTACTACCATCTCTGGCAGTGCACTCCACACACCCACCACGCTCTGCATAAAGAACCTACCTCTGACATCTCCCCTACACCTTTCTCCAATCACCTTAAAATTATGACCCCTTGTGACAGCTATTTCTGCCCTGTGGAAAAGTCTCTGCCTATCTATTCTATCTGTGCCTCTCATTACCTTGTACACTTCTATCAAGTCAACTCTCTTCCTTCTTCTCTCCAATGTGAAAAAGTCTACCTCACTCAACCTCTCTTCATAAGACAAGCCCTACAATCCAGGCAGCATCCTGGTAAATCTCCTCTGCTCCCTCTCTAAAGTATCTACATTCTTCCGATAATAAGGCGAACAGAACTGGACACAATATTCCAAGTGTAGTCTAACCAAGGTTTTATAGAGCCTTGCGGCTCTTAAACTCAATCCCCCTGTTAATAAAAGCCAAAATATCATACACCTTCTTAACAACCCTATCAACTTGGGTGACAACTTTAAGGGATCTGTGTACTTAGACCCCAAGATCCTGCTGTTCCTCCACACTGCCAAGAATCCTGACGTTAACCTTGTATTCAGCTTTCAAATTCAACCTTCAAATATGAATCAGTTTGCATTTATCCAAGTTGAACTCCATCTGCCACTTCTCCACCCAGGTCTGCGTCCTGTCAATGTCTTGTTGTAGCCTGCAACAGCCCTCGATACTATCTACAACACCACTGACCTTTGTGTCATCAGCAAACTTACCAACCCACCCTTCTATTTCTTCATCCAAGTCATTTATAAAAACCACAAAAGAGCAGGGGCCCAAGATCCTTGCAGGACACCATTGGTCACCAACGTCCAGGTGGAATACTTTCCATCCACGACCACTCACTGAATTTTTTTGGTCAGCCAATTCTGTATCCAGACAGCCAGATTTCCCTGTATCCCATACCTCGTAACTTTCTGAATAAGCCTACCATGGGGAAATTTATTAAGTGCCTTACTGAAATCCATATACACCACATCCATTGCTCAACCTTCACCAACTTGTCTCATCACATCCTCAAAGAACTCAATAAGGCTTGTGAGGCATGACCTGCCCCTCACAAAGCCATGTTGACTCCATTTAATCAAACTATGTTTTTCCAAATAGTCATAAATCCTATCCCTCAGAATCCCTTCCAGAACCTTGCTTACCACAGATGTAAGACTGATTAGGTCTGTAATTCCATGGATTTCCCTATTCCCTTCCTTGAACACAGGAATAACATTTGTCTTTCTCCAATCAGCCGGTACCAATCCTGTGGAGATGAAGGATGCAAAGTTCATCGCCAAAGGCGCAGCAATCTCATTCCTCGCTTTCTGTAGTAACCTTGGATATATTTGATCTGGCCCTGGGGACTTAGCTATCTTGATGCTTTCCAGGATTTCTAGCACATCCATTTCCTTAATATCAATCTTTTCAAGCCCATTAACTTGGTCCACGATGTTCTCACATCCCTCTGTCTAGTGAATACTGAAGCAATAAACTCAATTAGGGCCTCCCTTACCTCTTCAGACTCCAAGCACAAGTTTCCTCCACTATCCCTGATTAGCCCTATCCTCTCTCTGATCATTCTCTTATTCCTCACCTAAGTGTTGAATGCCTTTGGGTTTTCCCTAATCCTTCCTGCTAAGGCTTTTACATGCCTCCTCCTAGATCTCCTCAGTCCATTTTTGAGTTGTAATCCTCTAAAGCTGTGCCAGATCCTTACTTCCTCAACCTTGCATAAGCTTCCTTCTTCCTTTTGATGAGAAGCTCCTTTGCTCTTGTCATCCAAGGCTCCTTCACCTTGCCATTCCTTGCCTATCTCAGTAGGACAGAGTTATCAAACACTGGCTACAAGTGCTCCTTAAACAGCCTCCACATTTCTGTTGTGCATTTCCTGTAGAAAAATTGTTCCCAATTTATGCTCCACAACTCCTGTAAAATAGCAGTATAATTTCCCTTCCTACAATTAAATACCTTCCTATATTGCCTGTTTCTATCCCTCTCCATGGCTATAGTAAAGGTGAGCAAGTTGTGGTCACTGTCACTGAAATGCTCTCTCACCAAGAGATCTGACACCTGGCCTGGCCAGTTGCTGAACACCAAATCCAATATAGCCTACCCCCCAGGCAGCCTACTTGCATATTGAGTCAGGAATCCCTCCAGGACACACCTGACAAAATTGGCTCCATCCAGAACATGTGCTCTAAGGAAGTTCCAATCAATATTGGGGAAGTTGAAGTCACCCATAACAACAACTCTGTTACATCTGTACCTCTCCAAGATCTGATGTCCAATCTGTTCTTCCATCTCTCCACTGGTATGGGGGGGTGGGGGGAGCGGGAGGGACGTGATAGAAAACATACAGTTTGTCTTTCTAGTTACTGACTTCCACTCATAATGACTCAGTCGACAAATCCTCCTCAACAACCTCCTTTTTCTGCTGCTGTGATGCACTCTCTAATTAACAAAACTACTCCCCTCCTCTTTTAACTTCCCCCTCCCTGTTTTTTTAAAGTGATCTAAACCCTGGAACATCCAGCAACCATTCCTGCCCCTGTGAAATCCATGTCTCAGTTATGGTCACAATGTGGGTGGCACGGTGGCACAGTGGTTAGCACTGTTGCCTCACAGCGCCAGAGACCTGGGTTCAATTCCCGACTCAGGCGACTGACTGTGTGGAGTTTGCACGTTCTCCCCGTGTCTGCGTGGGTTTCCTCCGGGTACTCCGGTTTCCTCCCACAGTCCAAAGATGTGCAGGTCAGGTGAATCGGCCATGCTAAATTGCCCGTAGTGTTAGGTAAGGGATAAATGTAGGGGTATGGGTGGGTTGCGCTTCGGCGGGTCGGTGTGGACTAGTTGGGCTGAAGGGCCTGTTTCCACTGTAATCTAATCTAATCTAATCATAGTTCCAAGTACTGATCCATGCTCTAAGCCCATCACTCTTATTCCTGACACTCCTTGTACCGAAACAGACACACTTTAACCCATCCCTTTGCCCTATAAACTGTGTATCCTTCCTGACAGACTCTCTGCATTCTATTCCTGCCCATTCAACAACCACCCTCTCCCCTGATTGGCAGGGGGATGGGAACCAGAGCTGCCAAACTGGTTTAAACTCTCCTGAAGTGCTCTAGCAAATCTCCCACCCAGGACATTGGTACCTCTCCAGTTTAAGTGCAACCAATTCTTCTTGCATAGGTTTCACTTTCCCTAGAAGGTATCCCAATGATTTACCTATCAGAAGCCCTCCCTCCTGCATCAGCTCTGCAGTCATGTGCTTAGCTGCACTCGCTCCCTGTTCCTCACCAAACTAGTACATGGCACCGGTAGTAATCCTGAGATTACTACTCTGCTCATCTTGCTTTTCAGCTTCCAACCTGACTCCCTGAAATCACGTTTTACATCCTCATCCCTTTTCCTGGCTATGTCATTGGTGCCAACGTACTCCACAACTTCTGGCTGCTCACCGTCCCCCTTCAGAATCTCAACTCGATCAGAAACATCCCAGACCCTGACAGCTGGGAGGGAACATACCTTCTGAGAGTCCCATTCATGACTACAGAATCTCCTGTCCGTTCCTCTAACTATTGAGTCTTCTACCACTCGCACTTTTCTATCCTCCCCCCTTCCCTTTTGAGCCACAGAGCCAGGCTCAGTTCCAGAAACCTGGCCACTATGGCTTTCCCCTGGTAGGTCATCCCCCCCAAAAGTATCCAAAAGTAGTCTACTTCAGTAGACATCCTGGAACACAGTGAGCAAGCACCAGGGCTGGTTTGTTCAGAATGATGGAGAAATGTCTTCTATCTTCTCAAATGAAAACAGTTGCACATGAAATCCTTTAAGCAGCCCTACAGTCAACAAAACCAGGCCTCAAGCCTATAAAAAATGCTAGACACATGTCCCAGCTTGCTTAAAGGGAAATGTAAATGATTGATGGAATGCAAAAGCTGACAGGCTGGAACACCAAACAGAGAAACAATCCACAGTTTTACAGTACATTGAAAAAGCATGTATGGCCCCCATTCCACCACAGTATTTGCTTCATTCTTGCAAGGAATTAATCACTTAGGAGGCAACTCTGAGGGGACTTGTGGTGCAGTGTCCCCTACCTCTGACCCAGAGAGCCCAGATTCAAGGGAAACAAGTATAAAAGTAGGGAATAAAATCAACATATTGCATACACTGGAAATCCAAAATAATAAATTACAATTAAAAGAAAAACAGTTAATGTTTTGAATCTAATATGACTCTTCTTCAGAATCTGGCACAAAGTCATATAGGACTCAAAACATGAACCCTGTTTTTTTTCTCTGTCTACAAATGCTGCCAAATCTGATCAGTTTCTCCAGCACCTTTTTTTTTCATTTTTATTTCAGATTTCCAGCATCTGTAGTATTTTGCTTATATTCCCTATTTTCATACTCATTTTCTTGTGAAAGAAAGGCCAACTCTCCATTTGTATTCTGTATTACCTATTGAACTTAATGTGACCTTTTTGAAATTTATGCACAATGACCCCTAAATCCCACTGTGCCTGTGTGTTCTGTAGCCTTTCTCCACTTAAATAATTTTTAGCTTCACCGTTCTTCTTGCCATAGCGCATAACCTCACATTTTTGCATCTAATATTCCACCTGCCAAGTTTTTGTCTACTTATTTAACTTGTTTGTATCCCTCTGCAGACTCTTGATGTCATCATAACAACTTGTCTTCCCACTTATTATGTCACCTGCAAACTTGACAGTAGTATATTCATTTCCCTCATCAAATTCATTAACATATTACAAATAGTTGTGGCTACAGCACTCCACTAGTTACAGGTTGCCATCTTGAAATTGCGTTCTTTATCTCAACTTGCCATTTCCTATTAATTAGCCACAGGCTCTTATTACATTGCCTTACATGTTGTACCTTATTGAACACCCTTTGGAAATCCAAATGTATAACATCGGAGGTTCCCTTCATCTATCCTGATTTTTAACCTTCTCTAAGAATTCTAATATATTCTTTCAGCAGTTTTCTCCTTCACAATGTCATGCTGACTCTGCTTGATTATATTATTTCTAAATACCCTGCTATTACTTCTGTTATATTAGATTCTAATACTTTCCCAACATCAGATGTTAATCTATATGGCCTAAAATAGTCTTTTTTTTGCTTACTTCCCTTTTTGAATAAAGGTATTACATTGCCAATTTTCCAATTCTCTCAGACTTTTCCTGACTCTAAGAATTAACAGTGTACTTATTTTCATTGTAGCTACTTTCTTTAACATCTGATGATGCAATATATCAGGTCCAGGGGACTTATCGGTCTTCAGCCCCTATTAGTTTCCTGGCACTTTTTCTCAATGGACCATCCTCAATACAACTTCATAGATGATTTCCTCCTGCAATCCGTGTGGTTTATGAGCTAACTATAGGACAATGGATATCATCTTTACAGCAAGACAGCTATTCAGAAGAGTGCTGAAAACAACATCAGCATCGAAATATGCTGATTATAAACCTAACCAATTTTTTTTTACAGTCTAAGTCGTCAGCTCCAGGCTAGGATTTCCAAACAGGTTTATCCAACTCCTACGGTAGAAGTGGGTTCTGCAGATGATGGAGATTAGAGTCAGGATGAGTGGTGCCAAAAAAGCACAGCAGGTCAGGCAGCATCCAAGGAGCAGGAAAAATCGATGTTTTGGGCAAAAGCCCTTCATCAGGAATAACGAAGGGTTTTTGCCCGTAACATTGATTTTTCCTGCTCCTTGGATGCTGCCTGACCTGTTGTGCTTTTCCAGCATCACTTTAACCTTGACTCTTATCCAATTTTTGCACCTACTGGATTGTTAAGATAACAGACCAAAACATCAAAGTATTTGTAAATAATTTACACTTCTACTTGTGAAATGTGTTTTTTTTAAAAAACAAGAACTGCTATTCAAAGAAAAACTCCAGACATAAATTCAGCCACTATCTGGCAAAATCTTGTGTGAGATTTATGGAATGTCGCATCTGTACACAGTCAGAGAAATCAAACAGAGAGAAATTTAAGGCAGTTGAAAACAATTTCTGGAAGTTCTGATCAGCAATAACCAGTTTAAATTACCTCCTTGGAATATCACACTCCTTGCATTTCTGGTAACTCTACATAGAGGAACTGGAGGAGAAAGTGAGGACTGCAGATGCTGGAGATCAGAGCTGATAATGTATTGCTGGAAAAGCGCAGCAGGTCAGGCAGCATCCAAGGAGTAGGAGAATCGACGTTTCGGGCATGAGCCCTTCATCAGGAATGAGGAAAGTGTGCCAAGCAGGCTAAGATAAAACATAGGTAGGAGGGACTTGGAGAAGGGGCATTGGAAATGCGATAGGTGGAAGGAGGTTAAGGTGAAGGTGATAGGCCGGAGTTGGGGTGGGGCAGAGAGGTCAGGAAGAAGATTGCAGGTTAGGAAGGTGGTGCTGAGTTCAAGGGTTGGGACTGAGACAAGGTGAGGGGAGGGGAAATGAGGAAACTGGATAAATCTGTGTTCATCCCTTGTGGTTGGAGGGTTCCTAGGCAGAAGATGAGGCGCTCTTCCTCCAGCCATCTTGTTGCTATGGTCTGGCGATAGAGGAGTCCAAGGACCTGCATGTCCTTGGTGGAGTGGGAGGGGAAGTTGAAGTGTTGAGCCACGGGGTGGTTGGGTTGGTTGGTCCAGGTGTCCCAGAGGTGTTCTCTAAAACGTTCCGCAAGTAGGCGGCCTGTCTCCCCAATATAGAGGAGGCCACATTGGGTGCAGCGGATGCAGTAAACGTTGTGTGTGGAGGTGCAGGTGAATTTGTGGCAGATATGGAAGGATCCCTGTTCGATGTCTCGCCGCATGTTGAACTCGTTAATCCGAGAGCGTAGGGAGGTGCGGAAGTAGTTTGGCACACGATCTTTACATTGCTGAGGCTAAACGCCAGCTCGCGGACACCACCTCCTACTGCCCCCTTGACCATGACCCCACCTCCCACCACCAAACCATCATCTCCCAGACCATCCATAACTTCATCACCTCAGGGGATCTCCCATCCACCGCCTCCAACCTCATAGTCCCACAACCCCGCACCGCCCGTTTCTACCTCCTGCCCAAAATCCACAAACCTGACTGCCCCGGCCGACCCATTGTCTCAGCCTGCTCCTGCCCCACTGAACTCAGTTTTGCACACCTCGACACTGTCCTGTCCCCCTTAGTCCAAGAACTCCCCACCTACGTTTGGGACACCACCCACGCCCTCCACCTCCTCCATAATTTTTGCTTCCCCGGTCCCCAACACCTTATCTTCACCGTGGATATCCAGTCCCTGTACACCTCCATCCCCTATCACGAAGGACTCAAAGCCCTCCGCTTCTTCCTCTCCCACCGACCCAACCAGTACCCTTCCACTGACACCCTCCTTCGACTGACTGAACTGGTCCTCACTCTGAGCAACTTCTCTTTCCAATCCTCCCACTTGCTCCAAACCAAAGGAGTAGCCATGGGCACCCGCATGGGCCCCAGCTATGCCTGCCTCTTCGTAGGATATGTGGAACAGTCCATCTTCCGTAGCTACACTGGCACCACACCCCACCTTTTCCTCCGTACTGCCTCGTGCTCCCACGAGGAGGTTGAACAGTTCATCTACTTTATTAACACCTTCCATCCCGACCTCAAGTTTACCTGGACTGTCTCAGACTCCTCCCTCCCCTTCCTAGATCTCTCCATATCTATCTTAGGCGACCGAATCAACACGAACATTTACTATAAACCGACCGACTCCCACAGCTACCTAGACTACACATCCTCCCACCCCGCCTCCTGTAAAAACGCCATCCCATATTCCCAATTCCTTCGTCTCCGCCGCATCTGCTCCCAGGAGGACCAGTTCCAATACCGAACAACCCAGATGGTCTCCTTCTTCAAAGACCGCAATTTCCCCCCAGACGTGGTCGACAATGCTTTCCATCGCATCTCCTCCACTTCCCGCTCCGCCGCCCTTGAGCCTCGCCCCTCCAATTGCCACCAGAACACCACCCCACCAACCTCCATATACATCGTATCATCCGTCGTAATTTCCGCCACCTCCAAACGGATCCCACCACCAGGGATATATTTCCCTCCCCTCCCCTATCAGCGTTCCGAAAAGACCATTCCCTCCGTGACTCCCTCGTCAGGTCCACACTCCCCCACCAACCCAACCTCCACTCCCGGCACCTTCCCCTGCAACCGCAAGAAATGCAAAACTTGCACCCACACCTCCCCCCTTACTTCCCTCCAAGGCCCCAAGGGATACTTCCATATCTGCCACAAATTCACCTGCACCTCCACACACATCATTTACTACACCCGCTGCACCCGATGTGGCCTCCTCTATATTGGGGAGACAGGCCGCCTACTTGCGCAATGTTTCAGAGAACACCTCTGGAACACCCGGACCAACCAACCCAACCACCCCGTGGATCAACATTTCAACTCCCCCTCCCACTCCACCAAGGACATGCAGGTCCTTGGACTCCTCCATCGCCAGACCATAGCAACAAGATGGCTGGAGGAAGAGCACCTCATCTTCCGCCTAGGAACCCTCCAACCACATGGGATGAACTCAGATTTCTCCAGTTTCCTCACTTCCCCTCCTCTCACCTTGTCTCAGTCCCAACCCTTGAACTCAGCACCACCTTCCTAACCTGCAATCTTCTTCCTGACCTCTCTGCCCCACCCCAACTCCGGCCTATCACCCTCACCTTAACCTCCTTCTACCTATCGCATTTCCAATGCCCCTCCTCCAAGTCCCTCCTACCTACGATTTATCTTAGCCTGCTTGGCACACTTTCCTCATTCCTGATGAAGGGCTCATGCCCAAAACATCGATCCTCCTGCTCCTTGGATGCTGCCTGACCTGCTGCGCTTTTCCAGCAACACATTTTCAGTTTAGAGGAACTGTAGACAAGATGACTACTTGTTTCCTCATTTCCCCTTCCCCCACCTCACCCTAGTTCTAAACTTCCAGCTCAGTAACTGTCCCCATGACTTGTCCGGACTTGTCCTACCTGCCTATCTCCTTTTCCACCTATCCACTCCACCCTCTCCTCCCTGACCTATCGCCTTCATCCCCTCCCCCACTCACCCATTGTACTCTATGCTACTTTCTCCCCACCCCCATCCTCCTCTAGCTTATCTCTCCACGCTTCAGGCTCTCTGCCTTTATTCCTGATGAAGGCCTTTTGCCCAAAACGTCGATTTCGCTGCTCCTTGGATGCTGCCTGAACTGCTGTGCTCTTCTAGTACCACTAATCTGATGTCCAGCATCTGCAGTCATTGTTTTTACCAAGATGAATACTTCAGTCAGTTTGGAACAAAATAAATAATTGAAACACTTTATGCATGCTATGACACCAATGGCCTTCACAGTTATGAGGACATCAAAATCATCTCCATCAAATCAGTTGAGCTGTCTCAACTGGGAAAAACAGTTATATAGTCTCATAGACTCATAGAGATTTACAGCGCAGAAACAGATCCTTCAGCCAACTTGTCCATTCCGACCAGGTATCCTATATAAATCTAGTCCCATTTGCCAGCATTTGGCCCATATCCCTCTAAACCCTTCATATTCATATACCCATCCAAATACCTTTTAAATGTTGTAATTGTACTGGCCTCCATCACTTCCTCTGGCAGCTCATTCTGTACACATGCCACCCTCTGAATTAAAAGGTTGCCCCTTTTATATCTTTCCCCTCTCACCCTAAACCTTTGCCCTCTAGTTTTGGACTCCCCCATCCTGGGAAAAAGACCTTGTTTATTTACCCTATCCATGTCCCTTATGATTTCATGTACCTCTATAAAGTCACCCCTCAGCCTCCAACCCTCCAAGGAAAATTATGCCAGCCTATTCAGCCTGCCCCTATAGCTCAAACCCTCCACTTCTGGCAACATCTTTGTAAATCTTTACTAAACCCTTTCAAGTTTCACAATGTCCTTCTATAGCAGGGAGACAAGCAGTATTGCAAAAGTAGTCTAATCAATGTCCTGTACAGCCACAACATAACCTCCCAACTTCTATATTCAGTGCACTGACCAATAAAGACAAGCATACTAAACGCCTTCTTCAATATGCTATCTACCTGCGACTCCACTTTCAAGGAATGACTGAAACTACTGGATTGTTTGAGCAGTCTGTAATTGACTTCATTCCTCAGAATGCTTTTTACATTGGCACAATCAACCACAGAGCAGCTTCCAACTTAGCTGCAGCCTGCTTTTAATCTCAATCTCTCCTTACACTTTGCTTTGAAAAAGAGCCCTGTATTTCAACAGATAAGTAAACAAATTCCATTTGTACAAGAATTATATTGCTACATCTTTAATTGCCACCAACTACATCTGAGGTCATACAGAAAAGAATTCTACCTGACGAGCCAACTACAAGAATGTAATGAACATGGTTTAAATCATTTGTAACTATAATCGTAGTTGTAACATTTTTTCCTGGCCTTTCTTTCTTTGCATACTTGTGTGTGCGGGTGTATGATGATAACAATTCTCACCATACCAGCCATTCTGAATTTTGAATGCATATCAATCCCACCATGTTTTAGTCCTAAATAATTCATATGGATCATTTTTAAATTTGAAGCTCATGAACATGGTTTGGGGAAACACATAACCGCCTATTTGAAACGTTAAAAGAAATAAGAAGAAAAGGTATAATCTCTGTTAGGAGCAGAACAGGAAAACAATAAAAATCAAGTTACTTCATGGTTGTAACACAGTAAATGGAAATGTTACAAAAATCACCAAAGTGAATCGGAAACTGAAATGACCGATGCAGCTCTGTTTACACACAATAACTGCTAAAGTGTTCCCCACTCCCACACCACCATCTCATGACGGAGGCAGATGTGGGGAGAGGCTAATGACTTGTATTTGCATGTAGCTGAGATGCCCATACTGTGTCCTCTGTGCCATAGTACCAGTGGGGGCACAGCCACAAGTTGCCCCAGTTGCTCAATGAAGGAGTAGCTTGCGGCAGCTTGTCTATGGTCTTCAGTAAAGTGAAAAGATCAACTCCATCACCAACACAACTCTTTTCCCTCTCTCTCTATGCCCATTTCACAAAATCAAGAGTAAGATACATTGGTGCTGTCTATCACCACACCCTGCAGCTCATTCATATATGACATCCATGACTTCAATATGACTTTTCCAAGTGCTTGTGTTGTGAGCATTTCCCATGGCTCAGGAGTGCAACTGGCACACGTATATGAATGTTTCTGAGTGCTATGTACCCACAGGCTGTTCTGCTCATAGATTTGCTGGCGATGTCAGACCTGAAGACCTGGTGCAAAATTTATTCACCTTAACAGATCCCAGACTCTGCTGATCACACTGAGCTACTCATCTCCTGGGTCACATTTTGACAAACAGGCCTCGTCCTGCTCTTCTCCAGAAACAAGACTCTCCTGCAAGCTACCGCTAATAACACCTCCAGGGAAGGATTAGCAAGCCATGGGGCTTCTATGTGTATGCCATGTTGCTGCTTTACTGCCGTCCAGCCTCTGCCATGCTCAAAATGTCACATTCAGAATCACGGCTGCCACATGCCCTTCCAAACAGACCCAGTATATTTACATTAAACCTCTCCAAAGCTCCACATGTCCTTAGTCAGATGGTGAATTCCTCACTGGACCATTAATTGGCCTCTTCCTTCAAAGTAGCATCAGATATTAAGTAGACACATGGAGCAGTGTTGAAAAATATGAATGGTCCCAACGTGAAGGTGCAAACTCTGGAATGAACAATCAGCCCATTCACTTGGCCTCTCTCTCTCTCTGTCTCTCCCCCCACAGTCTCCTGAGTCTTCCAGCAGTTTGTTTTGTTATCTTGTTCAGATTTCAAACATCCACAGTATTTGCTTTGATTTAAGTCATCAGTGCTGTCCCAGAACATTGTCAATACTCCCATAATAGGCCACAAGGAGGCAATAGGGGACAACTAGGCCTGACTCCCTTCTTACCCAATATCCTGTGCAAAAAAATTGTAACCTCTGCAGATGTTGTTATAATATGCTCAGACATTATGCAATATCCTTCCTGATCTGAGAGTTCCTTGCAGCTGCCTACAATCCAAACATGGATTCAATAAGAGCAGCTGCTAGAAAGACTGAATTAAAAATAAGTCCACCAAACATCACCTGCCCTACAGAATCCAGGCCAAGTTTTCTTTAGGTTACAGCCAATTGTATGAAACCTCTCCACCAGTACTCAACAGTACTGGCAGCTGTGTGGATAATGTGAAATGCAAAAGTGAAGTTCAGGTTGTCCACAGCAATCTTGTCTGTAATACACGCATTGTTATATTTTTGTTATATCTCTTCTCTGTGGTGTTAGAAAAACTCGAAGTGGATTTTAGCTCCCACTGGGGCTGGGTTCAGTGGTGGGCAGGTGCTGAAAATAGCCCCATTGGACTAAAGGCTAACTCCACAGTTCCAGGTTTTTTTTTGTGAAGCAAGGATCGAGGACAACAGGTTTACTTACTCATATGGGATGTTAGCTGTCATCACTTATTAAATGACTAACTTAGGCAAATTAAAGGAAGCCAACTGGAATTCCCTATGGAGACTATAGATTTCTCGACTAGTGGAGGCCAGTTTAGGTTTCTGATCGTGTGCACCAGGCAACTGATGTGGGAAGAGGGGGTGCCAATGGACTGTCCTAGAGTTCCTTTGTGCCTGAGTGCAGACACAGTCACAGATTGCCAATTAGAGGGGAATTTTCCCGCTGCAACCTTTCCTAAATGTAAAAGGTTTCAAAGTTCTGCAGTCCTTAGTTTTGCAAAAGAAATGTCGAAGAAAATTTAATCCCAGCCTCATCACTTCCTTTCTTGGTGGATTGTACTGAATAAGATTAACATATGTTCAGTTGTAGGTATTCATTCTTGAACTAACAAACCTATACTTCCCCAGCAGAGAGTAGAGAGCGCAGTATTCTCAAATGCTTACAATAGATGTTTGTTCCTCCCCACTTAAAACAAAACTGGCAGGATGTGATCAGCAAATTATTCAAAGTCAAAAATCAAATCAAATACGTGCACAAATTCAGAAGTTTTAAAGATGCTTCCTTAAACAATACTTGAAGATTGCTTGAAACATGAGGAAAAGGCAGGAACATTAACTGATTCACATAAAATAACCTTCTAAACACAATAAGCGGTGTTTAGTAAACGACAAAACGTCATTCATCAAGACAACAAAATTAAATCTATGGATGCTGAAAATTTGAAATAAAAGCAGAAATTGCTAGAAAGGTTCAGCACATTTGGCAGCGTCTATAGAGACAGAAACAGAGTTAACATTTCAGCTCAACGATGTTTTGTCAGAATTATTTTGTCTCCATGGAATAATTTGACACAGTAACTCTCTTATCAATGCCTCAGATGAAAGTTTAATAACTAGTGATCTTAATCATTCCAACAATGGTAAAGCATCTGTATTACCATCAATCGTCTGCATTGGCCATTCAGAAACCAGCTTTTCAAGACACACAGTTGTCTGATGTAATTTTTAATATGTTATAAAAGATAGTCATTGAAATTTAAAGACATAAAATCTGACTCTTGCCTGTAGGACACCTCTGTAGCACATTTCCAATGCCCAACCCCTCTCCCTGCAGAAACTGAATTTTCATTCAGACTTCACATCATGGCATTGGTCAGTCACACAGTGAATTCCAATCATATTCATGAATTGCCATTACACGCTTCCTAACCCTTAGCCTCCTGCACCAACTCCAATTAAACTTAAAAGTAAACTCAAGCAACAGAACACATGTTTCAATTAGGCACATTATAGCCTTCTAAACTCAGCATTGAGTTTAATAATTTCAGACCATACTTCCACCACCAGTTTGTTTCTTCTTTCCTTGAAGGCTTTGGATTTCTTCTCTCTTTTTTTGTTTTTGGATGGCAACTGTCTATCATTCCATCCACCAACTTTTTTAGACCAAGGTTTATTTCTTTAATTGATCCATTACCACTCTGTCTGGTTTTGCGCCCACACCTGCCCATTTAATCTCATGGTAGATAGGCAGGAGACTGGAAAAACATAGCAAGCCAGGCAGCATCAGGAGATGGGGAAGTCGACATTTCGGGTGTAACCCTTCTTCAGGACTGGGGGTGGGTGTAAGGGGAGCTACAGATAAAGGGGGTGGCGGGGGCAGGGTGGTGAAGTGGGGATAGGTGAAGACAAGCAGAGGGTACAACCTGTTTGGTCAATGGGAGGAATGAATCCATCAGGTGGCTGGGAGGCATGAAAGGGAAGGGAAGCAGTTGGGAAGGGAGTCGGGAGAAGGGAAGGGAGGTTATTTGAAATTGGAGAACTCAATGTTGAGTCCTCCAGACTATAGTCTGCCCAGGTGGAAGATGAGGTGATGCTCCTCCAACTTGCAGTTTGGTTCGTTGTAGAAATGGAGGAGGCCAAGGATGGTCATGTTGAAAAGGGCATGGGATGGGAAATTAAAATGGGCGGTGACTGAGAGGTCCAGTTGGCCCCTCCCAGCCTGACTGAGATGCTTGGTGAACCGTTCCCTAGCTTTATGTTTGGTCTCCCTGATTTGGAGAAGACCATATCGGAAGCACCTGATGCAGTAAATTAGGTTGAAAGAGAGGCAGATGAATCTCTGTCTCACTTGGACAGACTGTTTGTAAAAGGTAAAAACAATGACTGCAGATGCTGGAAATCAGATTCTGGATTAGTGGTGCTGGAAGAGCACAGCAGTTCAGGCAGCATCCAACGAGCAGCGAAATCGACGTTTCGGGCAAAAGCCCTTCATCAGGAATCTTCCAGCACCACTAATCCAGACTGTTTGTAGCCCTGGATGGAGGTGAAGGGGATGGTGTATAGGCAGGGCTTCTCACAGCCTTTCACTTGATTACAGATGTTCCCTTTTGTTCTTTAACCCCCTTTTTATTTGTATAGAACTTATGACATCCTAAATTTCCAGTTCTGATAAAAGGTCGCAGATATGAAATGTTAATTATTTCAGTCTCCATTGTTTCTACCTACCTGCATTTTCTGTTCTAATTCAAATTTAAAAACAAGTTTGGATGAACAATAAATATACACAATTTACTGGAAAGTACAGTGCTTTTCAAATTTTTCTGAATTTTACCTGAAGGAGGTTTTCCATTGCAATGAAGTGTGTCTTTGCAGATGGCTATAAACAATAATATTATGTACGTACATGTGAATTTAAAGGGGGATTTCCATTCATTCTGATACACCACATACTGTAATGATGCATACTGTCAAGAAAGCATAACCATCCCCAGATACCTCAAACTGGTTTTCCTTGGTTCAGGGACAACTGGCTGTCAGCCTGAGTTAAAAATGCTTTTTCCAGAACCTAAGATGCTAAAAGTAATTATTATCCATTCCAATCTGGTACATAAACTGTTTTCTTGTGTGCAGTTGCCAAGAATTCAAAGCATGAGTAACTGATTGAAATAGGCCTCAGCAAACAAGAGCCAAAAATTAGAAGATTTGAATTTTAATCTAAACACTCACATTCATCATAAAATCAGGTAAATGAGTCAAAGTTTCTGGATGTTTTATTTTACCCAATTTGTTTATTTTAAAAAGAGTTAATGGTTTTCTGAATACAGTTTGAGAAGCACTGAATATCCTCTACATATTCCCCCCCAATGCCTATTTGTCTTGTGTGACTGGGCAGCTAAGAATTTGTCTTAACTCTTCCCATCCATTGGAAACTAGCTAAGTGGGCCGTTAAAGTCAGCCAAGTAATTTGCAGCTGGCATCCTGCACCAATCTTGCCATTCTCCACTTTAAAATAGTTCTTCTGAGCAGCCAGCTAAATGTGAATCAGCAGACACTGTGAAGCCAGCAGGCTCCTTATTTAAATCGGTTCCATCAGAGTCCAATTACTTCTTTGGATCCTAAATGCACTTTTAACTGTGGCCTGTGCAGAATTCAGTATGGCTTGTCCTCAAAAGAGATAATGAGAAAGAAAACCTATTGTCATAAAAAGCCTCAACGGATAAGGTGTTTTTCAATTTTGTCTTGTGCCAGAAGGAACACAAGTGCTTTTCCAGGTCCCACGGTACAAGTTGAGAGGTCCCATGCCTTGTGCTCCTGGCAAGTTTCTCTCCACAAGTTACATTAAATGAATGGGCAATGTTTGGATGCCGTCTTGTTGAAGATTGTCATTGCCTGACACTTGGGTGTGACAAGTGTTACTTCTCACTTGTTAGAACAAGGTATTATCCAAGTATTGCTGCATTTGACCACAGACCTACTTCATACAGTCATAGAGTCATAGAGATGTACAGCATGGAAGCAGACCCTTCGATCCAACCAATCCATGCCGACCAGATATCCCAATACAATCTAGTCCCACCTGCCAGCATCCGGCCCATATCCCTCCAAACCCTTCCATCCAAATGCCTCTTAAATGTTACAATTGTATCAGCCTCCACCACTTCCTCTGGCAGCTCATTCCATACACGTACCATCCTCTGTGTGAAAATGTTTCCCCTTAGGTCTCTTTTATATCTTTCCCCTTTCACCCTAAACCTATGCCCTCTAGTTCTAGACTCCCAACTCCAGGGAAAAGACTTTGTCTATTTACCCTACCCATGCCCCTCATGATTTTGTAAACCTCTATATGGTCACCCTTCAGCCTCCAACGCTCCAGGGAAAACAGCCCCAGCCTGTTTAACTTCTCCCTATACCTCACATCCTCCAACCTTGGCAAAATCCATGAAAATCTTTTCTGAACCCTTTCAAGTTTCACAACATCTTTCCGATAGGAAGGAGACCAGAATTGCATGCAATATTCCAACAGTGGCCTAACCAATGTCCTGTACAGTCGCAACATGACCACCCAACTCCTGTACTCAATACCCTGAACAATAAAGGAAAGCATACCAAACGCTGCCTTCACTATCCTATCTACCTGCGACTCCACTTTCAAGGTGCTATGAACCTGTATTCCAAGGTCTTTTTGTTCAGCAACACTCCCTAGGACCTTACCATTAAGTGTATAAGTCATGCTAAGATTTACTTTCCCAAAGTGTAGCACCTCGCATTTATCTGAATTAAACTCCATATGCCATTTCTCAGCCCGTTGGCCCATTTGGTCAAGATCCTGTTGTAATCGGAGGTAACTCTCTCGCTGTCCACTACATCTCCAATTTTGGTGTCAACTGCAAACTTACTAAGTGTACCTCTTATGCTCACATCCAAATAATTTTTGTAAATGACAAAAAGTAGAGGACCCAGCACCGATCCTTGTGGCACTCCATAGGTCACAGGCCTCCAGTCTGAAAAACAACCCTCCACCACCACCCTCTGTCTTCTAACTTTCAGCTAGTTCTGTATCCAAATGGCTAGTTCTCTCTGTATTCCGTGAGGTCTAACCTTGCTAATCAGTCTCCCATGGGGAACCTTGACGAACGCCTTACTGAAGTCCATATAGATCACATCTACCACTCTGCCCTCATCAATCCTGTTTGTTACTTCTTCAAAAAACTCAATCAAGTTTGTGAGACATGATTTCCCACGCACAAAGCCATGTTGACTATCCCTAATCAGTCCTTGTCTTTCCAAATACATGTACATCCTGTCCCTCAGGATTTCCTCCAACAACTTGCCCGCCACTGACATCAGGCTCACTGGTCTATAGTTCCCTGGCTTGTCCTTACCACCCTTCTTAAACAGTGGCACCACATTTGCCAACCTCCAGTCTTCCGGCACCTCACCTGTGACTATTGATGATACAAATATCTCAGCAAGACACCCAGCAATCACTTCTCCAGCTTCCCACAGAGTTCGAGGGTATACCTGATCAGGTCCTGGGGATTTATCCACCTTTACCTGTTTCAAGACATCCTCCTCTGTAATCTGGACATATTGCAAGATGTCACCATCTATTTCCCTACAGTCTATATCTTCTATATCCTTTTTCACAGTAAATACTGATGCAAAATACTCATTTAGTATCTCCCCCATTTTCTGCAGCTCCACACTAGGGCCACCTTGCTGATCTTTGAGGGGCCCTATTCTCTCTCTAGTTACCCTTTTGTCCTTAATGTTTTTGTAAAAACTCTTTGGATTCTCCTTAATTCTATTTGTCAAAGCTATCTCATGTCCCCTTTTTGCCATCCTGATTTCCCTCTTAAGTATACTACTGCGCAGAACCCAGAACCCAGAAAATAACACCGTCTTCTTCCTCTACAAACACTGCCCCAGGTTAAATTAATAGTTATCGCTTATATTTTAAGTTTAATCAAGAGACATACCTCCAAAAGCATATAATCAAGAAAGAACCCACTCTACTCACTACTGCAGATTCTCTGTAGGCCACTTAAAACAACGATTAACTTATCTGATTCTGTGCTGTGAACTTCGCCCAACAGTTCCTCCAAGGTCAGTTGCGAATTTCGCTGTTTGTTAATTTTTCCAGATGCACTCCAATGTCCAGTGATACATGAATTCAAACAGCAAAGGCAGTAACTGTGCAGGTTCTCTTGTTCTCTTGTTCTCTTTTTCTCTTTCTCTCTTTCTCTCTCTCTCCTGCAATGACTTCACCATGTGCTTCCTTTGTTTGTTCTTCTCCCTTTTAAAACTGCTGTTGTTTTGACTTTTTTTTTTCCAAAGTTCCAAAACAATGCAACAGCATATAAAACAGCAATTGCTGCTCCAGGAATTCGAGGAAATCACCTCCAGCACCTAAAGTACCTCAAAACAGGAGCAGCTGTTGCAGCCAGAAATTTTTCACGTCCTCCATCTTGGATTACCCAGAATCCTTATATCTGAGAAGTCATGAGTAGTGCTGATCATTGTGAAAACATGAGCAAGCATCCCCACTTCTAACCTGGGGCCTAGCGCACTCCCCTGAGGAGCTTCTGTACAGCTGAGAAAATTGACCTCCAAAAATCATAACCATTTTTTTGAGCTAAGTATGACTCTAACAAGTGTGGATTTGACTCCCATTTTGCTAGGACTCCCTGCTGCCACAATAGATCAAATGTTTTGATCACAGTTGAAATCAGCTAACTCATCTTAGATTGAGATTGAAGTTTAATAAATTATATTTAATCGACAACACTGCTTCCCTCTACATTAAAAACATCAGTTTTGTATTTGCCTTCTAATATCTTTATTCTTATTTTGGTTCCATTATGTGTTCATTTACTAATCTCTCTATATCAACATTGCTAATCAATTCAGAACCTTGAAAATTCTAACAGATTTTCCAAAGAGCATAAGGCTAACTTCCTTAAACTCGATGTCCAAATTTGTGTTTATACTGATAACACATAAGAGAAAGCTCCAACCTCTCAAGAAGAAATTCAGAAAATTTCAAAATCAAAGTTTGTGCTTATAAGACTAGATGTAAGAAAATAATTGAAAAAAAACCTTTTGCTGTTTTGTACATTAATTTGGCTATAACAGTGCTCATTCAAAAATGTTTTTAAAAACGGTTTTCTTCTGTTAAGTATCGAAGAGTCTTTGAACTTAAAAGTTAATAAATATCGTATCAACACACCCTCACCTTAGTTCATAAATATCGAAAATAAACACAAAAAAAACTGGAAACATTAATATGAAAAGATAGAAGAGCTGAAGCCAAACATAGACTATTATTTCAGGCTTTCCCGGGACCAATGCAACCATACCTCGACATGTCAACCAGTTACTTTATGAATTATGTAACTATCTGTAAGTTTAATGAAAATACCAGCTAAGACCAGAATTGAAAAGAATGGAAGGAGTTAAACATAATTAACAAAATACTTTCTGATACAGTTGCCAATACAGAAATGCCTAAGGGTCAGATAAATATATGCAACATTTTGGCTGCTTTCCGCTTGCAGACAAGATAAAGCTCATCTGCTTTTCTCTGAGAAACTTTTCTATCCCAGCTGACTAATAAAATATGAAAATAGAAGTTGTGGGACTTTGACTTCAAGTAAAGAAAGCCTTGTGATACTTTTATAGAACTGTTCTGTTTCTTATTTTCTTTATTCTTTGATAGGATGTACGTTTCTCTCCATGTCTCGTTATGCTTATTCTTACATCTGGACATCCAGGGACTCCACACAATCTCTTATTACATATTTACTGGGCTCCTTCTCTGACAATCCTTACCACATGTATATCCTTGGACTCACTTTCCCACATCCCAAGCTCTGATTCTGTCCAAACACACTTTTCATTTCTCATTACTATGTCATAAGTCTATTCTCTGACTACATTATAACAAATATCCATGTGAAAGGAAACTGGCCTGTACGATGTTTTTCTTGGTCTCAATGCACACCAATGGTTTTAAGATCAAGGTCAGTAAATATCGTTCAGCAGGGATCTTTGACTAGCTATCCAGAATAAAAATTAGAATCTTGGCATCCTTAAGGAACATTGAATGTAGTGATTTCAGAATTGCAATAAATAGCATAAGTAGCCCACAGCTGAAGTAAATTTTGAAACAACTTGGTAGGTTTTCAGGACATCTGGTGTCAGCTGCACATCATGTATTCAATTATGAATAGTTACTAAACATACCCAGGCTCAGCAAAGGGTATGAAGAAACATATGGGCAGTAATAGACATGAATATGCACTCTATACAGTTATCCCTACACAAATACGTTCACTCTCCACCCAACCCAAAACCTGTGATCATTTGAGCGAGATGGAGAATCACATCAAAGCCCTAGTTAATTTCAAGGAAAGAAATCTGGGAACTTGCCCTCTCATCATCCTATGTGATCAAATCCAGCCCAGTAAATCTCTGTAGGTCTGATGTTCCTAATATACCAACATTTTATGGATTGTGACATCTGTCCCAAACAGGAGGTCCAGCTTTCTTGCTTGAAAGAATTCAGTAAATAGGTGTTCACGACTTGAGACAGCAGCTTGCTCTAGTGTTTCACTATTTGCTGCAAAAACAACAGGCTCCTGACATTTAACCTGGATCTGATCTTGTACAGCTTAACATTTCAACCTGTTCCTCCTAAATGTTAACCTTCAGCGAAACTTTGCAGCTTAGTGCTGATGGGGACATGTGACAACATTGACATGTTGACTCATTCCATCTGGAGGAGTTATCCTTCTCCTTGCAGGACTATAGTCCCCCTTCTTCCTTCTCTTTCCCATCCTTGAAGGAAAAACTGGTGCCAGGAGGTGATCTGAAATTGGGGTGTGCGCACAGGGGAATGGCACCCAACTGATAAAAACAAACAGGGCAGTCAAGAAGGCAGTTATGGAGATAGCCTGGGACTCCCAGCAGGAATGAGTTGGTGATGGCGTCACAATCATCTGAGGTGTTGAGGAGGTGTATGGTATGGTGCTGATGGGGAACGATGTGCCAGCATGTGACACAACATCCAAAATCATTGCCATGCATTGGGTGATGGGGAAGGCCTCAAGCCTCAGGGTGTCCCAGGTTATATCCCATTTCTTCTTGTGTCTCACACAAGTTCTAGTGATCTCAAGGCAGCTCATCCCTCTGTGAAAAATACTTGCTTCAGTAGACCAGAGACCTGGTCAAACCTAATATGGAGTCCTGAATTGCAAATGGGTTCTGGGATGATATATTGGTCTTAGAGGAAATATAGCACAGATTTACCAGTAGTCTACCATGGTTTAAGTGGTTAAATTATGAAAACAGATTAAATACCTTTACATTATACTCAAAGAATGGCAAGACATCAGGAAACCCATAAGACAGATCTTGGACTGTTTGTTCACAGATACTTTAATGTGGCAGGATAGTTTAATAGGGTGGTTAAGGAGACATATAGAACACACACCTTTAACAGTTGTGGTATAAATTATAAGAACAGCAATGTTTTGTTGGAGCTGCACAAAACTTTGATTAGGCCACAGCTGGGGTAGTGTGTGCAGCTCTGGTCACCACACCATAGGAAGGACATGTGCAGTGGAGCAGGTTCAGAGGAGATTCACCAGAACGTTACCTGGCTTGGAGCAGTTTAGCTTGACGAGAAGCTGGATAAGCTTGGGTTGTTTTCTTTGCAGCAAGAATGCTGCAAAGACCTGATTGAGATGTTTAGGTGTGTAAGGGGCATGGACAGCGAGGATAGGTAACAGCTGTTCCCCTTAGTTAATGGGTCAATAACAAGGTGCATACATTTAAGGTGAATGGCTGAAGGTTTAAAGGGGATTTGAGGAAACCTTTTCTCACCCAGAGAGTGGTGGGAAATCATTAATGCAGTACCCAAGAGACTAGTTGAGATGGGAAACCTCACAACTTTTAAAGTGTCATAACATTAAAACTATTTGCCAAGCACTGGAAAGTGGAACAAGTGTAGCCTCAGAGTAGCTCTCTTTCAATTACACACTCAATGGGCCATTGGGCTTCATGTACTACATGCTTCTATTCCTTAGATACTTGAAGCATCAACTTACTGAGGTCATTAAAATTATGCAGGAGGGCTGCGGGGACAGTGGAAATCATCAAGAAGGTGGCACTCTTTCAAAACTCAGGCTCTTAGAAATGTAAGAAGTTTTCCGTATGAATGTTGGTGAAAAACTGGAACACTAACTGCCTAATGGCTGTGGACACTGGCTCAATTGAAATTAAGGTGAAATATGAGTGATATCTAATTTTATGAAGGGGCAGATTCACTTTGGCTTCTATTTCGGAGACAGGATGGGATGAAAGGAGTTGGAGAGAAGCATGGACAAAGATATTATATTCTTAACATTTTAGCAAGTTTGAAACATTCCCCCTACTACTATGTAGGTCAGTTAGAGGGATTTATGTGCTTTACCTTTGTTCCCTGTCTTCTCTTTTTCCCTTTTGCTGTAACTTGAATCAAACAACATTTCAAACAACAGTTTCTGACAAAAATAGCTAATAAGATATGCAGTAGGCAAGTGTTCATACATGACGCTGCCTCCAATGTTCCCTCATCTTTCTCCTTTGGTTCTTGAACAAAAATAGGAAACCATGTTGCAAATTCATCAACTTGAAGGACAAATCTAATACAAAAGAACCTTTTGACAAATCTCATTGTGCAGGTTGTCCATTATTGTGAACAATTGTTTCAATCTGTTTTACAAAGATAGTATTCTGCTTATTCTTCCATGAATAATTGCCATTTCTTTCAAAAGATAATTTCAGTTTCATATTTTCTCAACCTTCCTTTCCTGATAGCGATGATTTCTAGCCGTATGAATTCATAACTGCCAAATAAGTATCGCCTTGCCCAAAACACCATTCTTTCTGTGTCAACCTAAAAATGGTCAGTGAGCCAGCGATTCAACGTCACATAAACATTTTCCTGAATTATTTGCACTTTGGTGAAATCCAGGCACTAATTTTTTCATCACCTGCTAGGAAAAATTATAAAATCAACCCAAATCCGTATGTTTAAATAATGGAAACAAAGAAAAATATCATTTCTCTCCCACCATAGCCTTCTAGCTAACAATACTCACAATTCCAAATGACTGGTTTTAGTGTTCAAGTCTGAGGTGTAGGTGACTAAAGGGTGTTTTATACAATATAGCATATTGAGTGAACAATGGGAAACACATTTTTTTCAAAAAAAAAACATAGGGTTAGGGTCATTCTTGGCCAATTTCTTAAATGGCCAAATTTCCTCAGCATGCCACATGAGTTAGTTGATATCAGCCAGGCTTGCAATCAGGGTGTTATGATTAGCTTCAACACGCCTGAATTATGAAGGAGGAAAGAGTTTTGCTTTTGGTCATTTCCAATAACTGCTTCTGGAAGGTCCATGTGTGAAGGTCAGAACCAGGTAGGTTGTGATACTATCCAGTTAACTAAGATGAACAATAAATGCAATGTCTATATCTCATCAAATAACCAAATTAATACAGACTGGGTTTGGACAAAAATGTCTACTTTGTTTAGGAACAGGAGGATAAAAGATGGTTAAGACAGCATTTCAGTAAAGTACCCAAGCCAGAGAACATACTGCAACCTTGCCACCCTTGGTGTTTCCTCCAAGTTGATGCTGGAGAAAGGGCAGCCGATGGTAATCAACAGGTAGTTTCCTTCCCAATGCTTGACCTGATACCATGAGATTTCATGGAATCTGGAGTTCACATCAAGGACTCCCAGGGCAACTTCTTCCTGAATATGCGTCATTGGGCTGCCAACTCTGGTGAGTCTGTCCTACAAGAGGGACTGGACATAAGACCATAAAAGATAGAAGCAGAATGTTGCCATTCAGCCCATCGGGTCTGCTCCACCATTCGATTATGGTGGGTATGTTTTGCAACCCTATTCTCCATATAACCCTTGATCCCCTTACCAATCAAGAGCTTTACCATCTCTGTCATAAATACACTTAATGATCTGGCCTCTGCAGCCCTCTGCAGCAATAAGTTCCACAGATTGACCACCTTCTGGCTGAAGAAAGTCCTTCTCACCTCAGTTCTAAAGGGTCATCCCCTCAGTCTGAGGCTGTGCCCTTGGGTCCTAGTCTCTCCAACTAGTTGAACTTACAGAATACTGAGATGCCTGGATAGAGTGGATGTGGAGAAGATGTTTCTATTGATTCCCCCTCATTTAAACTCTTAACGAGTATGGACCCAGAGTCCTTGACTGTTTCTCATATGACAAGCCCTTCACCCTCAGGATCATTCTAGTAAACCTACTCTAGGCCCCTCCAACACCAGCATATTCTTAAATACGGGGCTCAAAACTCCTCACAATATTGCAAATGTGGTCTGACCAGGTGTGATACAGTCCCAGCAGTACATCTCTGCTCTTGCATTCTCGCCCTCTTGAAATAAACGCTAAATTGCATTTGCCTTCCCAACTGCCAATTGAACCTGCACATTAACCTTAAGAGAATCCTAATCTACGACTCCTAAATCCCTTTGTGCTTCAGACATCTGAAGCCTTTTCCCAATTTGACAATAGTCTATGCCTCTATTCTTCCTACCAAAATGCATAGCTTCACTTTCCCATGCTATATCCCATTGCCACTCCTTTGCCCATTTTCCTAGCCTAAGTCCTTTTGCAGCCTCCCACTTTCTCAACATTACCTATCTCTCTACCTATCTTTGTGTCATCAGAAAACTTATCACCAATGGCCTCAGTTCCTTCATCCAGATCATTTATGTATAAAGTGAATAGTTGTGGTCCCAACACTGACTCCTGCGGAACTCCACTTGCCACTGACTATCTTGCTGAAAAAGGCCCCATATCCCTAATCTCTCACATCTGCCAGTCACCCAATCCTCAATCCATGCCAGTACCTTTCCCATAACACCATGGGCTCTCATTTTATTTAGTAGTCTCCTGAGGCCACCTTGTCAAAGACCTTCTGGAAATCGAAATAGATCCACTGGCTCTCCTTTGTCTAACTTTTTACCTCCTCAAAGAATTCTTAATTTGTCAGGAATGACCTCCCCTTAAAATAGAGCTGAATCAGCACAGCTTCATTATAATACACTTGCAAGTACTCCATAGTCTCACCCTTAACAATGGACTTTAAAATCTTAACAATAACAGAGGTCAGGCTAAGTTTCCTGTCTTCTGCCTCCCTCCATTCTTACCTTATTGCTTATTTGATAATCCTTTGCTGGTTTTTAAACACTTCCAAATCCTTTGCTTCTCTCTAATCTTCACCACATTGTATGTGTTTTCTTTTGCTTTAAAAAACTTCTTTCAACAAAATCTCTTTTGTCTGTATCACCAATATTTTTACTTTTGGCTAGATTCAGATTTTGATGTGGAGGCCTTCACTGAAGAAAGATTATGTTCCTTTCTGATCTGTTCCTGAATGTTTCCTTAGCTTCTTTCACTCTTTTGGTCAGATGCTTGGCATATTCTGCTGAAGAAGTTTCCGTGTTCGTTTATGTGGTTTCTTCAAGGCAATGTATCCTTGTCTGTACTGTAGAAGGCAGGGAATTATCAGACGCTGAATTTTGGGAGCTTTAGTACTCGGCATCTTACCTTTCTTGCTAAGAGTTCTCACTGGCGTACATCATCCTTCTTGGACAGGTTCAACAGACTTTTCTAGCCCTTTTCGGTCCGAGACAGTGAGGAATAGTATTGTCTGTCAAACTCATTGCATTTTTCTTGGTAATAACTAAATTCAGGACACTGAGATTGGCATCAACATTGCAGCCACAGACAGATTTTCATTTGCATTTGCCAGATCTCCTAGGGCAATAGCAAGAATGCCCCTTGCTGAGCAGCAGATGAAAACAACCATTAGTCAAGATACCTTGTTTCATGGGTAAACACTACGTATTATTGCCACCACTGGTGAGCACAGCATATCCCTTCCATTCATCTCCAAGACAGTCCACAGCTACCTCAGTGGCCATGTGTCTTTAATAGAAGGTTCCACAGCTTTTGCTTATGATCCCCTTCGATAAGTTCTGGCAATCAGTGGCTGGGGGAAAAAAAATTGAGCTTCATGGTGGATCAGCAGCGACCAGTCCAACTGCTGCTGTTATTTCTTTCTTTCCTTGTC
Source organism: Chiloscyllium punctatum (assembly GCF_047496795.1). Classification (NCBI taxonomy): domain Eukaryota; kingdom Metazoa; phylum Chordata; class Chondrichthyes; order Orectolobiformes; family Hemiscylliidae; genus Chiloscyllium; species Chiloscyllium punctatum. Next base: position 48,769,937 of record NC_092763.1, read on the forward strand.
AGCTCTGGTTGCCTCGTCCTCCCTGTGGTATGTTTCTTCTTCCTCGAATTCCTGCTGTGCATCCCAAATACCCCAGAAACTCCTGCCATTGCTGTGCCACCATCTTTACTGTTCAGTTCTCCTTCTAATCAACTCTAGCCAGGTCCTGCCTGATGCCTTTGTAGTTACCTTTTCTGAACTGATACTGTTTCTCCCTCTGAAACTGCAAGGTTAATTCTATCATATTATGGTCACTGCCCCCTAGGCATTCCTTCACCTTAAGCTAAATCCACAACTGCCTGTTCCCTAGTGGACTCTATCTTAAGCTTCTCCAAAAAAAAACTTGTGGACATTGCAGGAATTGCATTTTTTGAGTTCCAGTACCAACCTGATTTTCTCAGTCCACCTGCATACTGAAGTCCCCTATGATTATTGTAATTGTGCCTTTCTTGCATGTCCCTTCTATCTGCTAAATTATTTTATTCCCCACATACTGACTACTGCGAGGTGGCCTACACACAATTCCCATCAGAGTCTTTTCTCCTTTGCAATTCCTCAACTCTACCCACAGATTCCACACCTTGAGTTTACATCACTTCTTGCTATTGATTAAATTTTATTTCTTACTAACAAGACAACTCTGCTACCCCCCACCCCCCACCCAATCTGTCAATAGGACATGAACATACCCAAGGATGATGGTGGTATCTAATTCTATACAGATAATTATTTTAAGCCAATGTTTGACCAGTCTGTAAGACAGTCTCCCAATTTTGGCAAAATGTCCCAGATGTTGGTAAGGAAATGTTGCAGGATTAACAGAGCTGTGTTTGCCAGTCACTTCTCAATCATGCCAGGTAGTCTAGCTATTTCATTCATTTCTTTATTGACACAACTGAGTGGCTTGTTAAGCCATTTCAGAGGGTAGTTAAGAAATGAACCATATTGCGGTTTGGTCAGCTCTGATCTTAGTGACACTTCACTAGTCACAGCTTGCCCATGGAAAAAAGCATTTATCCCTGTACTGCTTCCTATCAGCTAACCAATCCCTTATCCATGCTAACATTACCCCATACATTGTGTGTTCACTTCATATGTGTAACCTTTCATTTAGTACCTTATCCAACACATTTTGGAAATCCGAGTACACTGCATCTAAAGGTTCCACTTTTTGTACCTTGCTTGCTATTTCCTCAAAGAACTCTAACAATAAGACATTCTTGTTTTCTTGACTAACCAAACCCTTCATGACTTTCCCTAATATCTCCATTAAACCTCAAACTTCACTGCTATAAGAACAGTTCCAGTTTCTCTAATGATTCCACATAACTAAAGTTTTTTTTTCCCATTATAGTAAATCTCCTCTGCACTTTCTCCAAGGCACTGGTATCTTTCCAACACTATGTTTACCTTCCCCAATATTTTGCCTGTAACGATTTTTATTAGTGACGGTTCCAAAAGTGCCAGTAGCCTCCTAATATTTCAACCAACAAATCGTTCTTCACATGGCAGCATACTTAACATGTAGCAAAAGGTTATTTACTTGTGGGTGAACTCATAACTAAGTCAGATCTTCATATAACATTCACACACCTACATTTCAAACAACTGACACTAGCTAGGAACTAGGAATTATAGTTCATTTCTCCCTTCACACCTTGATATCAACTACAGAATGCTAATTCATGTCAGGTTAACTGATCAGAAGCTGAAAACTAATCCTGGAACTTGCCAATCAATACCATATCTGACAGTGTGTTGTACATCCAAACCATCAGCATGATCAGAGGCACAGAAAAATTTTGTTTATGTGCAGCAACTGATTTGCCTTATAATTTGTCTATTTAATGCAATTGGAAAGGAGTGTAATTATTCTAACAAACTTATTCAAAACCACAAAGACACTGAAAAGATCCATAACTCAACCATGTTAAGAGCATACATTTACAGCAAAAGCAAAACCAATAAGGAAAACAAAAATAATTCCATTCTGGAGTAGTAAATCTATAAACATACAATATGAAAATATTTACAATAGAAATCCACATTAAGGCTTTAGAAATTCAAAAATTCTCCCTGCATTTACCAGAGATACCAACCCCAACTGGCAGACATATGATACATTATTGATTTCATCATACCCCCTTAAAATAAAAAAGTTATTTACTATGTACACAAAGTGAAAACTAACCCCTCTCTTTACCCTTAACTATTCATGTGCCAATCACTTTTTATTTGTCATGTCCAGTGTGGCTTTTCCTTGTGTTATCCTCAATATTAGTGCCAATATACTTTAGGAAGTATTGGGATCGGAATTCACATCTGAATTGTTTAAAAATGTATTGTGCAATACTCAAATTATTACACTAAAATTATTATAGTGAACAGACATTAATTGACCAGCAATTCACAGTAATGTTGTATTGCTTCAAATAGTTCTTGCTAGATCCAACCTAATATTTTGAGGGCCAAAAATCTACTTGACACGTCAGAGTGCACTGACCACAGCACAAATATTGCCGATATCCATTGTACTCTATTTAACTCCAAACAGAATCAGTTTCTATCTCATTACAACTGAAATTATCACAGGCTAATGAGGTCACACTTCTGAGGCTCTGAGCTTGCTTCTGTCCCTTCTCCAAACTGACTTTGTCCAACAATGTAATTTATGTTTAAAAGCAAGAAATTTGCTCTTAGCCAAAGTTGTGTTATAACTAGGCCATGAAGAGATATGTGACTATAACCTAGTCAATTCTTTTCCGAATTGGTCAGGGTGATGGAAACACACCTGGACATTGCTTCTGCACGTCCCACTTCACTATGGCTAGGCGTGAGAAACCATGAAACTTACAGTAGTGAAGAGAGGAGTAATCCCACCTCTCCACAGCATCAAATATGTGACTGATTCATTAAATGTTTATTGCCAGTTATGGATCTTGTACATTACCATGGTTGTACAGGTACTGCAATGTAAATGAACAAAGTGACTAGATGAAACTTTGGGAGAGAGAAAGAACCCATGTGAGAAAGTGAGATTGCTTTTTGTACTTGTAAATGGATAATCAGTAACCTTAAGAGGTGTGGAATACAATAGTGAGAAAGTGATGCTTTACCTATACAGCACCTATCGAATACTGTCTCCAAATGTTTGGGCACCACACATCAGGAAAGACATACTGGCAGTACAGATTCACCAGAATTGCAATAGCAACTTAAAAGGCTATTTTAATGAAGACAACTTGTATAAATCTGACTTGGGGGTTTTGATGGTTAAGGATTAACGTAACAAAGGTGTTCAAGGAAAAAAAATCTCAGTCAAGCAGAAACAGAAAAACTAATTCGCATGGCCAGGAAATCCAGAACAAGTAACATATCCGCATCATTAGAGTGAGGCCATTTAGAAACGAAGTCGGGGCAAAGGATAGTGAAAATCCAGAAACTCTCCCTGTAAGGCTCTTGAAATTTTCAAAAGTGAATTTAGGAGGTTTTATTTAGGAACATGTGAAACACTGTTGAGAGATTACGGTTATATATATTTAAGCAGCTGGATAGTCTCTCCCAACTTCTAAATTCTGAAAGGATACACTCAATTAATTTATCTTTAAATCTGTCACCAGTTTTCAGAAAACAGAGTTTCTTCTCTGCCATGTGAACTAAATGTAAATACTGGCTCAAAAGGGCAGTCACACACCAAAAATAGCAAATCTTTGTCCAAGTGAAAAGTCCAGCAACATCTCCATTCATATCCTGCATTTGAATATCATTTAGTCTGCTTCAGGATCGAAGAATGATTAACCAGCATAAATACGGAATCAATTGCTGCACTAGTCTCCAAACAATTACATCTTAAGGCTGGATTCTCATGCGATGTTTGTTTTAGTATGGTAGGAGTGGTGATTATAGGAAGAGGGGGAAGATGGGGTGCAGTTTGCTTAAGGAGTACAACATTAAAAAGCTGCCTTCTTAATAATGACAAAATTACAGAACATATGGATATTGGCACATAATCCTGTGACACTCTTTGAAAGAGAGCTGTCACACTTGGACCCCCCACCCCATATTCTTGTTTACGTCAGTTTTCCTATCTTCCATATCTTCAATTGCTCTGACCAACTCCTCTCAAATTTATGGAATCAGCTTCCACCACTTTTTCAGTTAGACCATTCCAGATCACAAAAACTCAAAATGTTTATCTCTCTACTTCTTTGGATAGTGATTTTAAATCTACAATATTGGATATTAACTCTATCACTAGACAGAATAGTTTATCAACACCTCGATTCAGTATAAGTTCAACTCTTGCTATTCTCTATTTCTAAGAGAAGAATCCTAGTTTTTCTCATAAGAGTCCCTTAGGCCTAGTAAATCAACTCTGTACTCTAAAGCCCTTATTATCTTTCTGAAGTGTGCTGGCCAAAATTGCCCAGTCCGAGGTGAAGGAAGTGAGGACTGCAGATGCTGGAGATCAGAGCTGAAAAATGTGTTGCTGGAAAAGCGCAGCAGGTCAGGCAGCATCCAAGGAACAGTCTGAGGTGAAGCCTTACCAATGATTTATAATATTCTAGCATGATCTCTGTGCTATTATGTTCTGATCATCTATTTATACATCCACATACTTTTTAAATCACCTTACCATCTAGTTTCGTCATTTCAAAGTATGCGTATGAAAAAAGTGCATGTGGACACTTTTCAAAATTGTGCCACATATTTTATACTGTCTTTTAATAATGGTGCTGGAGACACTCAATGCCATGTTGCAGCACATCTTGACTCAATCTTCCTGCAGAATGACTGTACTAAACTCGAAAGTTTCAAAGGTATTCTTAAGGGTGTATGTGGCTTTCCTATTAAAAATCACTCTGATATCACTGAGTAACTAAAGGTTGCAAACTGGTGTTTACAATGTACAAATACAGATGGCAAAGATAACAAATATGGACACACAAAGATGTAGTGTGTGTTAAAATAAAGGTGCCTATGCACCATGTCATTAAACAATGGAATAGATACATGATCAGCATTAAATTTGCAAGTATATTATTACAGAATGTGAAATAAATGCATAAGCATCTCCTAATTTGACTGCTCCAATAATGCAAAAGAGCCATGCATTTGCATGACACTTATCACATGTGGAGACTGAGATGGAGTCTCACAATTTCAAACATAAATCAGTTTTGTGCTTTTGACTCATGGAAACAAAGAATTGAACTGGGTCTCTCAAAACTAATTTCACATTGGCTCTTATGTACAGAAGGCTTTCAAACCCCAGAAAGAATCAGTCCTCTATTGTCACTCCAACACTATAATTAAAAATAACTTCATTATGTAGATTCAGAAAAAATTAACAATGTTACAAACTTGCCAACAAAATGATCGTATTAGTCGAGTAGAGTCTAGGTGCTTCGAGCAATAAAGTATTGAGTTGCTCAAGTTATAATTTGAGGTAAAGTCTGTAGATTATCATAAGTCAGAACTGAAGATGTAACTGAAATAATAAGCTATTCTCATTGACCAATACCCTTGAAAGGACAGAGAATTAGATATTCAGGCCAACAGTTAAATTACATGTCAAGAATGATACTGTCCAAATATCAGCCACAAGGCAAGGATATTCGATTTCCATTCCATCACTATTGGTTGACACCTCCATTTAAATAATTGATACTAAACCTGACTTAGTGTTCAAGGATAATTACAGCCTTAAGATAATTTCAGTTCTGCTCCAACCCATCCCAGAACAGCAGCATCATGCAAACATCCCATGCTTCCATATCTAGAAGTGATCAAGTCTTCATAGTGCCCATTCACATCACCATGTAGTAAGACTACACTTGAAAATTAGCAGGCTAAACAACCAGTCAAGTCTAACTCTGTCCTCACCTGACATATACACAGCACAGTCGTTCACAGAGGTCATTGGATGGTGATTAAAAAACCAGAGATCATGAATAATTTTGTCTCTACCAGTCCATTCCAGTGAGGCCAATAGAAATATTAACTCGTGTCCTAGCTGAGACCAGCTCACTCAGCACAGGCCAGGATGGAAAGTAAGAATTTAACTAACCTTTAAGATTTACTATTACATTGAGTGGCACATGGAGATTTCGAAATGAATTGTTATGGAAAGTTCAGTCTAAATTGTCAAAATAGAACCTTCAATTGACACAATAAGTGCAGTGTTTTGATATCAAGTACAGGCAGATTTTGATCACAGATGAAAAAAATTCCAATACATGTAACAAAATAAATAAAATAATATTGCTCCAAGTGTCTGTAGCCATGTTACAAACGCAACTCCTCAGTTGAAATTAATATTTTCCCCAAAGTCTGCAAGACCTCAATTACGAACCTCTCACAGATTTTACGAACTACTGTACATTCAATAACATACAAACTAAATATCAATGTTTCTTGATCTTCTCCTCCTCTGCATATAATGGGATGCCACTTTGAGTAAACAGTCTCCATGAGATTGATTTTGAATCACTCATATTTTATCATCCTAGTCTTCAGGCTAAATGGTCCTCATGCAGATGCATTGGAGATGATCATCCAACTGATGACAAAGTAGAACAGAAATATCGGGTAAACAGCAAGGGCCTTGCGATTTGGTGGCTGGCTGTCTGCCAGAAAAGCTGTTGAGGCTAGCAGAGGAAAATAAAAATAAATTATAAGTACATTTTAAGAAAACAAGATTTTATTCAATTCTTCTTAATTGGTCATTGACTCTCAACCTCAATTGCAAAACATCCAGCTGACAAAATAAATATTCCCAGACCTCTTAAGCTGGGCATGACCAGGTGACTGGCATTGCCTCTGTCCATGGAGTAACTTACCTAACTTCTGATGTTTCAATTAACATTTTTCGTGTTGCCTATTGATGTATTTCTTCCTTTAGTGCATTTTTGGATTTTCCCTTCTTATTTCATTTCTTTCCTGTTTCTAAAGTTGTCTGATTTACTCCGATTACTCATCTTCTAATGAGTGGTAGAACTCTTGAGGGAAGAGTAGACCACAAGCACAGTGAGCCATTGGATCATGAGGATGCTACAGCAGAATTTGATCCAGTCAGCACCCTTTGCCAATTTTGGTACCTCAGCTGTCCTAATTTACCCAAAACAGAATAGAGGTTGATTCGGGGATGTTCTCGGTCTTGGGGGTTCAATAATACATAGGTGGTGGTGTTATTACTCACTGAGAAATCCAAAGTAGTTTTAAACAAAAACTTTTTTCTTCTTTGTCAGCAAAATATTTCTTAGATGCAGTAATAACTGCAATGGCCCTGAATAACAAGCATATTAGTCAGTGATATAGAGCCTGGAAACTAGATAGTTGGTTAGCCCACCTTGAAAAATGTAATAATTTGACAGCAACAGGCAGGTCCAAATGAACTGCTTTGGCTATGATCATATAAATAATAGAAGAATGAAGGCAAGACATTGCTATCAGGCTGGATTTTACAGGAAAAGTATAAGGGAACATCATGTCATGGAGTGTGTCAAAAGGATAAGGACAGATAATGCATATTAATCTCAGAACACCACTGCGACTTTAAGCTGTTTTTGTATTTGTAGACCATGCTGGTTAGAGTCCACTTCAGTTTGCCAAGGTTTGACTATACCAAGAAGTTCTTTTGGCTTAGGGGTGGAAGGGTGTACAATGGACAAACAGAAACCCAACAGGATGTATAACTTCACAGCAGTGAAATGAAACATGTCAAAAAGGTTTCCAATCACAGGCACATGCCTGACCAAAAAACAAAGCTGTAGCACTGTCTTCAGCCATATGGTGGCACTAAACACAATAGATCTTATATAGTACAAATCACACACTACAGGAACCATAGGTATACCCAAATAAAACTGCTCAAGCAAATTCCACCTTTCACTGAACTGCTACTGTACAAGACAAAGCAGGACTGAACATAAATATGGTCTCCACAGAACTTGTATCAAATAATGCCTATATTTCTTTCAGTAGAAATAATTTCCTTTTCTTTCACTCTTTACCCTGAGCTCCAGATTATACATATCAAGCATTAAAAGCAGCCAGGTTGCCAACCCAGTGCCATGATATTGTTAATTTTCTTACCATGCTGCCAGAAAGACCAGAATACTGGGAAAACCAGCTATTTTCCATTATGAAGATGCCCAACACCAGACTATTATTTTATAACTAGAACAACTTTAATTTCAGCTTGCCTCACGTTTCATTCCATTTTACATTTCACATGACATTTTAGCCTAAATAATCTCCAAAGCGTTTTCCTTGCTGCATTTTTTAAAATAATCTTTTTTTCTGGACCGGTTGCAAATTACTCTAGAGATTGTCATAATTCCATTCGCATAATGCTATTCATGCTGCAGCTTAATGAGGTTTAAGATTTTATTCAGGGTCTTAAATACTAAATTCTAACATCTATTCAAAATGTTTTGCATCAGCATTTAAGTCCTAATTAGTGTGAAAATTAGTTTTAAAGCAATAATTGTAGCAAGAGTAGTTGCATTTCTCAGTTTACTCACGATCACATTTTCATGGTAACATAAGTGAACAAGGAATCCTGTTTTCTTTTACCAAACTATTTTTCCAGGGTTCCTAGTTCAGTTATGTTACCTCAAATTTTATTTTCCTATCAGCTGAGCAGCACATGGGGAACTGCTAACCAATTGCACCACCCTCAACAAGGTTTGTTCACGCTAAATATGTTTCCTAACTCTCAACACAGTTTTAATCATGGTTCTAAAGAAAGCAATCAATTACTTACCGAAAGTTGACCAACCAAATGCGGCGAGCACAATAACAAAGCGAATTATAACCACTGCCATTGGGATTTCTGAAGTGCTGGAATGCGGAGCGAGCCGGATGAGTGAGCAAACAACCATGGCGACAGTGAGTGGCAATATACAATAACCCAGCACACACAAGCTTTGAAAGAAGGAGCTGAGAAGCAAAAAGAAATACATACATTTACTCTCAAAACTTTTCTACGCCTGCTTTGGACTTCTCCACAATTTGTTTTCTCTCTGCACATCAGCAACTGTCATGCAAGGGTTTGACATAAATGCAGAAATAAACTCATTGCAACAGTGACATTCCCCCACAGAATCATCTGATTAAGCCCATTTTCAATGTGGTGTTAACCCATACACAACAGGGTTTAATTCCACATTCTGTAAAAGATGATTGGTATCAGTCAAGGCAATATAAATTATACCACATTCAGTATCAACATACCAAAAGTTAGACTGGGAGAGTTAAAATAAATAGTGAAGGTTCTTGCTCATAATTACGATCCAATAATAAAATATGTAGTATTTCATGTGGAAACCATATGGACTATTTGATGGAGGATACAAAATTCTTTTGCAAAAAGCAGTAATAAAGATATCAATTTGCTAGGAGATTGACAGTTTGCATAAAATAATTTTTCCAACATTTTAAAGGTGGAGGAAGAGGAGGAGTTTAGGAAAAAAGATGCTATGGGAAGTTACAGAAGGTTCCTTCACTGATGATGGATAATAGGAGAGCTAAATATGCCGAACATGATGGACGGGCACTATTTCGTTCGGATAATCGATTATTTAGTTAATCGGTTAAATGCCTTTCCTCCAGGGCTCGTTTTTAAAGTCTGCTCCCTGTTCAGGATACGAGCAGCAGCACACATCGTGTGTGAGGCCCTGACCCCTGCTCCCAACCCCGTCCAACACCTCTCCCTGACCCAACACCTCGTCCCCCCACCCCCAACCCCGTCCAACACCTCCCCCTGACCCAACACCTCGTCCCCCCCGCCCCCAACCCCATCCAACACTGTCCAACACTGCTCCCCCCCCCCCCCCCCCCCATCTCCAACACCTCCCCCTGCCAACCCCATACACATCCGCCCCCTCTCTGGGGCAGCTAGACTGGACACCAAACAAGACTGCTGTAGTTGCCTCTGTGGGGTAAGTCTCCAAATAGCGCGCGCGCACACACGCAGTCACAGCCCCACACACAACTTTTTACTGCATCATTTTGGCAGGTTCCACCTTTGCCCTGTATAGGACAACATTGGAGAGATTATGTGGGGAAGGGGGGGGTTTAGGTTCATCCCTGCATAGAACTCCAGGGAAAGTTGGGGAGAGAGAGAGAGCATGTGCAGAGTTATTTGGAGATGGTGCCTGTTTAATCACTGTAAACAAAAGATGCGATCACTGTTGGAAACAAGTCTTTGATGTAATGTTTCCATCGGGACCTTGAGATCTCCTTCGGATAATCCGATTTTCGGATAATTGGTATTTGGATAATCGAGGTTCCTCTGAAAAGAATTTCCATGATGTAGGATCTGCTTTCAGCCACACTGTGGCACTGTAGACAACATATTCTACTGACTTCAAGAATGCAAGGTACGTGAATATAAATAAGTGGTAAATGTTGAAATCAAAGAGTAATGGCATTGATATATTTGATTTTTTAAGTGCAGTCAATCTTTGTAAATGACAGCAGCCGATTTACACTCAAAGTGCCATATACAGTAAACAAATGAAACTACCAAATACAAATAAAAATTGCTGGAAAATCTCAGCATGTCTGGCAGCATATATGGGAAGAATGCAGAGTTAATGCTTCAAATTTGGTGACTCTTCATCAGAAGTGCTCTGTTGGAAGATTTGAAAACAAGGACTAGCTTTCAAGTTCATGACAAAGAGAGTGAACACAAGTAAAACAAAATACTACGGTTACTGGAGATCTGAAATAAAAACAAAGCACTGGATAAACTCTATGGTCTGGCAGCATCTGTAGAGAGAGAAAAATGGTTACTATTTCAATCCAATGTGATTCTTCTTCACCCTCTAAAGAAGAATCATATTGGACTTGAAGTGCTCATTTGATTTCTCTCTTCACAGATGCTGCTTGACCTGCTGAGTTTCTAACGTTTTTATTTTACGGTATGAATGTAGATGAACTTGTCAAGATATGGATTTTGAATAAATTGTATTTTGTAACGGGTAAAAAATGAGAGCTCATCAAGGAGGAAGAAAGAACATCATGCACTAGAAACTATAGGCAACACAACAGCGGATAAGGATTTCAGTGGTAATTGGGCTATAGTGGATGGGAATAGATACACAGAAATCTTTTCTCGAAGGCCTATACCACTATCTCAACTTATTTGCTTGCCAATTATTTGTCAAACTGGTTTCAGGGACCATATGCCAACTGCAGCCAAGACACTAAGTTTTGACCTGAAAAATATACAATGTTAAACTGTACAAGAGCAGAAACTTGCAATGTTGTACATCCTCTCTGGATAAGCATGCCTTTTGCAGGAGACACTGCATAGTAAATGAACTGCAAGAGAACAGAGTGGTGTTGTAGAGGAAAAAAACATCATTGCTTAATAGTACTCTAAACCATTGCATCCTATGGGCATTTGAATAACAAGATATCAGAGTAAAGTCATTAAAACAGCAGACTTTGAGGTTTAAAATCTTGGAACGCTTCTGAGGAAGAGTTACTCGACCTGAAATGTTAACTCTGCTTTCTCTCCACAGATGCTGCCAGACTGCTGAACTTTTCCATCAATTTCTATTTTTGTTTCAGACTTTGAAGTTTACTGTTTACAACAAGGAATAGTTGGTCTAAAGACTACTGATGTTTTATATTTTACCATTCCAAAATGAAATGTAATTAAACTTTTTCATGCTGCTATTTGTTGGCTCAGCAGGTAAACGTACTATGGAAAATAGGTAAGGATAACAAGACTTCAATCCCTGACCTTCACTTTAAGTGGAAGTTGGGCTAGCTAAAGGTTACAAACAAATCAGCTTCTAAGACTCACACAGAGCCAACGGGGACAAGGCACTAGACAGCCACCTACGTTGATGGAACGGTGCCCTTAATAGTGAAACACGGGAAGAAAACTTACATTGTGCCACCGAGCAGTTTGGAATTCAGTGTAATGACGACTGCGCCAAACCACACGATTACAAACACTTCAGCAAACTCTGGGCCTCCTTCATGCTTATTGTCAACAGAACTCCCCTGTAACATCCTGTATGAAACAGAACAAATGTAAATACATCCTTCAAGTCACATCTGCAACAAATAAAGACTTTTTTGTTAGATAAATCACAGGTGTACCTAAAAGCTAATAAAAGAAGGAAATCAACTTGAGCAAGCTGCTGCCCCATAATGTCAAAAAGTACTGCAAACAAACAACTGGCCAATAATGACAGACAGGATCTGATATTTAAGTTGCGTTAGCTCAGCACCATTAAAAAAAGTGGAACTAGAAGAGGGATCATCTACCTGGAAAGAACACACAAGCTGGACATTTCACATAAATGAGAGTGTATTCTCACACATGACGTAACCGTAATAGAGACAGAAACATCAACACTGAGTCAGTATCTCTGACACACACACACACACACACACACACACACACACACACACACACACACACACACACACACACACACACACACACACACACACACACACACAGAGAAAGGAGCAAACTAAAAGGACAAGCACAATATGACACAGATTCTTACAGGAAACAAGTACAAGCACACATCGGGGCTGCAGGCGAGTGGCTCCATAGTTGGTATCTACACAATGAAGGGTTTGGGAAGGAATATTTTGAAAGTGGATTGCTTTTGAGATCCCCTAGATCTCCGAAGCAAATGTATCATACCGTGTCACACATAGTACTGAAGAATTGGTCATCATTTCCACGCTAAAAGTGCATCTAGTGACCTGATTCTTAGTAAGGATAATTCCTATTGGCAATGGTTTCCCTACAGCTAGTTAAGACCCTCATGTAAAATTCTGCTCCTGAAAGTAAAGAAAATTGGGTGGCATAGGGGAATTTTAAAAGTAAATTTCATTCACTGTTTACATGTGCACCATTCTTAGACCTCATCCAACACTATTTTTAATTAAGGTTATCTTCTCCAAGCCTTACACGTACAGCAATTAAGTAGAGAAAAAAAGCCTCTGACCACTCAGTCACAGATGAAAATAAATCATCTGAAGCCTTACACCAGTTTGTTACTTACATTGCTAACAAAACACAGAGTATCAGAGGGCCCCATAGATCCCCTGTAATGAGAAAACACAAGAATTATTCACAATCATGTGCAAAACTAGTCAGTTTCTGCAATAATTAACAATATGCCCAAAAGAAAATCATAGAACTCAGCTCAGGGATATCCCAGGTTTACTAGTGGGTTTTGCAAAATGCAAAGGTTCCAATTCTATGCACAGACCGAGCAGAATAAACTCAAAGCAGAGAATCTGCGACCACAGCCATCGCCTTAGCATTTTCAAACAAAGACTGATCACATTCAAATGCATTTAATGACATTTATACATATCAAAATGCAGAATACTGCAGACACTGGAAAGCTAAAATAAAAACACAAAATCTCTGATAAAGGACACAACTTGAAACACTTCCTGTTCCACTCTCCATAGATCATACCTGATAAGCTGAAATATTTTATAAGCATTTACTGTTTCTAGTTCAACTTTTCAGATTTTGTTTTTACAGTCTGCTTACAGGATGCATATATAGTAGGCTAGGCCAAGTGTTTATTCCTCATTCCTAATTGTGCAGAAGGTGATGATGAGCTGCATTTCAACTGTTTCAGATACTGGGATCTAAGAACATCCACATTGCTGTTAAAGAGTGTGTTCCAGGATTTTGAACCTGCAACAGTGAAGGAATAACAATACAGTTCCTTCAGAATAGTGAATGGCTTGGAGGAGAACTTGCAGGTGGTGTTCCATTGCATCTGGTAGCCTGGTCTTTCTAGGTGGCAGAAATCACAGGTTCGAAAGGAGTTGTCACAGGAGACTTGGTGAATTACTGCATCTTGTAAATGGTACATACTGCTGCCATTGTGTGTCGATAGTAAAGGGACTGAATATCAAAGGAGTTTCAAGGAGTGATGATCAAGCAGGTTACTTTTTTCTGTGTTGAGTTTCTTGGACACTGCTGGAGTTGCCCCCATTTGGCCAGGTATTCCATCTCACATTCAACTTGGGCCTTATGGGTGATGGATATATATTGGCGAGTTAGGAGGTGCATTAGTCACAGCAGAATTTCTAGCCTCTAGCTAATCTTGTAATCATTATTTATATGGCCTGTCCAGTATGTTGATACTTGAGAATTCAGTAATGGTAATGCCTTCAAATACCAACAAGTAATCATTAGGTTCCCTATTGCTGGAGATACCGAGTCATAGAGATCTACAGCATAGGAGGCCCTTTAACCCATCACATCCGCACTGGTCAAAAAAAAAAACACAACCATACCAGTCCTAATTACAGCATTTGGCCCATAGCCTTACATGTCTTGGCATTGCAAGTGTACATCTAAAATACTTATATGTTATGAGGGTTTATGCTTGTACCACCTTACAGACAATGAGTTCCAGATTCCTACCTCCATCAGGGTTAAGAAGCTTTTCCTCAAACCTCTCTCAAACTTTCAGTTCCTTATTTTAAATCCATGCCCCATTTTACCGATCCTTCCATCAAGGGGAAATGTCTCTTCCTGTCTATCCTATCAATGACCGCCATAATTTTATATATCTCAATCATGTCCCCGCTCAAACTCCTTTGCTCTAAGGAAAACAATCTCTGTCAAATCTCATTATAAGCTACTGCCTGACAATTGTGAAAGGGTTAATATAGTACAAATATGTTCGAGCATTCAGTGAGTGGATAAACTCTGACTAATAGGCTTAGCATAGAATAAACAGAGAGGGATCCAGGTATACAGGTCCACAGCTCTCTGAAAGTGACAACATAAGTTGATAAGGTGGTCAAGAAGGGCATATAGAATTTTTACCTTCATTTAAGGGATTACAAATTGGCAAGTCATGTTGCAGCTGTATAGAACTTTAGTTAGGCCACATTTGGAATATAATGTGCATTCTGCTCACCACACGACCAGAGGGATGTAGAGACTTTGGAGAGAGTAAAGAAATGATTTGTTTGGATATTGCCTGATCTGTAGGGCTTTAGCTGTAAGGAAATTGGACAAACCTGGTTTGTTTTCACTTGAACGTCAGAGACTGAGGGGAGAGCTGATAGAAGTTCACAAAATTTTGAGAGGCATGGATAGAATGGATAGTCGGTGTCTTTTTCCCAGGATAGAAAAATCAATTACCAGGGAACATAGGTTTAAGGTAAAAGGGGAAAGTTTAAAGGAGGTATGAGAAACAAGTTTTTTTTTTTACAGAGAAGGTGGTAAGTGCCTGGAATGCGCTGCCAGAGGAGGTGGTAGAAGCTGATACAACAGCAATGTTTAAGACAGGGAATAGAGGGATATAGACTGCGTAGAGGCAAAAGGTTTTAGTTGAGAAAGATGTAATGTGTCAGTGCAGACTTGGTTTCTGTGTTGTACTGTTCTTAATTCAAACGTATTCTGGAATGCAAACTCTGACAACTAGGCTAGGACAGCAGCCAAGACAAGAAATGGGCTAACTCTGAGCAGAAATAGGTAGCATATCAATTACATTGTACAAATTTGAATGTAATCTAATGTAATTGGTGAATCATGTGAACACAAATCCATCACTGAGCTATGGGGAGAATACAGGAGTGAATACTGATAGGAGGCGGGAACTTCCTGATGCAGTTTGTTGACAACCTGCTGTTTGCTTCCTCAGAGAGAAAAGAGCTTGTCAGGACCTTATTAACCCCAAAGGAACACGTAATCTAAAGTGAAATTAGGATAAGCTTTAAAAAGGCTCAGTTGGGGAGACCTTGGGACTCCTACCTGGGGTAGAAGAAGTCACAGGGACAAAGGGAGATGCCTAAATCTGAAACAGGACATTTTGGAAATACATGACAGACGTATGGAAGGCTTTGGGGCTATTTAATTATTGTTGGAACTTTGTGAAGGGGTACATCAAAATGGGCAAGCTGCATCAAAAGTGATAAACTATGGTGAGACTGAAGGCGCTGATACAAAATAAGGTAAGCCCTCTTGAAAGCACCTGCACTGGGACACTCAAATCCTAGGAAGGCTTTTCACCTGTTTATCCATAATGAAGGAAAACACTGTGGGGCTGTTCTGGCTCAGGAACACAGAAACCCGATACAGCCAACGGCATACTTCTGAAGCACACAATCTCCTGAGCAAGAGGAATGGCATGCAGTGTAGTAGCCACTGATTGTGACCCACGGCCTATGAAGGCTTAACAGCCTCATAATGAACAGGAAAGTAATGCTACACACAAAATACACAACCTTGCAGGTGCTGTATCACAGAAAGACTGCAACCAGCTTCTATCAAGCAATGGACAGCTTGGAAAGCCATGTACAGCATGCAGGACACGGAATGCAACCCAGCCCAAAGTAACGTTATTAAGAGAAGGAATAAACTATGAACGTTTTGAGCATATAGAGACTATGGCAGAAAAACGTCTATCAGGAATGGAAATGGAACTCTGTGTTACTAGTTCATAGGAGTATTATGATGTAAGTGCTAAAACAGGGTATTCACTGAGCAAAGTGGTGAGAAGACTAACCTTCTGTGCTCATACCTTCAGCGAAAGGCCATGGCAAAGGTGAACATTCAAAACATAGGGTCGATAACCTCCCCATTGGATTCACGTGGACTGAAATACCTTGCTACACTAGAACATATGACCAACTCAAACTCTTTAGCAGTGACAAACTGAAATGCAATGCAATTGGGCTAAAACCAGCTGTTGCAAACATACAAAATACAAGAAATGGCAAAATATGTTGGAAGGCTGGAGGGCAACCAGCATTAAGACCTTTATGGGTCAATGAAGTATCACAGGGAATTTGAGAAAGGGTAAACTTAGAACTAGAATTTGTAATTTCTCCCACCCAGGTAAGCTACAATTTGAAAAAGAGCATTGAGCGCAAATAAGGTTGAATTGCTCTTTTTTGCAATTAGGTCAAGATAAATATCTTTGTGTAGAAACAGGCAGAGGTGTGTAACAGGATAGGTGATGTAGTGATACTGATGTTGAGTGTTGAACAATCACATGCATAAGGGAAAATGAAGGAGAAGTACCAGGAAAGGGACCTTCAGGGATGGGTTGCAGATATGTCAATTAGTTTGCAACAACCAAATTTACTTGTACAGTAGACTGGAGACCCTCACAGGAAGCTGTTACACAGCCAACCTCAGGACAATGATTACTCAACACAACAGACAAATTAATGGGTCGGCATTATAGCGTACTACAAACCAAAAGAAAGAATTGCAAATAGCACTAGCACACCCATATTGGAAAAAATGGAGATTGAAATCATCCTCATCTCATTCAAAGTGAGCCCCAGAAGGACTGGGGAAAAGGGGATAATCCAGTATCAGAAAATTATAAATAAGGTTAAAGTAAAGAAGGATATGGAAGAGGATTATGTGGGAAATGATCTGGGACTGGGGAATGAATGCAGATATTCACCCATAGATAAGAATGGCACTTCACATTTTTATGGTCCAACAGATAGGAGGTTTATTTATATAGCGCACAATAGTCACTTGCTGGAGAAGGAAAAATGCCCAGAGAAAGGGAGCAACCAACTAGCTAAAGGACATTAGGGCTACCCATGTATCACTGACTCAACTAGTCCTAGTCCCACACCTAGGAAGAGGAGATAACTGCACCCAGGTAACGTGAAGGTGGCATGATAGTGCATCCAGGGGATCTGGACACCTACAAACACCAATCATAACACAGCCAGACCAAAATCAGGGGTTTCAGGTGAGCGGGGTGGAAATCAGCGGAGAGACTTTGCTCTGTTCTTTGTGTATATTGCCGTGTATATGTTCAGGTAAAGGAGACTGGTAAAAGATACATCAAGCCTCCAACCTGTATTATTCCTTTACCAGACAAGATTTATTTGGTGAAAGTGAGGACGATAGATGCTGGGGAATCAGATTTGAACAGGCTGGCGCTGGAAAAGCACAGCAGGTCAGGCAGCATCCGAAGAACAGGAGAGTCAATGTTTCAGGCATAAGCCCTTCATCAGGACTCAAGAATATTTATTTGGCACAAGGTTACTTGCCACACATTTGCCCAATCCTGGATATTGTCCAGGTGTACCTGAACACGACCTTGGGCAACTTCAGTATCACAGGAGTCATGAACAGTGCTGAACATTGTGCAATCATCAGCAAACATCCAAATTTCTGACCTAAGAATGGAGAGAAGTTCATGACAAAGTAGCTAATGTTGGTTGGGCCCCTGAAAAACTGTGATGGGGGAGGCAATGGCCTAGTGGTATTATCGCTGGACTATTAATGCAGAGACCCCAATAATGTTCTGGGGACTCAGGTTCAAATCCTGCCACGGTAAATGGTGGATTTTGAATTCAATAAATCTCTGGAATTAAGAATCTAATTATGTCTGTGAATCTATTATCCATTGTTGGATCACTGAAGCCCTTTAGGAAGGAAACTGCCATCCTTACCTGGTCTGGCTGACACATGACTCCGGACCCATAGCAATGTAGTTGATTCTTAACCGTTTTCCGGATAATTAGGGATGGGCAATAAATGCTGCCCTTGCCAGTGATGCCCTCATCCCACGAGTAAATAAAAATAAAATGTCATGGGACTGAGATGATTGAACTCCAATGACCATACCATCTTCCTTTGTGATTAGTATGACTCCAATCATCAGATAAATTTTCCCTCTAATTCACACTAACTTCAGTTTACGCAAGGGTCATTATGTCACATTCACTCAAATGCAGCATTGATGTCAAGGGCAATTATTCTTGCCTCATCTTTTGAGTTCAGCTTATTTGTCCATGTTTGGACAAAGGCTGGGTTAGGAACCCAAACTGAACATTGGTTAACAGCTAACTTCTTAGCAGGTTTCCTTTGATATAACCGTTAATAACACCTTCCATCACTCTACTAAAGAACGAGAGTAGACTGATAGGGTAGAATAGAATGCTGTCCGTACTAAAATCATAGAATAGAATCACAGAATCCCTAGCGTGGAAGCAAGCCATTTAGCTCATCAATTTCACACCTACCCTCTGAAGAGTGTTTATCAATGCATTTGAATGAGTATAGTACCCAGGCCTCTGAAAACGCTGCTTTGGAGAAACTCACTAAAAATGTGCGGAAACATCCTGCGTGGTTTCACTTTCATATTTTTCTCAAACTCTCTCCTGTCCACACCGTTCCTCCATTTATAAAATGGGGAAAGAATGCAGATATTCACCCATAGATAAGAATGGCACTTCACATTTTTATGGTCCAACAGATAGGAGGTTTATTTATATAGTCACTTGTTGGAGAAGGAAAAATGCCCAATAGAGAAAGAGAGCCACCAATTAGCTAAAGGACATTAGGGCTACCCATGTATCACTGACTCAACTAGTCTCACAGCTAGGAAAGGGAGATAACTGCACACAGAATTGAAACCATCCTAGAATATTATTATACTATCAAAAAGCATTCTGTCCAAGATATTTGGACACTCAGATATTGCAAAGATTAAAACATAATTCATCTCAATCAGCAACAACCTGTACAACAGCAAACATTAAGACATTTTCCAACAAGTTTAAGCCCTCTTGAAAACAATAATTTTGCTGGCACTGGCAATATGCTAATAACTTGCTCCCTGCCTTTCTTAACTGAAATCCATTAAAGCATTTTCCAGCGTGTGTCACTGAAAACAATTAAAGAGGAAAACGCTATTGATTCTGACCGGACTTCCCCTTCCTACTAGCCCAAAGACATTAAGATCAACTGTAATGTCCCACCACTATTTTGCCAAGATCATCCTAATCAATTTAACTCAGGAATTAAATCTCATTGCAGGACTGGACATAAAATTTACTCTCAGAGACTAAGAAAAACCCTTTCTGTAATGTATTTTCAGTCCAACATGTTCTTGAAATTATATTCAATTGTACTTACAATCTCTGAGGAGGCTGCTGCTCTTTTTGGGGTACATAACATGGGCAAACTTCTTCCCAACAGCCTTCAGATCTCGCATCTGATAAACACAAAGCAAACAAAGAAAAAAAATGTAGTTGCCAAGGAATGCGTGGAATCATATCAATATAGTTAGGTCAGATACAGTTGCCAATGGGAAAAACAGACTGGTAAGATGATCATGAGGAATTGTTTGTGGTTGCCACCTGTTTTTATCATGAAAACAAATTCACTTTATGGGGAGCACAGTTTCAAATATCTTACTGATGCAAGATAATCAGTAAATTTGACACCATGTTTCTGCTACTTTACAACAATGATCCACTTAACAACTTTAAAAATCAATTCTATTTCTCCAGATTGACTTCACTGCTTTTCCTTTAGCACATTTTGAATTAATAGTAACTTCCAATAACTCAACAGTGACAAAATGGATGTTCTACTACCTCAGTGTCTCCAACATAATTTAATGAAGTTGCTTACTCATGCCAAATCATTTTTACTAACTGCATGAAACAACAACGCAGTCAACCATATATTCAGTATGTTAACAAAATTAGGCAAAAGTGGGTACTGCAGTTGCTGGAGATTAGAATCAAGATTAGAATAGTGCTGGAAAACCACAACAGGTCAGGCAGCATCCGAGGAGCAGAAAAATCAACGTTGATTTTCCTGTTAACAAAATTACACTAGTTTTGGCTAGTAAATCATGCCGTTCCATTTAAACCCTGTAATTGACTCACAGCCTGCAAATAACTCTCATGTTCCAAGTAAACAATCTAACAGTCTTCATGCTCAAAGCAGAGCTCCATTCTACATCACGTCCAAAATGTCTAATATAGTTTTGCTGTGACAAAAGTCTAGACTTGAAATTGACACTCATACATTAGTTCCAACTCTTAAGCCATTAAAAGAAGATCTGTGCAAAAGAGAAGTTCTTGTTTTTTAAAGCAGTAACACAAAACAAGTATAAGTGCACTATCTTGCATGTGACATTGGTCAAAAGGAACAATTTGAATTACTTTAGAGCATTTTTGGGGGGGGGGGGAGGAGGTTGGGGAAGGGGAAAGAATATGGAAGCAAAAGAAGAAAAATGTGCACTATCCACAGATTGATTAACTATGACTGTAGAATAACTAATGTCTTAAAACTTTATATCAAATATTTTAGGAAAAGTTATTTGGTGAAGGTTTTAGAAATGACAGGGTAACTAGGAATCTTAGGTTGAAGATGGTAGCTTCTCTTGCATGGCAAACAAAACTTGCAATTACAGATTGTTCTGCTATGTTGCGCGTTTCGTTAATGTGAATTCGCTGCAGTGAGATTGATGAATTGGGGACACTGTTTCTAAAGCGCAAACTTTTATAATGTATGTTGGCTGTAATGCGATTATATCTGCTACACTAAGTGCTGTTTCTAATGTGCAATTTTTCTGTAATGCGGAGTTGCACAAGAATGCAACTATCACATTACAGAAGAACTACCTGTACACACAGGACATTATTTGCTGACTTCAGACTATGATACGGTAAGGCAGCACATGGAATAAAGCAGGCAGTATTGTACTAAAAATTCAGAGACAAATAACCCTCAACTTTATAAATTAGCCCTTGGGTGACAAACAAGAAGTAGCAAAGACAAACAAGGGTGAGATTTCACCACAGATAAAATTTATGAAGAAAGCTTCTCTGCACAATTACTCAAGTTCACAAAATCGAAATGGAATGATAACAACGCAGACCTGCAAGGTCCCAGTTTCAACTACTGGTCCATGCTGAATTTGGTAATGTCAGAGAGAATAGTAATTGCAATTATATAACTTGTCTTAGCATCCCTTGAACAAAATGGAAAGCTAACAAAACCAGCCTATCTCAGCCTGATTTAGTCCCTGAAACCATGCTGGGAAGCGCATGTTTGGATGACAGGTAAGTTTTCATACCTGAGCTGAAAAATGTGTTGCTGGAGAAGCGCAGCAGGTCAGGCAGCATCAAAGGAGCAGGAGAAGCAACGTTTCAGGCATAAGCCCTTCTTCAGGAATGAGAAGGGTGTGCCAAGCAGGCTAAGATAAAAGGTAGGGAGGAGGGACTTGAGGGAGGAGCGTTGGGAATGCAACAGGTGGAAGGAGGTTAAGGTGAGGGTGATAGGCTGGAGAGGGGTTGGGGGCAGAGAGGTCGGGAAGAAGATTGCAGGTCAAGAAGGCGGTGCTGAGTCAGAGGGTTGGGACTGAGAAGGGGGGGGGGGAAATGAGGAAACTGGAGAAATCTACATTCATCCCTTGTGGTTGGAGGGTTCCTTAGCAGAAGATGAGGTGCTCTTCCTCCAGGCGTCGTGTTGCCATGGTCTGGTGATGGAGGAGGCCAAGCACCTGCATGTCCTTGGCGCAGTGGGAGGGGGAGTTAAAGTGTTCAGCCATGGGGTGGTTGGGTTGGTTGGTGCGGGTGTCCCAGAGGTGTTCTCTGAAACGTTCCGCAAGTAGGCGGCCTGTCTCCTCCTATACATTGGGGAGACAGGCCGCCTACTTGCGGAACGTTTCAGAGAACACACCTGGGACACCCACACCAACCAACCCAACCCCTCTCCGGCCTATCACCCTCACCTTAACCTCCTTCCACCTATCGCATTCCCAACGCCCCTCCCCCAAGTCCCTCTCTCCCTACCTTTTATCTTAGCCTGCTTGGCACACCCTCCTCATTCCTGAAGAAGGGCTTATGCCCGAAACGTCGATTCTCCTGCTGCGCTTTTCCAGCAACACATTTTTCAGCTCGGATCTCCAGCATCTGCAGTCCTCACTTTCTCCAAGGTTTCATGTGTTCCATGGTTACAGCCAGCTCACCGCTAATTCCATAAGATACTCTACACACTTAACACTATGTGGAACAGTACCTTTGCAGGAGTTACTGTCCTCATAAGAACATAGATTTGGGGATGTTCAACAGTACTTACAATTGTATCCTTGACGGGTTCATCCAGAGTGGAGTAGTCATCTTCCTGTGACTGAGAATTGACTGGAACTGTAATTTGTCCCTCAACAGGGACATCGTTTGATATCGACACATCAGCCAAATCTGAAAACTACAATGCCAAGACACATTAGATCATCAGCCCATCATTTATTTTCAACTGAGTTTTCCCCTTCTCCTATTGTCAACCACAGCCCCACTCCCAATTTCCATGACAAGCATAGGGGCTAGCACATTATCTATTCCCAAACCTCCACTGATACCTCTCTAAAGAAGCACATGAAGTCAAGCACATATCCCAACTTTCACTCCTCTTGATCTGGTCCCATCATTTAGCACAAACTCAAGCTTCAATATTCTACAGCATTCTTCATTATTTTGGGTTTACAGTTACTTTTAAAAATCTAATCTACAATGAGAATTTTCTTTATCTTTACATAAATTACACTTGCAAGTTGGAATAGCATACACAAAAATGTTTACAAACAATATGCTGGAGGGAAGTAGACAATAACTGGCTGGTTGCATTATATTTCCAGTTTCAATTCTTTAGGTGCTCAGTTAAGCTAGCCAGCTGGAGAGTATCATTGTTATGATCCCAGCTGATGGCAATACTGTGCTAAACGGAAGAGGTTTCAAACACAAAACATTGAGGCCAAAACACTGAATGTTTCAAAAGGAGTTAAAAATATTTCTTGGGTCTAAAGGCTTCAAAGGATGGAGAGAAATGAGGAATTGTTAATGAGTTGGAAGATCAGCAAGATCATATTGAATGGCAGAGCAAGCTCAATGGGCTGAATGGCCGACTTCTATTTTTAAAATATTTTATATTATATTTTCTATTACATAAGCTAGAGTATATATTCTATTCTGCACATCCTGCAATTTTCTATATTTGTATCATTAAGTGTCTATACATGGTTATATAAATTTTAGAACCTAAGTAGCCAAATAATCATGGTACACCATGAACTTTCATTCCATCTTGTTTAAGTGCTTTATTTATTTTTATCCCAATTTTTCTTCAAAGGATCTGAGGGGTCCAAAGTCAATTAAGTGATTTCCCCTTCATTATCTCTCCTAAATTCAGTTTACAAACAGGTTCTCACTATCACTCTCAACCTTCATCCAATAATGTAACTGATTCTGAATTTCAAATACATTAGAACAGAGTTAACCCCACATGGATATATTCCAAACCTTAAATACAACAGTATGATCAAACCGTTTATCTGCTTGTATCAAACAGATTAAAATCACAGTCAAGTTAAACTCTTCTGAAATGAGAACTTTCCAAAAGGATCACAGGAGATAAATAAAGCAGTGTTTGCGATTTTACTATACTGCCCCTGAACAGAGGGAAATTGTACAAACACCCCTATCCTCAATGATAGAGATTCCAACACATCTGTGCAAACGATAAGGCTGAAACATTTGCAACAATCTTAATATAGAAATGCCAAGAGAACATTCCATCCTAGCCTCCTCCTGAGGACCACAAATTTCATGGCAGCCTTCAGTCAATTCAGTTCACTCTATCTGGTATCCACAAACATCTGGAGGCATTGGATACTACAAAGGCTCTCGGCCCTGCTATTCCATGACTACGTGTTGTTTTGAATTGTCATGCTTCTCGCCAAGCTGCTCCAGCACAGCCACAATACCAGCACACACCTGGCAAATAGATTTCCTGATTTGCATACTGGAATCCACCTGATGAAGGAGCAGCGTTCCAAAAGCTAGTGCTTCCAAATAAACCTGTTGGACTATAACCTGGTGTTGTGTGTGAATTTTAACTTCGAATTAACAAATCGCACTTTAAAAACTTAGCACTATGAACACCTGCAGTAGGGCAGAATCTGCAGGAATTGATTATGTAGAGTTGAAGCAAGTCAGTCAGGGTCCCGGTTTACCATTTAATGACTCCAGCTGGAAAATGAGGACAGTTCAGCTCAACTTCTGTTCTGCTGATAAAAGCGGTTTACATATGAAGGCGATGTTGGTGGGACAGCCCTGACAGCAACAGGCAGCATCCTCAGGGTGTGAGCATACCCCAGGGCGGGGGCGGGACCCGGGGGTCCAGAGCTTCAGTCCCTGGGCCCACAGTAATACAGCGGTTGTTTCTGTAATGACTAAAAGCCTGCACTGACTCACCAGCGGCTGTCTAGATTCACTCTCCACGTCCGCCATCTTCGGTCCTGCTGACGTGTTGAACAAACACCTGACGTCATACCCGCGACAATCCTCCCATTGTGGCGCACTCAATGTGCGTCACTGAGAGGTGACCTATCTAGTGTAGGCTCTGTTTACTCTGCGATTGTTTGTACGTGATAAGAATTCAGTCTAAAAGCAATGGCGAGACTCCTCTGCATTACAAGAAAGATTCCGGTTGCTAAAGTGTACCACCTTGTCCTCTGTCCTCTCAAACATCCCCTCTGCGCTAATGTTGCTGTCGCTTCCCAGCATTGAGCTCCTTTCTTGCTTCACTTTGCCCTTTTAAAATACGACCGTCTCCGCACTTTCAATTAATCCCTTTCTTAAGTATTACCTTTCCCACATCCTCTCACGTTCTCCACTTTGATTTTAGAATATGGGGAGAAAGTAGGAGCTTCGCTTGCAGGTTAGAAAAAAATTAGCCATGATGAAAATATAGATGGATGCGTTGGTAAGTTTGCAGATAATATAAAGATCAGTGGAGTTTTAGATTGTGTAGAAGGTTGTCAAAGGATACAGCAGGATATAGGTTAGTTGCAGGTATGAAATGGCAGATGGAGTTTAATCTGGGTAAATGTGAGGTGCTGCACTTTGGGAGATCAAATGTTAAGGAAAAATATACAGTTAATGAAAGGACCCTGAGCAGTATTGATGTACAGAGGGATCTTGGGGTTCACGTCCATAGCTGCCTGAAAGTGACCACACAATTATTTAGAGTGGTTTAAAAAAAGCATATGGCTTGCTTGCCTTTATTGGTCAGGGAATTGAGTACAAGAGTTAGGATAGGCAAAAGTGAGGACTGCAGATGCTGGAAACCAGAGTTTAGATCAGAGTGGTGCTGGAAAAACACAGCAGGTCAGGCAGCATCCGAGAAGCGGGAAAATCGACATTTCAGGCAATAGCCCTTCATCAGGAATAGATCTATTCCTGATGAAGGGCTTTTGCCCGAAACATAGATTTTCCTGCTCCTCGGATGCTGCCTGACCTGCTGTGCATTTCCAGCACCACTCTGATCTAAACTCTGGTTTCCAGCATCTGCAGTCCTCACTTTTGCCTATCCTAACTCTTGTACTCTGATCTACACTACAAGAGTTAGAATGTCAATTTGCAGCTTTATAAGATTTTGGTTGGGCCACACTTAAGAGTATTGCGTTCAATTCTAGTCACCACATTACAGGAAGGATGTGGACGCTTTGGAAGGGTGTAGAAAATGTTTACCATGCTGCCTGGTTTCGAGAGTATGACCTATAAGAGGCTAGAAATGCTAGGATTGTTTTCTCTGGAGCAGCTGAGGCTAAGGGGAGACTTGATAGAAGTCTATGAAATTATGAGATGCATAGATAGGGTTAATGGACAGAATCTTTTTCCCAAAGGAGAGATGTCTAGAACTAGGGGGCATGCATTAAGTTGAGGGGAGGAAAGTTCAAAGGAGATGTGAGTGACACGTTTTTTACACAGAGACTGATAGGTGTCAGAAACATGCTGTCAGATGTGGTAGTGGAGGCAGATACAACAGGAGCGTTTAAGGGACCTTTAGATAAGCACACGAATATGCAAGGAATGGAGGGATATGGACGAAGGACAGGCAAAGGGATTTGTTTAATTTGATGTCATGTTCGGCACAACGTTGTGGGCCGATGTGCCCGTTGCAGTGCTGCGGTTTTGTTCTATGTTCTATGATCATATTTAAAGGTGAATCAGGCTCAATGCAGAATGGTCTGCACTTCCTCCTATTCTAAATGTTACTACCTTGAATGAAGTGGTTTATTTAGAAAACAAAAGTGATGAAAATGAGAGATAAATAAAACTTGAAAAGGCAAAAACTTGAAGAAAGGATGTGTATTATTATCTTTATATGGACCTAAAAATGTAGATTCAAAATAACAAGGAGTGCTACCCATTGGCCTTCTACTGACAGGTTTAAGTATAAAATTTACAACTCCATCACACTCATGCACACACTCTACCAAGCGTGCACACACACAAACACAAATTCTCACACTCAATGCACTCTCTCCCACATACATACTCTCTATCTCTCCCTTTACGTGCACACGTATAAGTCTGTGGGGTGAATTTGCATTTTCAGAATAGTAATTGCAAATATATTCAATTTTGTTCAAAAAGCACACAATCTGCAGGCAGTCAATGCAGGCAGTCATAGAGTCATAGAGATGTACAGCGTGGAAACAGACCCTTCGGTCCAACCTGTCCATGCCAACCACATATCCCAACCCAATCTAGTCCCACCTGCCAGCACCCGGCCCATATCCCTCCAAACCCTTCCTATTTATTCCTTTCCTTTTAAATAGGATGTTGACATATTTTTAAATGAACAAGGTAATGCCATATCAAAGCAATAAATTTCAAAGTAATATTAGTTATTTCTTAGAATCAAATAATCTCTAATACTCTGAAAATTATATGGCTGATATTCTTTCACAGCTGGGAATGGGTAAACTGTTTTTAACTTGGTGGGTATTGTTTACATTACCTTGTGGCTTCTCTCATAAGAAATCCAACAGTGTATTAATGAATTAAATTTACAGCTGATGAGTGACAAATATAATTTTTCTTGACATATTAGTGACAAAGGAAGTAATAAAATCTTTGTTTTCAAAACCAGATAAGCCAGTTAGCTAGCAATCTGTATAATGTGATAGTCCAGGAACTGCTGATGGATCTTATTCATTACATACCAATGAGAACACAGCTTGTTCATGAAATAGGCAACAACTCAGAATTCAGCTTCTCCTGGAGCTCTTTCAGCACAGATCCAATTTATAAACATTGTAGTTTTAACTTTTCTTCCAAAACACATCAACACAGAATACTCAGTTCACTAAAAAGTATTATATACTTTTTGAAGTTTGAAAGTTCAGACATTTTTTCAATTCAAACTCTTAAAATCTGCTGCTACAATGATTGTAGGATGCTCTCAAGGACTGATCCTTTCCTGTTTCTTGTTTTTTGTTCTTTCATTAGTATTTAATGGTGTGATTCGTTTTGATTCAATCAATAACAATCACTAGCAATCATAAAGTGTCTTCAAGATGGTAGAATGCTCCAAGGCGCTTCACAGGAGCATTATCCAGTAAAGGTTTTACAGGGAGTCAAATAAAGAGATTTTGAATAAGGTTGAAGGAGCTCCTTAAACGTGGAGACATTTAAGGAACATATTTTGGAGCTTGCTGCATTGTCCATTGGAAACAAAGCATGAATAATGGAACAATTAAAGTCATGGAATCATTATAGTTTTGTTACCAGTTTTTGATGAACCGTTAAAACTAAAGTTCACTCGACCTTATCACATCAGCAGGTGCTGCTTGATAGCACTATTAGTGACATCTTCCATCACTTTACTAATGATTAAGAGTAGACTGATGGGGCAGTAATCGGCTGGGTTAGATTTTCCTGCTTTTTGTATTCAGGACATACCTGGGCAATTTTCCACATTGTTGGCAGATGCCAGGGTCAATAACAAGGGGATATAATTTCAAGGTGAAAGGCAGGAAGTTTGGAGAGGATTTGATGAAACATTTATTCACCCAGAAAGTGTTGAAAATCTGTTTTGCACATCCTGGGAAGATAATAGAGAGCAGGAAATATCACAACCTTTAGAAAGGACTTGGATGAATATTTGAAATGTCATAACATTCAAGGCTATGGGCCAAGTGCTGGAAAGTGGGACTAGTGTAGATTTAGAGTAGTTTAGTCAGTGTAGATTTGATGGCTCAAAGACTTCTTCTGTACAATATGATTTTATGATTCTTTGAAATTAAAAATATCGGGTCAGTCGGAGTTTGGAAGATAAGTTGAAAATTCTAACGTTGGTATCCATTAATCAGACTAAATAATGTAGAGGTGATTAAAACGTTAGCTGAAATATTAGCCACAGTATCCAGCAAATAAACTGAAAGGAGCCTATTAAGTAGAAACTAAGGAGCTGAGATGGGTGTGATTCCTCTGGTCTTGAGTCTCCTTAATGTACATTATAAGGAAACAAGTTGGAACTTTGTTTTACTCCTTGTTTTAAGACCATTTTAAGTGTCACAACAGCATAAGTAATAAAAATTCCATTTGTCTTTTCAATTACTTAATGCACTTGTGCACTAAAGTTTTGAATTTCATGCACAATAACACCCAGATTCCTCTGTGTTACACATTTTCAGAGTCTCTCTTTCACTCTCTCTATTTAACTAACTCTGTCAAGTGTATAACTTCACACTTTACATTAAATTCTATTGGCAGATTCTCACAGTAGGCTATGGCAAGAAATATGGCAGAATCATCTGAGAAGTCCAAAGAGGCCCATCTCAAAATCAGGAGCAAGTTGTTATGTATTTTAACTATGTTTCCACGATTCTCACTAGGCAGCATTGAGTTGCCAACTGGGGGCATTGATGCCTTGTTAATGATCTTATAAAGTGCACATTTTGCTTTATTAATATATCATTTCCTATCTTACCACTCACTATGAGAATACTCAGTAAGAAAGTCAGAGTGGCCAATCCATGTAACATTTTATAAATTCCTACTTTATAAATAGAACCAGTCTGACTCAAAATTGGGATTTAGATAGGCTGTAACCTCACACCCTTAATGCAATGTCTGAGCTGAGATGTCACCTTTTTCTAAAGCCTAAAGTTATCTCGAGAATGTGACTTGAAAGAAGTTCTGGGATTTACAAGTAATGAACCAAGACCTGCAACCCATTCGAAAAGACAAAAGACTTAACAGCCACCCAGGTTTGTTCCATGTATTGTATGGGTTGCATGACGCTCTGATCTTTTGCTATAAATTCTGCGTCTTATGACCCTGCTCCATAGCTACCTGATGGAGGAGCAGAGCTCTGAAAGCTAATACTTCCAAAACAACCTGTTGGATTATAACCTGGGATTGTGTGATTTTTAACTTTATTTAGAAAAGTTTTTTTTTCTCTCTAAGTATCCTGAAACTCCTTGATTATGAGCCTGGATGACTGAAATAGAAAATTTTTCATTCCTCACTATTTACATTGACCCCAGTCAGGAGAAAATTCACGAATAAAAGTAACATTAATAATTTGAATGGTAACTGATATGTGATCAAGTACTTCCACTAACTCCAATGTATTTTGAATGTAATATAACTTAGTGTTATAAATTGATTTTGACATGTTTAGTGTCTGTTTTTTATGTCGAACACATCCATCTGGATGGCGGGGAGGGGTCTACAAAGCATTTGGAGGCAGCTGCAGAATTTCTATGAAAACCGGAGCTATTGAAAAACTGCGTGTACACTGTATTGTATTTGCGTGGGAGTTTGTCAAATGATCGGATCAACTGAAAGCGCTTCACGTGTTTTTTTTATCGAGCTATATTCTTGGTATTTACTAAATAATTTCTTCTTCAACAAACCTTATAAAAATAAACATTAAGTATCCCCTGAATGAGGAAACCTTCCCTTTAAAATGTATCATCTTGTTCAGAGATCGCTGGAATCACGTGATGTGAGACGTCGTCAACCAATGAAATCATTCTCAGCGGTTTATTTGGTTTTGAATTATAAATATTCTGCCGAAAATATTTAAATATGTGACAGAATCATGAGTTTTTTTATAATTTGTAGTACCATAACACTGACATGGCACTATCAAAGATTCACTCAAGTCACCCTAAAGTAGAAGTGGTTCAGATCGTGTAGCCTTTATAAGATTCTAGTTGCGCATGCTTCAGTGTGGGGTGAAGCTCACTTTAGAGGTCACGTGCTGAGTGTATTATCACTCCTCATGTCCTCGGGGAAGGTCTGAGACAAGAGCCAATCACTACCCTTGCAGGGTATCACCTGATTCAGGTGAGGAAGTCACCAGGCATCTGGTCTGGGCAGTAGCAGAAAGCAGGAGAAGCAATTCCAAGACAATTGGATGATGTGGATGCAGCTTCTACTCAGAATGGGAAGGGCTTCTGGCTAGCCATGTGAGTTCAATGTGTGAGATGAGTCAAACAAGACTCACAACCCAATTCAGACTACTCTCACCCCACACTTTTACTCTCATTTCACTTGATGAAGGGGTTCCACTTACATCATCAACTTTTATTTGTTAGCCAAGGAAAAAAAAATGGTAAGTGAATTACAAAAAAAAAGTTCTGCATTGGAGGTAGGAAATTGTGCAGTGGTTGTGATGCTGAATTTCCAAGGGATCTAGACAGTTTCTTGACTTTAACAGAGGTTGCACTATATCTAAGTACAGATTTCAATATGTGAGTATGAAATATATATCAAGTATGTATTTTATAGGATTTCTTTCCCTTATTGGACTTGTATTTATTCGGTCTTGTTTTCTTTTCTGGAAGATAACCATGGCTGGTAGGTGTAAGTTTGGTAAGTCAGGAGATAGAATGTTCAAGACACCTTATTTTGTGAAACACAGTATGTAAATAAAATTGTTTTTGTTACTCTTCTGCAGTAATGGCCAATCACGAGAGATCCTCATTCTTTACCGATGTAAGATGTGAGATGTTTGAGTACTTTTAAGCAAATGTCTGGCTCATCAAATTAATCATAAGTTGAATTTCTTTCTCCAAACCTCCTCTTAGCTAGGAACACACATAGAAGATGTTGGAAATCATTTGGGGGGTGTGGGCTTAGTTGGGGGGTGTGGGCTTAGTTGGCTTGGCCAGCATTTAATGCACAAATCCAATTGGCCTGGAGAAGGTGGTGGTGGTGAGCTGCCTTCTTGAATTCACTTTTTTTAATTTCAAAAATATACTTTATTCATAAATATATTTCGATGATCTGTACAATTGGTCATGCCATACATACGTCAACATCTTTGCATACAGAGATCGAGTAATCGTTCGTATATACAGGTTGTATGTTTACCATTCATATATTTAGCTGAGGCGTCAGTGGAGCCCACTTACTGCGTGGCCCCCTGTTCTTTGGCAGGCAGACATCACACGGTGGTCTTTCCCCACCGTGCCTTGGCAGCAGCTGCCCCAAACTCCAGCATGTTACTCAACACATAGTCCTGGACCTTGGAATGTGCCTGTCTGCAACACTCAGTTGGGGTCAGCTCCTTCAGCTGGAAGATCAACAGGTTTCAGACAGACCAAAGCGTATCTTTCACTGAGTTGATGATCCTCCAGGCACAGTTGATGTTCGTCTCGATGTGCGTCCTGGGGAACAGACCATAGAGCACGGAGTCCCGTGACACGGAGCTGCTCAAGATAAACCTCAACAAACACCACTGCATTCGCCTCCAGACTTCCTTTGCGTAGGCACATTCCAGAAGGAGGTGTGTGACGGTCTTGTCCCCTCCACAGCCGCTTCGTGGGCAGCGTGCGGTGCAGCAGAGAGTCCGGGCCTGCATAAAGGATCTCACAGGCAGAGCCCTTCTCAGCACCAGCCAAGCCATGTCTTGGAGCTTGTTGGAAAGTTCTGGCAATAAGGCATTCTGCCAAATGACTTTGACAGTCTGCTGCTCAGGGAACTGCTCGACAGGATCTGCCCTCTCCTTTTCCCAAGGGGTCTCAAGGACACTACATGCTGACCACTTCCTGATGGACTTGTGGTCAAAGGTGTTTTTCTTCATAAACTTCTCTACAAAGGACAGGTGATATGGAACAGTCCAACTACTTGGAGCATTCCGCGGCAGCGAGGCCAGGCTCATCCTTCGCAACACTGGGGACAGGTAGAAACTCAGTACGTAGTGACACTTTGTGTTTGCGTACGGGGGATCCACGCACAGCTTGATGCAGCCACACACAAAGCTGACCATCAGGGTGAGGGTAGCATTGGGTGTGTTTTTTCTCCCCCATTTCCCAGAGCTTTGTACATCGAGTCCCTTCGGACCCTGGCCATCTTTGATCTCCATACAAAATGGAAGATGGCCTGGGTGACTGCGACAGCACAGGTTCTGGGAATAGGCCAGACCTGTGCCATATATAACAGCACTGATAGTGCCTCACACCTGATGACCTGCGATGGAGAGCGACCATAGCTTCCATCTGCCTAGTTTCTGCCTCACTTTCTTGATATGCTCCCCCCAAGACGTGGCACACACCCCAGCCCCTCCAAACCAAATACCCAGCACCTTCAGGTGGTCAGTCCAGACGGTAAAGGGGATGAAGGATTGGTTAGCCCAGTTCCCGAAGAGCATGGCCTTGCTCTTGCCTTGGTTGACCTTGGCCCCCGAGGCCCATTTGAACTGGTCATATATGCACAAGAGTCTGCATAGACAGCGGATCCAAGCAGAAAACGGCGACATCATCTATGTACAGGGAAGCCTTAACCTGCAGGCCCCCGCTGCCAGGAATAGTCACCCCTCTCAGGCTCACATCCTTCCTGGTGGACTCGGCAAATGGCTCTATGCGGCACACAAAAACAAGGCAGGAGAGAGAGGGCAGCCCTGCCTGACTCCAGATCTGACTGGGAAGCTGTTTGATTCAAAGGCTTTCTCCTGGTCCAGGCTGATAAGGCAGGTGTCCAACCTCCTGTCCTGCATATAGGCGATCGTATCCCTGAGGAGTGCAAGACTCTCAGCCATCTCCCTGCCTGGTACAGCACAGGTTTGGTCAGGGTGGATCACCGATCCCAAAGCAGATCTGACCCAGTTGGCGATGACCTTTGCCAAGATACATAATGCTAACAGGGAGTAAATTCCAGGATTTTGACCCAGCGACACTAAAGAAAAAGCAATATGTTTTTAAGTCCGGATGGTGAGCGCCTTAGAGGAGAACTTGTAGGTGATGATATTCCCATGTGTCCACCGTTTTTATCCTTCTAGCTGGTAGCAGTTGTGGATTTAGAAGGTGCTCCAATGAAGAAACTTAGTGAATTTCTGCAGTGCATCTTGTAGGTGGTACACCCTGCTGTTCTGTGTGCCGATGGTGAAGGAAGTAAATGTTTGTGGATGTGATGGTAATCAAATGAGCTGCTTTGTCTTGGATTGTATCAGGTGTCATTGGAGCTGCACTCATCCAGGCAAGTAGAGAGGATTTCATCACACTCCTAAGTTGTACATTAAAGATTGTTAGCAGACATTTAAGAGTCTGGAGATATTCACTGCTAGATTCCTATCTTCTGACATGCTCTTATAGCCACAGTATTTATATGGCGAGTTCAATTCAGTTTCTGGTCAATGCAAGCCCTCATGCTCATAGGCACCCACAGCATGGAGCCAGACCCTTCAGCTCAAACTGGTCCATGCCAACCAAAATGTCCATCCACACTGACCTCATTTCCCTGCACTTGGCCCAACATCCTTCTAAACCTTTCCTATTCCTGTATCTGTCCAAATGCCTTTTAAATGTTGTTAATGTAGTCATCTCAACCACTTCTGCTGGCAGCTTATTCCATATGCATACCATCCTCTGTGTAAAATAAAAAATTGCCCCTTAGGCCTTAAACTGATGGACTCTTGTCCTCGATTCTCCAACCCTGGGGAAAAGACAGTGCGTTCACTCTATCCATGCCTTTCATGATCTTGTACACTTTTATAAGATCCCCTCTCAGTCTCCCACGTGCTTAAAAAAAGTTCTAGTTTATCCAACCTCTTCCTATAACTCAGACCGTTGAGTCCTAGCAAAATCCTTGTAAATTTCTTCTGCACTCTTTCCAGTTTAATAACTTGCCCTTCCTATAACAAGGTGACCAAAACTGAACACAATACTCCAAGTGTGGCCTCACCAACATCCTGTACAACATAACGTCCCAACTTCTGTACTCAGTGACCTGACTGATGAAGTCAAAAAGCCTTCTTCACTGCCCTGTTTACCTGTGACTCCACTTTCAGTGTTGATACTTGAGGGTTTAATGCCATTGTATGTCAAGGAAAATGATAAGATTCTCTCTTGTTGAAGATAGTGATTGCCTAACACTTGCCCAATATATTGTAAACGGAATAAGGCACCACAATTCTCTGACAGGGACCCCGAGGTGCAAAAGAACAGTGTCCACTTCCCAGAAAACTGGCAGAGAAGGCTACGCCAGAAGACACTGGCAGACTAGCCACCACCTTGATCAGTGAAGTTTCAATAGGACAGTCCATGATCTTTGTTCCACTCATATGTGCCACATTCTTCTGTGATTTCACACTCACTCTATTTCTGCTCCTGCACCCACCTCTGACGTTCTCACTATTGCTCATTCCGTGCCTCTTAATGTCCCTCACACTAACCTTGCGTAGCCTCCACACTGCCTACTCACTCCTCAGAACATCTTTTCTTTCCCTCACCACACAACCACTAACAGCCATGCCACCCAATTCACTTCACTTCACTCAAATCTCCCTCTCTCTCAATGCAGGAGAGCTGAGTCCATAACAGGGCAGAAAGGGCATGTACGGATGAAGGGGTGACTGGCATTAGACTCTTCAGCATTTAAGAATGAGAAGAGAATTTTGGCCCTTGCATGTGAAGATCAGAACTGTTCCTGCAGAAATTCATTTACCACCAAACAAGTATGTACACTCTTCATTCCATTGCATCTCTCACAGTAATCTTATTCATTGCACAGCACTTCTGATCATCGGATGCGATGTTTCTGTGCTGGGTCTTGCAGGTACTGCTAGGACATTCACCAAGTCTGTGGTGAACAGTTGTCTCTACCTGAAGCTCGCTCCTTGGCCTCTGAGGGTGAGAGTACCGAGGTGTCAGAGGGAGCGTCAGTAAGGCTGCATCCTGCAACCTCCACCAGCCTAGATACTTACAACTGATAGCATAATCTGGTGAGCACCTAACTGCGACAGCTCTGCAGCTGGCAGTGAATGAAATATTGCATGCTGCTGGCATTTGGAGGACTGCAGGAGACCATATAGTTGTTCAGACCTGGGTACGTGAGGACCCAGTAGTGTTAACAATTAGTGACTTGACCCACACACGGGGACAAACAGGACCAGCAGGCAGGTATGTGGAATGGGCAAAAGTGAGGATTGCAGATGTTGGAGATCAGAGTCAAGATTAGAGTGGTACTGGAAAAGCACAGCAGTTCAGGCAGCATCTGAGGAGCAGGAAAATCAACGTTTCAAGCAAAAGCCCTTCAGCAGGAATGAGGCAGGGAGCCTCTGGAGTGGAGAGATAAATGGCGGGGGGTGGGGCTGGGGAACAATGCCCCTCGTTGTTCAGAAGTTATTATTTTTTTTATTTTTCTGTGTTTTTGATTATGGAATGAAATGGCAAAAGAACTGGATTAAAAGCCAAATGTTGTGGAAGGATTGCTGTATTTTTTTCAAAGCAAGTTACTTGACAGTCACTGTAAGTGTGCTTACACAACTATTGGTTCAAGCAGTGGGGAATGCCTAGTTATAGACCAGCTGGAGCCGGGGGACAGTGTAGGAATGGAGCTTCGGAGAGCAACAAGTAGCTGAGCGATCTGTGGAATAGTGTCCAGTTATTGATGTCAAAGGCCTCCTGCCTATAACTACTATGGTTGGCTCCCAGGTAGCTGAACA
The DNA here is from genome assembly GCF_047496795.1 of Chiloscyllium punctatum. Taxonomy (NCBI): domain Eukaryota; kingdom Metazoa; phylum Chordata; class Chondrichthyes; order Orectolobiformes; family Hemiscylliidae; genus Chiloscyllium; species Chiloscyllium punctatum. The sequence continues at coordinate 48,806,466 of NC_092763.1, forward strand.
GTTTAGGGATGTGAATGTTCAGGGGTACAATCATCAGCCCTCATAAAGGGAAGCACATTATACCTGAAAATAACTTATTTATTTCCCCTCACCAGTTGCTATAAGCTATGACTTTTAATTAACAGGTCAGAGACCTTTATAAGTGTGGCTAATTATCCTGTGCCTCCTGTAGTCAAGTGAAATACCTCAAGAAGGGAGCTCAGGAAGCAGCATTCTAGCAAACCCAATGGGCAAGAACCACTGAATTGTCTTCTCCAGCTTTCCCTCGGGCCATAACACTCATGTTTTTTCTGTCTGTCTGTCTGTCTGTATATGCTTGTGTGTGCAGTCGATGAATTTTACAAAAGAGGTTAGAATTTTAGTAAGCAGACATATATATTGACAATTCACAAGTGTTTACCTTCAGCTGGAATCTAAATATTTGAATGCAGTAATTCTTGCAAAGTAAAGAAATTAATTCCTTGCTTTCTGTCAACCTGAGTCTAAAAGAAAGACAGATGGAGAAATTCTGCATAGCTTTAAAAATCTCTAACTTTTGTGACTGGCCTGGAAACAGCAGGATTTGACTTCTAGCATCTCACTACAGTAAGACATGACAGAGTGCAGCAACGTATGCAATCTATCCTAGAGAGCCAGTTCCAAAATCCTTAAGGTCTGCAAGAAAAGTGCGCACACCTGCATTCCATTGCTTAGCCATTGGACTACAGAAAGGCTAGTAGCAGAAGAATAAGGAACCTGGTGCACACTCTGGTCCTCACAAGGAGACAGGGCAGTAGCAAGAAGCACCAGTCACAAGAGGAACCACACAGAAACCCCTCTTAGGACACTTAAAAAGTGACCAGGCCCTCCACTCTTGCAACTTAAATCTGACAAGGGTTTGCTTGCCTCTGGCAAGAAGATACTCAGCATATCTGACGTATCCCTTGACACCTGACAAAATCATCTGGGACCAATGGGCTTCACTGCCAAACAGGCTTCCTCCACCCTAACTGCAAAACTATGGATTACACTGAGACATAGTGGGAGGGGGATAAAAAGAGGGTACTTTGGCACCGCTGGCATTGCACTGTATATGAAGCATCACGTTTGCATAAATTTGATTGTAGTTTGTTTGAGGGTCTGTCTAGGTCAAGTGTAACTGTGCCAGCATGATGCCTAAATTCATGTCCACACAGGTTGTACCATGAACCACAGATGTAGCTATGTTTGCTGAGTATTTCTAGCACTTTTTCCCTATATTTCAGATTTCCAGAATTCATGGGGTTTAGCTCTTTATTGCTATTTAATGTCCTCTAATCTGTTTTGGCTCATTGAGTTTTGGTCTCCCTTTAGTGGAACAAGATATAATTTCCAAACAAACAGTGAAAGGTAATGCTGGAGGCCACTCCGGTGTACTACTGCCCAATTGGTGAATTGCCATTCAATGGACGATACACAATTATTCTCTCCCACTTTCAAACAAACAATCTTCAGACTTGTAGTCATCCTGGAATGCTGGTTAACACTTGTTCCATCATGGATCAACCTTTCTGTGAGAAGAGAGAAAATAGTTTGGAGAGAGAGAAACCCATTTGGAGAAATATTTTATGAAAAGAATTAACATATCTCAGTATTTTTGTATTGTTAATTTTTTCAAAAACTTGTTCTTATAGTCCATAGAGATGTACAGCATGGAAACAGATCCTTCGGTCTCCTGTCCGTGCCGACCAGATATCCCAACTCAATCTTCTCCTGATTTGGAGATGCTGGTGTTGGACTGGGGTATACAAAATTAAAAATCACACAACACCAGGTTATAGTCCAAAAGGTTTATTTGGTAGCACTAGCTTTCAGTGCACCGCTCTTTCATCAGATGCTTGTATTGTTAGTATTTTCAAAAACTTGTTCTTACAGTCATAGAGATGTATAGCACAGAAACAGACCCTTCGGTCTATCTCGTCCATACCGACCAGATATCCCAACCTAATTTAGTCCCAGTTTGGAGATGCCGGTGTTGGACTGGGGTGTACAAAGTTCTCCACAACTACCTGATGAAAGAGCAACGCTCCCATTTGCCAGCACTCGGCCCATATCCCTCTAAACCCTTCCTATTCATATACCCATCCAGATGCCTTTTAAATGTTGCAAATGTACCTCCACCACTTCCTCTGGCAGCTCATTCCTTACATTCACTACCCTTTGCGTGAAAAAAGTGCCCCTTCGGTCCCTTTTATATCTTTCCCCTCTCACTCTAAACCTATGCCCTCGAATTCTGGACTTCCCCACCCCAGGGAAATTGAGAATTATTTTTTGTTTTGATCAAACAGTTCAATCACCTGAATTTAGTGAAGCTAAGTTACTGACCATTTTCTTTATTGATTAGACTAGATTACTTACAGTGTGGAAACAGGCCCTTCGGCCCAATAAGTCCACACCGACCCTCCGAACAGCAACCCACCCAGACCCATTCCCCTACATTTACCCCTTCACCTAACACTATGGGCAATTTAGCACGGCCAAATCACCTAACCTGCACATTTTTGGACTGTGGGAGGAAACCAGAGCACCCGGAGGAAACCCATGCAGACATGGGGAGAATGTGCAAACTCCACACAGACAATTGCCTGAGGCGGGAATTGAACCCAGGTCTCTGGCGCTAACCACTGTACCACTGTGCTGCTCATTGGTCTGTTAATTTCTTTCCTGACCAAATATAAGAGTCTATTTTTGCAAAGTCCACAGCAGAGTTTACTCAAAGATTTCCGTAAATCTTTGTGTGTATTTGTAGAATTCCAGACCGGATCGTGAAAACTTACACCAGTGCCTGGGGGGACAATGGCTAAGAAGTTATTTTCACATCAAAAATTAGCACGAGTGGGCTTTCCACCTGGAATGTCTGGCCACAATAGACCATGTTATGGATCTGATAGCAGGAAATGGTGGGAAAGGAGGCAAACGGCAAGGCTAGATCTGAGATTAATTACTTGCATTTTGACAGTGGCTGCCAGCAATCCCTTTAGGAATCGATGATTAGGCTGGTATAGATCTGGAGAACTGAGTGGAGTGAGTATGGCTCAGGCCTTGGTCTAACATCTGTGTGCTCCTACCACCCTTATGGAGAAAATGATTGTGTGATTCTACCAGCTGAAATTCAACCCCAGACATTCTTTTATTAGATTCCCTACAGTGTGAAAACAGGCCATTTGGCCCAACAAGTGCACACTGACCCTCCAAACAGTAACCCACCCAGACCCATTCCCCTACCCTATATTTACCCTTGACTAATATGCTTAACGTTATGGGCAACTTAGCATGGCCAATTCACCTGACCTGCACATTTTTGGATTATGGGAGGAAACCCACACAGATACAGGGAGAATGCACAAACTCCACACAGACAGTTACTCAAAGTGGGAATCGAGTCCAGGTCCCTGGCATTGTGAGGCAGCAGTGCTAATCACTGAGCCACTGTGCTGCCCCAAACTTGGGAACGATGTGCATTTACAACACTCATCCACTTTTTCATGCACAATGATGTCTAAATATCAGTCACTTGGCTGTAAACGTATTTCACTTAAACATTTACATTAAGATATGATGTACTTTTCACACTGGATTGGTTACATACCTGTGAATACACTTGCAAAACTTATTTTACAGCTACAGAGACATGCAAGTGACTGTTTGGCATTGGGAAAAAAAAGTATCCGCAACCACATCTGGAATTGGCAGATAAGTGTCTTATTCGGGAGAGATAAGCTAGAGGAGGGTGGGGATGGGGGTGGGGAGAAAGTAGCCATTTCCGCCACCTCCAAACAGACCCCACTACCAGGGATATATTTCCCTCCCCACCCCTTTCCGCCTTCCGCAAAGACCGTTCCCTCCGTGACTATCTGGTCTGGTCCACACCCCCAAACAACCCACCCTCCAATCCTGGCACTTTCCCCTGCCACCGCAGGAACTGTAAAACCTGCGCCCACACCACCTCCCTCACCTCTATCCAAGACCCTAAAGGAGCCTTCCACATCCATCAAAGTTTTACTTGCACATCCACTAATATTATTTATTGTATCCGTTGCTCCCGATGCAGTCTCCTCTCCACTGGGGAGACTGGGCGCCTCCTAGCAGAGCGCTTTAGGGAACATCTCCGGGACACCCGCACCAATCAACCACACCGCCCCGTGGTCTAACATTTCAACTCCCCCTCCCACTCTGCCGAGGACATGGAGGTCCTGGGCCTCCTTCACCGCCGCTCCCTCACCACCAGACGCCTGGAGGAAGAACACCTCATCTTCTGCCCCGGAACACTTCAACCCCAGGGCATCAATGTGGACTTCAACAGTTTCCTCATTTCCCCTTCCCCCACCTCACCCTAGTTCTAAACTTCCAGCTCAGTAACTGTCCCCATGACTTGTCCGGACTTGTCCTACCTGCCTATCTCCTTTTCCACCTATCCACTCCACCCTCTCCTCCCTGACCTATCACCTTCATCCCCTCCCCCACTCACCCATTGTACTCTATGCTACTTTCTCCCCACCCCCACCCTCCTCTAGCTTAAGGTTCACTGCCTTTATTCCTGATGAAGGACTTTTGCCCGAAAGGTCGATTTTGAAGCTACTTGGATGCTGCCTGGACTGCTGTGCTCTTCCAGCAACCACTAATCCAGAATCTGGTTTCCAGCATCTGCAGTCATTGTTTTTATCTAAGCAGGAGAACAGCCAAGTCATTGGAACTTAGATTTATTCTCAACTCAAGAATTCTAAAACTTTTAAACTGTAACTGCTTCTCTGCAGACATTTCCCCACATTCTCTTCTTTTTAAGCTTATTACATGTATTACATCTTGTATTTTCTTATTTTTGGTCCGGTTAAATACCAAAGAAAACTACACTCTCATTCACTCAAGGAAACCTTGAACTTTGTTCTCCTTCATTCTTGATCTGATTAATTAAGTTTACTCAAAGTGTGATAGTTACAAAATAGAAATAATTTGTCGCAGCTGAACAGGGAGTTAAAAAGAGGGAAGCAAATGGCCCTGTTTAGCTAGTCATAACAACACAACTTGTTTGTCATATACTTAAATATATTAGTTAAATTCTACACTATGTAACAACCTCAAAAGCATGATGGATAAGATCAGTTGGACGTTAGCACAAGTTCTGCACTTTATTTTGAAAAGTTTGCTTTATACGTAAATTGTAAGTAAGTACAACAAGTACAAAACAGGTCTGTACAGACTTTGCAGAAAATACAGTGGAATTTTGACATTCCTAAGTAGAACTTTAATCCAGTTTCAACAAAAAGGCATTTTGCTAATCGTGAAAAGAAACTGCTTACATTCCCATTGAGGCTACAAGGGTACCTGGAAACTTAACAGACGCTCATTGTATTTTGGTGGAGAGACCTTGAACTGTGGTCTTTCCCCCCCGCACGTGGTCAGATTGGGATATCTGGATGGCATGAACAAGTTGCACCAAAGAGTCTGTTTCCATGCTGTAGGACTCTAAGTCAAAGAAAGAATATCTCTTTGTTTATAAGTCATTAGAATGTGGATAATTTGACAGCACAGCAGATCAGGCAGCATCCGAGGAGCAGGAAATGGTCTTCTGGGCCCAGCTGTTTGTTTTAGTGTGATCCCAGGTAACAGACTATAGAGCACAGAGTCCTGCGTCAGAACTACTCAGGATGAACCTCGACAGAAACCACTGCATTTCTGTCCAGACTTCTTTTGCAAAAGCACATTCCAGAAAGAGGTGTGTGACAGTCTCTGCATCCCTCACAGCTGCATTGAGGACAGCATGCAGTGGCACAGAGAATCTGAGTGTACATAAGGGATCTCACAAGTAGTGATGTCTTGATGCCTGTTGCAAAGTTCTAGTGTTGAGGCATTCTGCTTCAGGGAACAACCGAAAAGGATCTGCACTCTCCTTTTCCCGCAAGGTCTCCAGCACAAAGATTTATAATGTATTGTAAAATTGTTAAAATTTGCATCATCATGAAGAAAATGTTAGACTTCAATCATAAGACACCCAGTCAACTGGAGGATGAGGACTGGCAATGTTGAGTATAACTGCTGATCTCTGCTCTTTGTTTCGCATCACAATTTTGTGCTCATTTTGGAAAACTTAAAATTTATGAAGCTTGTGAAAACAAGATCAAACCCATGCTGTTTTGCGGCTAATCTGACTTGGAAGACACTTTTCATTAGCTCTCCCAATTTAGTCTCTAATTGTAATTGACCAAAGTCTTCTAATTGAATTAAAGCAAGCACCAAATCTTTGCAATAAATTACAGACAATTGTAATGTAGAAAACAGCAGCCACATAGCAATGGTCCACAAAAGCAGATTATCTGAGCAGTATCCCATTGCTTAACAGTAGTAGAAATTGCTGGAAAAACCCAGCAGGTCTGGCAGTATTTATGGACAGAAATCCGAGTCAATGTTTCGAGACCAGCGACCCTTCTTCATAACTGTTCGAAATCAGTAGTTTTTTTGTTTTCTTTATATCTGTTTAAGTGTTGATTGAGGGATCAACATTGCCCAGAACACTAGGGAGAATTTTAACACTTTATTGAAATTGTGCAATGGAATAATTTGAATTTTAGAATGGTTGTAGCATAAAATTAGGCCATTCAGCTCATTATGCTCATGCCAACTCTGTGAAAACAGCTCAGCTAATCATTTGCCCTCTTTTCCCCATAGGCATTAAATTTTGTTTCATTTCAGGGAACTTATTCCATATGAGAGGGTAAGCAGGGCTACAGTTCCACACTATTGTTCCTTATACTTTGTAGCCTCTGACTTAAGGTCACCAACCTCGTGTATAAATCCTTTCGTAGCCTTGCTTTCGTACCTCTCTAACCTTCTGCAGCCGTGGTCTTTCTATCCCTCCACCTTTAGCCTTGAACACCACCCTCCATTAACTCCCTCCCTTTCATTTATAGAGTCATAGAGATGTACAGCATGAAAACAGACCCTTCAAGACACCAAAACTGTATGCTCTGTAATTCTCACCTTACATCAGGATTTATTTCCAAATCACTATCTCAACACTTCCTAAAATACTACCTCTTGTGCAATGATAGTGTCTTTATCTCTGAACTAGATGGCCTGGGTTCAGTCCCAGAGGTGTATTATGTCTGAACAGGTTGATTAAAATCCCACTACTTTAATCAGGTAGTCACATAAGAATGCCTGGATATAATAATGCACTCATGCCAAAAATAACATGCAATGAAATATATAATTGTTCACTGTGTATATGTATACAATGGTTTATTTCTATGAAATAATGAGAATGTACCTTAATTTATAAATGCTTCAAAAGTATTTTAATTGCAAAAAATGCTTTATATATACAAGTCAATTAGATAGTGTCAATAATGAAAATGCTTCCTCACATTCTTATTATAAAAACTCCAGTTTCTCCATCACATCTATTCTAATGGTATTACCTAGCATACCAATGCTTTTGATATGTCTCCTTTTCTCCTCAAAGAATTCCTACTCAGCATGGTTAACAAGATACTGCACTTTATTTCATGCATCTGTTCTCACCTCTTACTCTTCCTCCCAGAATCATAAGGTGCCTGTCTTCACCTTCCACATAATTAACCTCTATATTCAGAGCATCTTCTGTTATTTTCCCTGTATCCAGTGTAGTTCATTACAGTGTAGTTCCAGCAACACATTTTCAGTTCTGATCTCCAGCATCTGCAGTCCTCACTTTCTCCCCCAGTATCTAGGTTTGGGCTGCTAAGTGACAAGCAACAATCGCCGCCACACAAATGCCAAGCAATGACCATCACCAATAAGAGATAATCTAACCACCATCCCTTGATATTCATTGGTGTTACTATCACTGAATCCCACGCTATTAACATCCTGGGGATTATCATTGACCAGAAATGCAACTGAATTCATCACATAAACACATATGCTGCAAGAGCAGATCAGAGGCTAGGAATATTGTGGCAAGTAGCTCACCTCTAGTCTCCCCAAAGCCTGTCTATCATCTACAAGGCATAAGTCAGGAATGTCATGGAATATTCCCCATTTACCCAGAAGGGAAGAGCTCCAACCACACTTGCATAAAACAGCCTGCTTGATTGGCATCACTCCCTCCACCACTCACTCACTAGTTCACACTTCTGCTATCTACAAGATGCACTGCAAAAATTAAAAGTTCCTTAGACAGCACCTTTCACACCTACAATCATTTCCATCTAGTAGGACAAAGGCAGCACATACATAGGAACACCACCACTTACAAATTCCTCTACAAATCGTTCATTATTCGACTTGGAAATATGTCATCATTCCTTCACTGTCGCTGGGTCAAAATCCTGGAATTTCATCCCTAAGAGCATTGCAGGTGGACTGCATTAGTTCAAGAACATAGCTCACTACTATCTTTTCAAGGGCAACCAGGGACAGGCAATAAATGCTTGCCAGTCAGTGATGCTACTCCCACAAGTGAATAAAAGAAATCTTTCCATGACCCCACACCAGTCCTCAGTCACTCCTTCCCATGGCACCAGTCTGTGCAAATGTAGGCAATACATCTTTCATCTCCTCCCCTCTCATTGATTTACTTGTACTTCTTTAAATTCAGTATATGGTACCATATTCTTTGTTGTGGTCACTTCTGTATTGAGGAGACAATGGCAGACTGAGTGACCACTTTACAGAACATTCCATTCTGTGCATAAGAACAATCCTAAACTTGTAGTTGTGAGTCAATTAAATTCTTCACCTTGCTCCCATGCTGGCCCCTCTGTCCATAGCCTTTAAAAATGTTCCAGTCTAATTCACAAGCTCAGAGAACAATGCCTTATCTTTTAACTCCGCGCTCTACAGCTTTCTGGACTTAACATTAAGTCCAAGAACTTTAGACAATAACCTTTTCTGTGTTGTACATTTTTTGTTCCCTTTTGTTTTGATGGTGCGGTCCTTGCCTTGCTTATTCCTTAATATTGTATTCAGATGGATTTTATACAGCAATTTGGACTATATTTTCACAGAAGATCTTTCTTTACTGTATCCACTACCACTCTTTTTGACTGTTGCATCTTTTGTAATTCAACCTCCCTTGGCTTCTTCTCTTTTACTTTTTCTTTGTTTTTGTGGGAAAAAGATCTGCCATCCTGCTCACCCACAGCATGGCCACATAAAAAAACACAGAATCTGGCCTGCAAAACACAGAAATCAAGCCTGCCAATACACACAGATATTACCCAGAATGCCCCCAATCTTGGCCAAACAGGCTAACATAGAAACCAGACATGGCCAAGCTACTCCCAGACCAGAGAATACACTTCCTAAAACAGCTTTCACAATCTGCTCCAAGCCTAGATTAGCACTGCAGTCCCAACACTCTCACGGCAGGCTCATTTCCCATTGAAACCGATACCGCATAAACAAAGAGGCAAACTGAGAGACCCCGGAAGATTTCACTTGCAGGAGGAACACAATGGACACACCTGAATGCCAGAAGGAACATTTACACATATTCGTGCAGACAGGAAATACAATGAAGAATTCTCGAGAAGACATTCTCACCCACTCACGGAGATGGCTGGAATCTCCTGGGTCAATTAAAATGAATTGCTACTGCCGGACCCTTGATTAACTTCCATTCAGCTTATTCTTGTTTTAATCTCTTTACAATTTTCACCATTGTACTGTAACTGCTTTACAATTATCATCTTTGTGTTGTACCCCTTATAAAGCATGCCTGCACCTTCTGTTCTGGGAAGAGCATTCTGGCCATCTGTGCAGACAATTAGTCCTGTGTCAGTGTGGTCAATTTCATTCTGAGATATAGTTTTGTTGAAATAAACTGCTTGTCAATTTCACCGTGATCCTCATTTGTAGTCTCTGATCCATTGGGCTGAACTTCTCTGACAGTTTTACACGTCCATTCCTGCTTCACAGGGAAAAAAAATCTTTCTGGGAATCCAAGATGGCGGCGACTCAGCAAGTCTGAGTCTACAGTGCTCCTCCCAAGACCTAGGCAAAGTGGGCCACCCTCTTCCACACTCACCAAATCAATTAAAAATATTTTTACTAAATGTAATTAGTGGTTTAGTACTAAATTTATACAGTTCAGTCTCCTGTAAAAATGACTAGGGGGAAAGGAGCCCGCAGTTCTCAACAGGCAGGAGCCCCTCCCCAGCTGCAGCAGAGGCGTCCGCAGCCGCCCCGGGGGACTTACCTACAGTGGCGAGCCTCGCGGAAATAATCACCAAACTCAATGCGAAGATCGATGCTTTCATTGAAGAGTCCCGAAGTCAGTGGAATTCATTCTCGGCCGCGCTACAAAAGCACAGCCGAGACATCGAAGAAGTTGAATGCCAAGTCGGAGGGGCGGAGTTAAAGGCCGCGACCTCTGAGGCCATTGCAGAATCGGCCGTGGATCGAGTCCAGGCCCTCGAGCAGCAAGTCCGGACCTAAGAGAATCACATTGACGACCTCGAGAATCGAGGGCGTTGAAAAAATATTCGTTTGCTGGGCCTTCCCGAACGGGAAGAAGAAGGCCAGCTTACAAGGTTCCTTGAACAGTGGTTTCCGCAGTTATTGAATCTGGAGGCAGGATCAGGCCAGGTAAGGGTAGCATGGACCTACCGGGTTGCAATACGCGGGTCCGTTACCCCACCCAGTCCTGTTTCGGCTGCAGAGCTATAAGGTGAGGCAGATGCTCTTGGAAGCCTCCAGAAATCTTGGGAAAGATCCCCAAGCCATGACTTATAAAGGATCCAAGATTATGTTATTTCAGTACTTTTCCCCAGCTTTGGTCCGAAAGAGGAAGGCGTTTGATGAAGCAAAGAAGTATTTAAGGGATTTAAACATTCAATACTCCTTGCGCTACCCAGCTATACTACGCTTTAGCCTTGAAGAGTCCGTGTATAACTTCAGATCACCGGAGAAGGCCAAGAAACTTTTGGACTCTCTTTGACAAATTATAAGAGTTAATTGATGTTGTTTTAGGACCATAAGACATAGGAGCGGAAGTAAGGCCATTCGGCCCATCAACTCCACTCTGCCATTCAATCATGGCTGATGGGCATTTCAACTCCATTTACCTGCATTCTCCCCGTAGCCCTTAATTCCTTGTGACATCAAGAATTTATCAATTTCTGCCTTGAAGACATTTAGCGTCCCAGCCTCCACTGCACTCTGCGTCAATGAATTCCACAGGCCCACTACTCTCTGGCTGAAGAAATGTCTCCACATTTCTGTTCTGAATTTACCCCCTCTAATTCTAAGGCTGTGTCCATGGGTCCTAGTCTCCTCGCCTAACAGAAACAATTTCCTAGCATCCACCCTCTTCAAGCCATGTTTTGCCCTACCCCCACCCCGGTTTACCCCCTCTTTTTTTCCTTTCATTATCTTACTGTTTAATATTATCTCCGGGGGGGGGGGGGGGGGGGGGGGGTGGGTGGGAAGAAGGGTTTATTTATTCATCCTTTACTTAGTGATTTCCTTTCCTCCCCTCAGGGGGTCTAGTTAATGTAGATGGGGGGAAGGTGGCTACCTTATCTTACTTTATCTTTGTCCTTGGGAGCGGGGTTGTTTTCCTCTGTTATTTTGTATTGATATATTTAATTATTATTTGCTGAGACTGCAATTTTATAGTCATATATGTTCATATATGGTATTAACATCACCAAATATATCCAGGTGTTGGTGTCGGCGGGGGGGAAGAGGTGAGGGATATGGTACTCACTGTTAGTTCTAGTTCAGTAGTATACTTGAATTTTCTTTATCCTATCGTGGGGTGCCTGGGTCAAGGGTGGGGCACTGGTTGGGAGAGGTTATGATGGGTTTTTTGGAAAGGACGTGATGCCCCCTGGGAATGAGGGGGAGATCTCCATTTAAATACATTTTATACTTTCTTTTATTATTTAGAAAATTTTTTTATTATATTGATCTGAATGTACTAAAGAGCTTTTATTTTTGTGAATTTTATATGCTCTATGCTCGGGATGTTTTGGGTAAATACGGGTTTTGTGGTAATCTGATGTTAACACATTCTGAGCATGTATATCACTGTTTATGTGTTCAATTTATGTGTTATCCGTTGGATTTTTTTTCTCTTGAATAATGTAAGAATTTTAATAATACACTCTGGTTAGTTGTAAGTTAGATGAGTAGTTAGTTGAGTTTTGTCTTTTTTTTCTCTTGGTATTTCTTTTTTCTTGTTTGATAGATTTTGGTTATCATTTATTTAAGATTTAACTATATATCAATGTTTATACTTGGGTTTTTTTTTAGTTTTCTTTTGTAAACTTGTTAAAACTTTCAATAAAAATATCTAAAAAAAATCTTTCATATTCCTCTTCAGTTCTAATCAAAGGAAACATTGAGAAAATTTTTTTTAAAATCTTATATAGGACTGAATGATGTGAGCTATGATGAGATTGTGGCAGGATCAGATGAGAGGCCTGGTGAGACCAATCTCAGTGTCTTTGCTAAGCAGTGAGGCAAATCTTTCACTCGACAGAAGCGAGGTCCCAATCAAGCAGATTTATACCTTGGTAAACACCTTACTAATGGCACAGCTCACTTCATTAATATTCAGTTTCCTATTTTACCTACTGTGTTGAACAAGCTGGACAGTGAAAATTCTCAACATGAACATCAAGGAGGATATCAGGCAACTTCAGCTAAATGCTCGCTCCAAAAGACCTTCATGTTGGACATTGGACACCAACATCTCAGGGCAGCTCCATGGGCACACATCACATACCACCCCATGTTCATGGACCTTAACATTCAACATTTGCCATGAGGCTGGCATATTTCTGATCCATTTACATGATGCTTCTGCACTTTAATGCTGTACCTCAGGCTGCACCAGCATCTATCATTGTAATGCTGCAGCAAGTACACTGTGCTCTCAGAGACACATGCCCAGCTCATGAGCTTAACTAGACTGCATTTCCAGCCAGTTTTTTTACTGTCATTGTATTCGCTCACTCTGAGCCTACTGAATCCTCGCAGTATCCCTCCTTGCCTTTTCTATTTGCATATTGTCCCCTCAGCCAGAGATACCATGCTCAGAGGATTGCTGTACTTCCTTGGTGTTTGGCACAGACATGCAAGAAGGAAGAATTTTATGGTTGTCACCATTCAACAGTCATTACAAAATTATGAGGGGCATGGATAGGATAAATAGACAAAGTCTTTTCCCTGGGGTGGTGGAATCCAAAACTGGATAGCATATGTTTAGTGTGAGAGGGGAAAGATATAAAAGAGATCTAAGGGGCAACTTTTTCACACAGAGGGTGGTATGTGTATGGAATGAGCTGTCAGAGGAAGTGGTGGAGGCTGGTACAATTTGTAACATTTAAAAGACATTTGGATGGGTTTATGAAAAGGAAGGGTTTGGAATGATATGGGCTGGGTGCTGGCAGGTGGGACTAGATTGGTTTGGGATATCTGGTCGGAATGGACAGATTAGACCAAAGGGTCTGTTTCCATGCTGTACATCTCTATGATTCTATGACATAACCTTGATTCAGGTTCTGGCGCAGTAGGTCATGGATAACATCAAATACTATTCACAAGGCTTGGATGTGGTCAGTCAGCCACTTAATTGATCAGAGAAAGGATCCACACAAGGGTAAAGAATAACATTTTTCCTAATTTTGTGTTGTGCTGTGGGGACTTTTTATGGTCAAGAAATCAAGAATATGACAAGAAAACCCACTTGGTCTCATGGGAACAAACCCATCACAAGACTTAATGCAACTTGCACTTAGCAAAAATATGTAAGATTCAGCCAATTAACTATTTTTCTCCACAAATGCTATCTAACTTGTTTTCCAGATATTTTTAAAGAATTAAATACATTTCACTGTATTTCATTTCTAAACTCTTAGATACAGTATTGTATTGAAATTGCCACTTTTAGATTGAAGTGTTACAAGTTATGCCCCCATCTTAGCCAATTTTTATTCATCAATCAATATTGTGAAAACAATTTGGGGAGCTTGCCACACACAAACTGGCTTCTGCATTTCTTTTGTTTACAACATGACTATGATTCAAAAAAGTACTTTGTTGACTGTAAGCAGCTTTCATCTGGTGAAAAACATTAAGTGACTGCAAGTGAAAACAAAAAATGCTGGAGAACGTCGACAGGCCTCGCAGCATTTACAGAGAGAGAGGAACAGTTAATGTTTTGAATCTGAAGTGGCTGTGTCTGTCTCTCTCTCTCAAAAGATGCTGCCAGACCTACAGAGTTTCTCTTGCACCTTTTTTGCTTTTATTTCAGATTGCCAGCATCCATAGCATTTTGCGTTTATATGACTGCAAGCCTTTTTATTCCTTGTTTTAGTAAGGGATGTGAATCGGTGGCTGTACAGGACATTGTTAGACCACTTTTGGAATAGTGTGTTCAGTTCTGGTTTCCATGCTATAGGAAAAATGTTGTTAAACTTGAAAGGGTACAGAAAAGATATACAAGGATGCTGCTGGGATTGGAGTGTTGGAGCTGTAGGGAGAGGAGAAAGTGAGGACTGCGGATGCTGGAGATCAGAGCTGAAAATGTGTTGCTGGAAAAGTGCAGCAGGTCAGGCAGCATCCAAGGAACAGGAGAATCAACGTTTCCTGAAGAAGGGCTGATGCCCAAAACGTCGATTCTCCTGTTCCTTGGATGCTGCCTGACCTGCTGCACTTTTCCAGCAACACATTTTCAGCTGTAGGGAGAGGCTGAATAGGCTGAATAGGGTGAATAGCCAAGGTCTTTCTCCCCAGGGTAAAGGAGTTCAAAACTAGAGGGCAAAACACCCTAAGGTGAGGAGGGAACGATTTTAAAACGGACCTAAGGAACAACTTTTTCAAGCAGAGGTGGTGCGTAGAATGAGCTGCCAGAGGAAGTGGTGGAGGCTGATACAATTACACAATTTAAAAGGCACCTGGATGGGTTTAGAGGGACGTGGGTTAGCAAGTAGGGCAAGGTTTGTTTAGGATAACCTGGTGGCCTGTTTCCGTGCTGTACAACTCTGTGACTCGATAAGTACCCAAAAGGAAGTGTGTGCGTCAATGCGATATGTTTATCCGTGACGTCCTTGCTTCACTCGGCAGGAGGGGCTCAGTATTCACAGAGAGACAAGGAGGACTTGACTACTCCGGAGATTGTCCCTGGCTACTTCAACCTAGGAAACCCAGTGAGTTAACTTGCATGCCGCCGAAATGTGGTTCATTCCTTTTTATTTTATGTGTCTTGATGCTGAAGTCAGGTTAACCAAAACCATAGTTAGTTAGTTATAAAAACCTTATTATTCTGGATGAAACGCGGTTTACTGGTTACTAATAAATACATAAATGAGTAACGCAATATTTAAAACCGGGCACCGATTAGAGATCTGGAACAGAAACTCGCGATTTGATCTGAGGATCTTCCCGTTTTCGGAGATCGCCGTGTGTTTGGCGCCTAAATGCTCTTTTATTGTTTCTACATTGTTTTATCGGTTCAGAAATTCCGTATTGTGGACATGTCTTTTTTAAAACACGCGTATAGTCCGGGAGACTTAATGAGGTTTCAACTTAAAACGCACTTTTAATTAACAAAAAAGAAGTCGGTGGCGAGCGCGGGGCGGAATAAAAATCCACGCGCTCCGCCGGCTGGCCCGTGTCGGATTTACCTTTTACACGCACAGAACACCCTATTAAAAAGAAAACCCAATTTAAGGTCACATTTACCGGCAGGAAGACGATAATCCCGCTCTGGGCAAGGGGACTGTGACCCTGGTGGGGAGCTGAGGGTTTGCTGATGTTGGTTCGGGGTGGGTGGAGCGCGGCCATTAGTGTGAACGTTGCATCAGCCGCGAGCTCGAACTTCGGCCCAATTTCCGCGTTGCCGGGAACAACCAACCGTCCGTGTGGGCTCGCGCAAACCCCAGCACCCCCTCTCCCCCCCCCCCAAACTCCAGAAAACCTCGTTTATCCAAATTCAAGTTCTTATCAAATAAAAACAAAACCCGTGTGTCTTGAGTTTAGTGTGGCCACTAAAAGAAAATAAAATGACCCCCCACCCCCTCCCCCCAGAGAAAAAAAAACTGGGTGTTTGCTGGAAATCAGAAATTGTTGGAAACAGAACCTCACATCTGAAAGAAAGGAAGCAAGCGGAGTTTCAGTGACCCTGTTAAGTTTGGCTTTCGAGTGAGATGGTGCTTTAAACCAGTCAAATGCCTAAAACATGACGAGCACTGCAAAGGTCGTTCAGTTCCAACATTTTTTTTCAAATAATCGCACGGGAGAGGAAACGGCTTTCTCTCTCGATGGTGGGAGGAGAGTTCAAGAACAAACTGCGGATGTCGCTTTTGTAAAACTGGTCGGAATTTCCTGCCGCGAGTCTGCGTTGTTATTTCTGTGTAAACTGCAACAGAAACTTGTTTGTGCAAATGGATGACAGCGTTTATGACAAGCTACGCTTTCAGTGTGGTGCTTAATGCGTCTCATTGGAGTAGTGCATTGAAATCAAGACTGCTGTTATAATGGCATATGCTATTATACCATGTTTGTTTAAACTTTGCTTGTTGTGTTGCTTTGCTATCCGAACTAACAACTTTTGTTTTCTCAAAGGTTTTTGTCTTCATGGGTTGCATAAATATTGAAGTTTTGAAAATAGTATTAAATTTAAATCACTGTTTCTGTTAATTTGTGCATATTTCAAGCTGCTGATAATCAGATCTTAGTGTTCTTAAATAGGATTCATCCCATTTAATGAAGCAACAATGTAAGAACAATCTGTTTTGAGCCTCCAAAGATGTGTGGGTTAGGTGAATTGTTATGCCAAATTGCCCACAGTATCCAGGGATGTGTAGGTTAGGTGGATTACCCATGGGAAATGCAGGGTCACAAGGATACAGTAGGGGATGAGTCTCTCTGGGCTTTTGGGGCTGAATGACCTATTTCCACACTGTAGGGATTCTATGAACTTCAAGTGAAGAAATGTTTGAATTTAAAAAAAGCATGTGCCTTGCGATCTTTGGAGATATGCAGCTTGCTATAATTTTTTTAAAAACCGATATTTGATTTGGTTTGCTTTTGGACAAATTATTTTAAGTTAAATCCATTGCTAATTCCATTTGAGACAAGTGAGATTGTATATCTCTGTCATTCCGTTGGAGTAAATATTTGATCAGTTTGTTACATGAGAACTGTGGGTTACTGTTGCATTTCAGTTTAGAAATCTCTACAACATTTCTATAACTATCACCATTAATAAGAATTTTGGACATAAATCCACATATTTTTGCCCCAGCCTCATTATGCTGACAAACCTTCATAGAACCATATAATTAAGTTATGGCTCAAAGAGGCCATTTAGTATATGTCTGAACCAGCTGAATAAACTAACCACTCACTAATCCCACTGTCCAGGACATGTCCATAGTCTTGTAAGTTATAGCCCTTCAGGTGCAGATTCTGATTCCATCTAAACAATTTTGAGAGTTTCTACCTCAGCCACCAAACTGCAGTAAATTCCAGTCACCTGCCACCCTCTGGATGAAAAAAAGAAAGGTTATCCCTCAAATTGTTTCACAATCGCCTCAAAAATGCGTCCCACTGTAATTGACCTCTCCACGAGGGGAAACAGGTCTCCCTGTCTCATCTATCCAGACTGCCCATTATTTGTACACCTTAATTAAAACCCCCCTCAGCCTCCTTTGTTCTAAAGGAAAATAACCCTAGCCTATCCAATCTGTCCTCATAGCTGCAACTTTCAAGCGGTAGCAACATTCATGTAAATTTCTTGACTTTTTCTAGAGCATATATATACAGCATGGAAACAGATCATTCAACTCATCCACGCTGACCAGGATGTAGGGGAATGGGTCTGGGTGGGTTGCACTTCTGAGGGTCGGTGTGGACTTGTTGGGCTGAAGGGCCTGTTTCCACGCTAAGTAATCTAACCTAATCTAATCTAGTCCCATTTGCCAGCACTTGGCCCATATCCCTCCAAACCCTTCCTATTCATATACCATACATGTGTCTCTTAAATATTGTAATTGTACCAGCCTCCACCACTTCCTCTGGCAGCTCATCCCATGCACGGACCACTCTTTGTGTGAAAATGTTGCATCTTGGGTCACTTTTATATCTTTCCCCTCTCACCGTAAACCTATGCCCTCCAGTTCTGAACTCCCCCACCCCAGGGAAAAGACCTTGTCTATTTACCCTGTCCATGCTCCTCGTGATCTTATAAACCTCTACAAGGTCACCGCTCAGCCTCTGATGCTCCAGGGAAAACAGCCCCAGCCTATTCAGCCTCTCCCTATAGCTCAAATCCTCCAAGCCTGGCAACATCCTTGTAAATCTTTTCTGAACCCTTTCAAGTTCCATGATCACTTTCCTATAGCAGGGAGACCAGAATTGCAGACAGTAATCCAAAAGTGACCTAACTAATGTCCTGTACAGCCGCAACATGATTTCCCAACTCCTATACTCAATGCACTGAACAATAAAGGAAAGTAAACCAAAAGCCACCTTCACTATCCTATGTACCTGCAATTCCACTTTCAAGGAATTATGAACTTGCACTCCAAGGTCTGTTTGTTTGGCAACACTGTCCAGGACCTCATCATTAAGTGGCCCATCTAATCAAGATCCTGTTGTACTCTGAGGTAACCTTCTTCGCTGTCCACTGTACTTCCAATTTTGGTTTCATCTGTAAACCTACTAATTAGCAGTTATGTCCTTCCTGTAATTTGGTGACCAAGTTTGTTTTTGTACACCACTCCTGTGCACTAACCACTGTCTTTATACAGTACCGATATCACATCTCTGCTTTTGAATACATTACCCAGTGAAGAAAGATCTGCTTTTACCACCTTATCTACCTGTCTAGCCACCTTCAGAGACCTGTGAACATTCACTCAAAAGTTTGTATTTCTTCAGTTCACTCCCACTATATATTTCCATGCTATCCTGAAATGCATAACTTTGCACTCTGGATTTAATTTTATTTTGCATTTAAATGCTCACACATCTAAACCATTGATTCCATCTTGCAGTTGACGACCATTCCTCATCATCATCTACCCATTCTTCTTCCTCCCTCTACCCCTTGTTCAGCTGATCTGCCCATGGTAGGCTTGTCCTGGCTGCACTGTCCTGAGGAACCATTGCTTTCCATAAGGATATATCATTTAGCAAGCACAACATATTCAGGTGATTCTTGCACTGCCTAAAAAATGTGTTGCTGGAAAAGCACAGCAGGTCAGGCAGCATCCAAGGAGCAGGAGAATCAACGTTTCGGGCAAAAGCCCTTCTTGCACTGCCTGCCTAGTTCTGTTAGAATGCCTAATGGTCACCCATTCTTTTGCTGCCAGTGCATTTCTAAGCTGTGATATGGTCATCTCCATAAACACACCGGTGTTGTCCTATACTTCAAGTCAAGTTTGAGTGACCCCAGCCACCCTTCAATTTTCATAACCTGGAACTCAAGCTTATGCAGCCAGTAACACTTTGTGCAGTTGTGTTCATCTGGGACTCATTGTACTATGACTTCTTACATACTGCAGCACACTCCTACCACTTGGTAAAACCGGTTTCCCTGCAAATCTATTTATTACAATTAAAATAGTAGAAATACCTACCAGTTGTCACCAATCAGCTTTTCTCTCTCTGCCAAAGTAGGATCCAACTGCTGCATTCTAAAAGGAACACATCCTATGCTTCTGTGAAGGCCCTCATACTCACTGACCTATTTCATACAACCAAAGCAACACTCAGTGGAGAGAAGGTAGCCCTGAGGGAGGCCTTTATTGTACTTCCTGAAAACAACTGACTAAAGTTTTGAAAAGGAGAAAGCAAGGACTGGAGATCAGAGTTGAAGAGTGTGGTGCTGGAAAAGCACAGCTGGCAGATTCTCGATGAGGGGCTTATGCCTGAAACATCGATTATCCTGCTCCTGGATGCTGTCTGATTGGCTGTGCTTTACCAGCACTACACTCTTCAACTGAAGTTTTGAAAACCCAGATTGACTGTCTGCAGCTTCTCTCTGAGTTTGTAAGTCCCTGAATTAAGGCTGCGATAAACCTTAACCTCTTAATTTAAAATATAATGCTTAATTAATTGCAAATTATAGAAAAAAAACTACACTTCAAATGTAAAATCTTTTTAAACTCTCTCACTCGCCAGCTTCCAGTATAAACAAGGCACCTCAAAGGGAGACCTCAATTTAAAGTTGAAAATGATGAACTTAGGCTTTATAAACCAGATCAAACCAACCATGAATTAACTAGATTCTGGATTAGTGGTGCTGGAAGAGCACAGCAGTTCAGGCAGCATCCAATGAGCAGCAAAATCGACGTTTCGGGCAAGAGCGGCTCTTGCCCGAAACATCGATTTCGCTGCTCGTTGGATGCTGTCTGAACTGCTGTGCTCTTCCAGCACCACTAATCCAGAATTTGGTTTCCAGCATCTGCAGTTATTGTTTTTACCTCATTAGTTAACTAGCTATAGCTCCTCTGAGTTGGTAAATCCTTGAATTAAGGCTGTAATAAAACTTAACTTCACAGAACTTAAAAGTATAATGTTTAGTTAATTGCCAAATTAAAGGAAAAACTAGACTTTTTTTTTAAATTACCTAAGATTCTCACACTAATCAGTTTCCAGCTTTTGTTATCTGTTGGCTTGACTATTGCAATTTACCCCTGGCTGCCTCCCACATTCTAGCTTGCGTAATATTGAGTTTGTCAGAAACCCTGTTGTGTCTTGGCTCATGGATAACCCCATTCACTGATCAGCTTTTTTTTGCTGACCTGCATTAACTTTCCCAGTTAAGCAATGTCCTAAAAGACCCTCTGGTTGGCTCCTTGAGCAACCCTGATTGGAATTGTTTACTCACTCACTGGCACTTGTGCATTTTGTTGTTAATTCCCTAAACTCTGGAATTCACTCCTCAAGCTCACTATCTCTGTTTCCTCCTTTTAAAACACAGTTTAAAGATTACTTTATTGACCAAATGTTTGGTTATTTACCTTTTATATTGCCTTTGTGACTTTCAAGAATCCTGTGAAGCTTCTTGGGACATTTTACTACAGAATGTTGTAGCTGCAGATTTTAAGTTTAATCCTGTAAAATACTTATCACAGAATAAGTTCAGTTCTTCAATCTATTTCAGGGCTTCCTATTAATGCAATAGTTGACCTTGCTGCCTCTAGGTGAGTGAGGAGAAAATTGGCCATGATTCCTGTTGTATAGTCACCAGCAGTGACTTTTCTAGTGAAAAGCACAGAAACGCGTGTTGACTGAGTAGAGGCTCTGGTTTGGCTATGATACTTTTTAGTTGAATAGGTTGCCCTAGTGTTTTTCAGATTGAAAAATAGCAGATATGCACCTAGTGCTTTTTCATCTCCATCCTGTTTAACTCTGTGGTGGGAAGGGTCATGGGCACCCTTCCTGCATTAATTGACACCCATAACTGCAATGAAAGCTCATTTAATGTCCTCAGTGCTGGCTTCACTAGAATTAACCAAGCAGTAGGCAGAGGCTCACAATGGTGTTTATTTGCTGGGAGCCAGCAAAAAGCAATAGAAATTCACTGGTCATCCACTCAACAGTGACCATCTGATCTGAATTGCCAGCTTCTGGCTTCTCAGCTGGAAATATTTGAAAGTGAAAGAGGAATTAAGGTAAGTTGTATACACAGAAAACAAACGCAATGGATAAGGATACAGAAAAATGAAATATTAGAGAACCTGAAACAGAGTAGAACATATTCCTTTCAACATCTGAAAGGGAAAGACCGATCATTATTTTGGGTGGAGAACACTGATTAGAATTCAGTGTTGATACTTGGATTAAGCAAGGAAATTGGTTTGGTCCAACAAAATTTCTTTTTGGGGCCAACTATGAATTCCATTTTTCCATAAGTTTTCTCTCATTTTCGAGCCTTCTACTCTGGTGCTGATTTATATTAGCATTCTCTGACACTTCAATTGGCCATTCCTTGTGGAAGCACTTAATTTTTGACACAGCAATCTGTATGTTCCTGCTTTCTAATAAGATATTAGTTACAGCTAAAGTGTGTTACATTTTGTGGCAGAGAGCTGTAGTAGCTTAGTGGTTTATGAGTATTTTTAAAATTCAGTGCAGCAATTCAATTTTAAGAAAGGTGACATTCAGAATCATGGATAGAGGAAAGGAGAATCCAATGATGTTTAAATTTATTTAAGCAACTTCTCTATAGGATTGAAATGTTAGTCACACTGTTTGCTATGCTAACTTTGAGTTGTTTAATCAGCTTTGTAAGCATTTATTGTATTTTAGATTTTTAAAAAACCGTACCACAGTACTGGTAATATTGACATGCAGTTTAACCTGGAAGTTTTTTTTGTATGAGGCATGCAATTGAGTTCAGGTCATCCGGAAGTACCTGTGTAGGTTTCCAAAATTCCCTGAAAAATATAATAGCCAAGTCTCTTTAAGTATAGTTCCTGCCATCTGAAAGCCTGATTGACATTTTGATGGGAAGCCTGACTGGGCTGGAGCCTCCAAGAACAGCTAATGCATTAGGGAAATCAGATTATCAGCAGATCCTATGGTGGCCTACTGCCCCTATAGGGCAAAGGATCAGATAATATTTGGAGGTTCTGATTACCTGGATAAGGTTTTTGGTGGTTCTGGTTTTGCCAACAGACAAGTTTGATGTGTGAGGGGTAAATATGGAGGTTGTTGTGTTACAGGGTAGCTTGTTGTGTCTGAAGGAAACATTGTTCCTCTTGGCCCCTTGCAATGTTATAAAGGCAGTTAACCTCACTGATTCCTTTTAGACCACCATTATTTCCTGAAATCTAGATACTGGTTAAAAATTGAATGATAGTTTTCAGTTCAACAAAGAGCCTCATTGTAATATTCAAATTGTCCATCCACTTTCTTCTTCTCCTGCCTTTCTTAAAACCAGAATTGGATGGGTTTAGTTCCTATCCCAGAATTGTTTATCTGCTAATGAGATGCAAGTGAACCATTTTTGAGAATTAAGCCAATTCTATCAGATGATGATCTTCAATTGCCTTGACTGAACTCAGACTTTAATATGACCATTGCCATCTCTGGCCTAAGCCATCAGGCAGCATTCCCATATTAAGTCACATCAGATTTGGATGAAATGTTTGATTTACAGCATATTGCATTTTGTGAACTTCCAAATATAAGTGTAACAGATTAAGTTTTAGTCAAAAGGTCTGTTGCATAGACCTTTGGAAGTGTAAATGCTTCTATACTCTGAGGAATAATTGTACAGAATCTGCTTGGTTTAAGTGAATATAAATAATTTTTAATTTTTACAAACACTTTAACTTTTCCTGTGATACAAGAACACCAGAATACACAATAAAAAGGAGCAAGAGTAGAACATATGGCCCGACTGGCCTGTTCTGCTGTTCTGTATGATCATGGTCAATCCTCTGCTTCAAACCCACTGTCTATAGCCCTCAACTCTCCCTGAGAGATTACAAGTCTGTTTGTGTTAAATGTATTCAATGGTGCATCCACATCCCTCTGGCAGAGAAATTCCAATGAGTCAGTGAAATAATTTCTCCTCATCTTTGTCCTATAGCATCAGGCCCTCTTGACCCTGCATTTGTAGATTCCCCAGTCAACAGAAACAATTATTGTGACTCCCTATTGAGCCCTTCATAATTCAATGAGATCATCACCCATCCCATTAGACTCCAAAGAATATATCCCTGACTAACTGATCCCTAATCAGCCTGTCATCATAGGATAACCTCTTTTTATCCCAGAAACCAATTTAGTGAACCCTCACTGGAGTGCTTTAATGTACATGTAACCTTTCTTTAATACAGAGTGCAAACTACACACAGTATTTTAGTTGTGATCTCACCAAAACTTCCTTATCGTGAGACTTCTTAACAGGAGTTACCAGCTGTATTTCCTGAAGTGAGCTATCAAATTAAAGTGAGTTTGGACTCTTAAATGTTGACTGTTTCTCTCTTCACAGATACTGTTTTGATCAATAGGCTTCTTTTTGAAACATACCTTTTGAAAACTCTTGTTCTGCAGTATGCACCTTCAGTGAAAGAAGTTTAGTTTGAACTAGTTACTGATGAGATGCCTGTTGTACCAACATCAACACTGGCACTTAGTCTTGGCAGAAGTTGATTCAAGAAGTGAAATTGCTACTGACATTATGAAATTTGACAAACTGGAAAACAGCAGCTGTTGCTCAATAACTTTCTTAAAGGAAACATTTCTGTCTTTTACAGTATGTGCCTTAGGTTTGTTATTCTATGAGTAAAAGATAATTTAGAGATCCCGCCTCCCATTCCATATCCAATTACTTCACATAGGCACTTCCAAGATTACACAATTCTGTCATTAACCAAGGAGTGCATTTTGTAGGGCAAAGTGTTATTCTTATATCTTAAGTTTTTCCTTAAGGAGAGAAACAGTGTAAAAGGTTAGCAGCTTAGCTAATAACTTTAAAGGTTAATGCACCATCTAATACATTAATGAGACATATAGACTAGAAGTTTCCAGTCAGTGTTAAATGCTCTTGGTTTCAGTATCTAAGTGGAGGGGCCAAAAATTGGAGCCAGTGTTTCTACTCCTGATTGATTCCCAGTACTCTGTACTGTTGTTGAAAAGGAATAGTATCACTTCAAAGGACACTTCTTCTGCCGGTGAACAAATGAAAAAGATCATGAGAGAAAGGTTGCAGTGAGAGAGATTTCTTTTTCTCTCTGGGTTAATAAGGCCTATGGAATCCTAGCCATCATTAATCGAGGCATAGAACTCGGAAGCAAGGAAGTTATGGTGAACCATTATAGGGTCAATTTAAGACCGAGATCAAGGTTGAGTGTTTTGGGAACTCCTTGCCACAGAAAGCTATGAGGCAGAATCTTTGCATATATTTAATGATGAGATAGACACTTGATCAGTAAGGGAATCGGGGTTATGGGGAAAAGGTAGGAAAGTGGATGAGGGGAATGTCAGTTCAGCTGTGATCCTATTGAATGGTAGAGCAGACTCCAGGGGTTGAACAACCTACTTCTTTCCTATTTGTTATGATCTTATTATCTATGATACTTTAATCTCAATTGGAACTTTGTGCCCTATTCTGGGTACGCATTTTAGCAAGGAAGAGATGGCATTGCAGAAGCTACAGAATAGATTTACAAAATTGCGGGAGGTCTAAGAGGCTTGTAGATTGTCAAAACTGAGGACGTTCTCCATGGAGAAAAGAAGGTTGAGCAGGTAATTTGATATATAGTGATATTCAAAATCGTAAACATTCTGGAGAGAGTAGATTGAGAGAAACTTCCCATTGGTGCGAGGTTGGAGCACCCAAAATAATGGGGATAAACGTTTTTATGTAGTAAGTGACTAGGATATGGAATGCATTGGCTGAAAGGGTGGAGGAGGCAAACTCCGTTGTGCTTCAAAAGGGAATTAGATAATTATGAGAAAACATTTAAAGGGTAATAGGCAGAAAGCAAAGGAATTGGCCTAACTGAGACGCTCACGAATCACTGACAATGAAAAATCTGGCTGGATGGTCTTCTCTGCTGTAACAATTCTATGATCATATGATAGAATTTTTTTTTGTGAAAAATGTTATGGTACTAGATTGTTATGCTAATACAACAACTTACAATAGAATCAGGAGCAGGAATTGCCCCGTGAGTCCAACCTGCCACTTAATACGTTCATACCGGATCTGATTGTACCCTCAAATCCACATTCCCACCTACCCCGATTAATCTTTCACCACCTTGCTAAACACTAATATGTATCTCTGCCTTAAAATTATTCAAGAACTCTGTTCCCACCACCTTCTCTAAAATGAGAGTTCAAAAGACACATTGCCCTCTAAAAGAAAAAGTTTCACCTAATGTCTGTTTTAAATGGGCAGCCCCTTGTTCTAGACACTCACTAAAGGGAAAATGTTCTGTCCACGTATACCCTGCCGAGATCCCTTGGGATCTTAAATGTTTCAATCAAGTTGCTTTCCACTCTTCTAAACACTGGTGGAAGCAAAAACTAGTCTATCCAACCTTCCATCATTAATTCCATGAATTAATCTGATAAACTTGTGTGTGTATATTTAGCATTTTTTTAAAATTAAAACTTTTTGGGCATTTCAGAGGAGCATAACAGGGATGAAATAACACAAGCTAAAAGAAGAGATATTAAGACAAGTGACCAATTGCTATGTATCCCAGTGACTGGGCTTTATATACAGAACATCAAATTCAGTTTTTACAACTAGCAAATTGTTTATTTGGGGGTTTGATTTTTCACTCCCCACAAGGGCCTGGCTTGGAGGTGGCCAGCTGTTAACACTAGAGCTGCTGACTCTTACCCTGATTCCCCAATTCCATATTGACCCAAGCCATTTTTGCAGAGAGGGAATAGGAAGCAGAGGTTGGAGAGTGTAGACATCGATATAGTAGCTGGCATGTTTCTTAAGAACTAATTGAGGCCAGTTAAAAAAGGCTGATTGAGATAATCACGTCCATCTCCATGTTCTGGCATGTCACTGAGTCCAGTTTAGATGCCTGAATGTGGCAAGCCAGAGTGGTGGACTGCAGCCTTTGCAATATGCTTTGAGGCCCTCCTATCTGGATCCAGAGCAGTTGTGGACTACTTTGCCAAACAGTTACTCACTCGGTGATGGATGCGCACAATTATTGTTTTCAGAAAATTCTGATCATTTAAAACTGGAAGGCTTCTGATTGTCTAGCTTTGAAAGCCTGTCTTGGTATCCCAAATTGAATAGCAAACCAGCACTCGCATCATTTGTTGGCTGCCCAAGAACTGTTAAAAATGTATGACTATCATGCACAATGTGGTTTTTGACACAGATTTCAACCTACATTATCTTTTTTAAAATATATGTTTCATGTTTTCCTTGGTTCCTAATTAAATAATTGCATAGTCACAGCCCCAGGTATTTCCATGATTTCTTAACCATGTTGCATATGTCCATGTAATATGGAAATCTGGACAATGGTTTTCCAGTTTTTACCATTTCGCTGCTGCTTTTATATTTATCCTAATAACTGATAAGGTTAACAAGGTTTGATGCACCATCTTTACCTTAGTGGTTGCTTTTCCATCTTAAACTCTTGAAAATGGCTACCTGAGCCAAGTAAATTAGTACTGTATGTCAGCATGAATCAACATCTCTTGCAGGGAGGAAGGAGTGGGGAGAGAGAGGAGGAGGAGAAGAAAAGATTACATGACTGATCTTTCCTGGAATTGAATGAGCTTGTTGCACAAGTGCAATTCTAAATAAATTCCTGATGAAGTGCTGGAAATCTTTCAACATCAGTAAATCAGTTTTGAAAATGCAGAAAAGGAAACTGATTAACCTCAAAACATTTCCTTAAGGTTGTTGTTCATTGTCAAAGAAACAAACGACATACACACAAAGGCTGCATGGAAAATACACCTTTTGAAATTGATACTTATAGTCCTTGAATGTATTTAGTATTATGTTAGTGTTGCATGTCAAAAGCCTTTTGTATTTGTTTCAAATTTGGTATTAATCTGTTTTTTTTTCACTCCTTTCCAGTTACAGACTACTTCTTTTGTATTACAGTCAAATTACTTACAAATTACTTACCACATGACATTCTACACACTTGTCATAGAGTTATTCAGCATGGAAAAAGACCATTCAGTCTAATTTGCCCATGCTGACCAAATACACTAAATTAATCTAATCCCCTTTGCCAACATTTGTCCCATATCTCTCTCGACCCTTCTTATTCATTAACCAGTCCAGATGCCTTTTAGATATTATGTGGAGGTGCCTATGTTGGACTGGGGTGGACAAAGTTTAAAAATCACAACACCAGGTTATAGTCCAACAGATTTATTTGGAAGTATTCGCTTTTGGAGCATTGCACCTTCATCAGGTGGCTGTGAAACAGGATCATAAGACACAGCAGAATTATATTCTTTTGCTATAAATTCTGTGTCTTATTATCCTGCTCCACAGCTACCTGATGAAGGAGCAGCACTCCGAAAGCTAGTACTTCCTAATAAACCTGTTGGACTATAACCTGGTGTTGTGATTTTTTTAAACTTTTAAATATTGCAATTGTACCACCTTACATCACTTCCTCTGGCCACTCATTACATACATGCACCACCCTCTGCGTGAAAAGGTTGCCCCTTGGCTCCCTTTTAAATCTTTCCCCTCTCGGCTTAAACCTTCGCCCTATAGTTTTGGACTTCACCACCCTGGCAAAAAGACCTTAACTATTCACTCAACCTGTACTCCTCTATGATTTTATAAACTTCCATAGGTCACCCCTCAGCCTCTAACCCTCCAGCGAAAATGGCCCCGGCCTGTTCAGCCTCTTCCTGTAGCTCAAATTGTCCTACGCTGGCAACAGCCTTGGAAATTTTATCTGAACCCTTTCAGGTTTCACAACATCCTTCTTGTAGCAGAGAGACAAGAAACAAGAATTAAAGGCGGTGTTGCAAATCAGTGTCCTGTACAGCTGCAATATGACCTCCCAACTCCCATACTCAATGCTATGACCAATAAAGGCAAGCATACAAAATATCACCTTCACTGTCCTGTCATCTGTGACTCCACTTCATGGTCTCCAAGGCCCTGCACTCCAAGGTCTCTTTGTTCAGCAACCCTCCCTAGGACCTTGCTATTAAGTATGTAAGTCCTGCCCTGATTTGCCTTTCCAAAATGCAGCATCTCACATTTATCTAAATTAAACTCCATTTGCCACTCCTCCACCCAGTTGATCAAGGTTCCCTTGTATTCTGAGGTAACCTTCTAAGCTGTCCACTACACTAACTTTGGTGTCATCTGCAAACTTACTAACCATATGTTCTTTTTCCACATTGAAATCATTTCTATAAATGACAAAAAAAAGTGATCCAGCACCAGTCTGAAAATGTGTATAGGGTATGAGCAGGCAGGCAAAATGTTAAGTTCTGAATTTTGTAAAACAAGAGGTTCAGCTGAGCATGACTCAGATCAGATAAGAGCTTGCAGTTAACAATAGGGTGCTGGAGGCAATGGTAATGGGTTAATAAGGTGGAAAAGCATTCATTATGTAGAGCCATTTAACAGTATTGGAACCATTCAGTATGTAAAGTAAGTTTAACAAGGTGAAAAGTATTCATTATGTGAAGCCAGTTAAGGTTAAGAAAATTCATTGTGTAACAGCAGATGGCTTAATCTTTACTATTGATGCTCGCTATTTATAAAGGTAACCCAATCAATATGTATATTTCCTTATCTGGATGCTTCTCCTTGTAAAATGACTGTGTAGTTCATTAAGAAACTGCTAGTCCAGAGAAGACCAGGAACCCGTGTCCCTGCACACATGAGCGATCATTCTCTCTCCCTCTAGGGCCCGGAATAAAGATGAAGGAGGTAAAACTATACTGTGTTTCTGAGCATTTCACTTCGACTGAGTGGAGGGAACCAGAGCGACAGATACTTGTGGCACACTGCTGGTCCCAGATCTCTAGTCTTAAAAGCAACCCTCCACCACTCTGTCTCCTTCGAGCCAGTTCTGTATCCAAATGACTAGTTCTCCCAATATTCCATGTAATCTAACCTTGCTAACCAGTCTATTGTGCAAAATGAATGCAAAAAAAGCTAATTTTTGAGTTGGGTCAGAAAATGGGATAAATAGTTTTAGATTCCTAGGACAGAATCTTCCAGGCCTGCTCAGAGCTCTTAGGGCATGTGGAGGAACTTGATTGGATGGGAGACTCCAATTCAATCTCCTGATTGGTTTAGGGTTTACATTTTGATTGTTCAAACGTTTCAGCAAAGGAGGGGGGCAATCAAAGGTTAAGAACATATTTTGCATTCTGAGTGCGTTATTAACACCCCAGTCAGCTAGAATTGTGTTCACAGTGCAATCTTGTTTACCCTTTAAGATTTGATTATTATAAACTTCTCCAGTGAATTGACTTCTTCATAACAGCCATTTCTTTCTGCAAATTCTCAAACTTATGTTGAGTTAACCCTGAATGGACCACTCAGCTTACAACAATGTCTTGTCTTGCTTGTGATTCTTAAATATTCACAAAAAGATTGAGCCTGGCAAAACGAGGCACCCACACTATCTGATGCCAGCAAACCTTACCAAGACGGACAAGGGAGTGCTGAGCAGAAAACAAACATAGAAAAGATGGATAGCAATTATCGTGAATACATTTAAAGAGTATAGTTGTTGGGGGCGTGGACAGATTCTCGGAAATGAAATGATTGAAGTGAGCTACAAATGAACAAGTTAATTAAAAATATCTTGTCACTGAGATGTAGACAGGTAATGTACATTGACTCCTGAAATATAAACATTAGCTTAAGCTCCTGGTTTCTAGAGGTTAGGATAGCAGTGAATGAGAGACTCTGCTCCTTCCGTTGTGACATATGATGATCATGTGAGTGTCTGCATTGATCATCCTCCTCTCAAACTAGTCCAGAAGGGAAATTTACATAGCCAGAATAATTACCAGATTGAAAGAGACCACAGGGCTGTTGTATAAAGTGCTGTACTTGTTTCAGATCCACTGCTGCACAAAAGTTTGACACCAGTGTGCAAAAAGTGACTTCAGTGCTCTTTAGTTGCACCTTTCCCTAATGTCAGTCTCCAATTCCTCGGTAATCCTGTATTGTTTCTACATGCTTGGCACTGTAGAATCTCTAGATCATCAAAGGAACAGCTGTTTGATTTAATAACTAACACATCCATAACCAACGTACTGTGGTTGTAATATGTACTATCTATAACAGCAGTTTAGTGTTCCCTCAGCTATATGAGAATGCAGCAGCTTCGATGGTTTGCACATGACAATTGGCATCAGCATGCCGATCGTGGCATTGACTTCTCATTCTAGAAGTCGCAGCCACGCATAGGTCTTGAGGCCTCGCAGCCAGTAAGGAAATTGGAGGGAATGCTGCAGTGCTTCCCAACCTTTTCAGTATCATGGCACACTTCAATAAGACAACCAGGTCCACAACACATCAACTGTTTACAGTTGAACTCATTGCTCATAAATATCACAATTTATTTGCAATCATTATTTACAATGATTTAGAGGGATTTGCGGAGATACAACAGGCTAAAGATGGATCAAAAGCATTAAAGTTTTAAATCCAGTGAAAAAATATCATGCTGTTTTGTCGTTTTCTTGAAAGTCAATCTCATTGAACTCCCATCACCTTCATCAGGAGAGTAGCCATAAGAGACATTAACATGGATGCATGTGTACTTTTGTTGGACACAGATAGAGATGTCAATCCCCAGAACTGTGATTAAGAAGAATGATGTTTCAGGGAATTTAAAAGTTAGAATTGTGGTTGAAAGGTGGCTCCGTGTTGACCAAGAGCTTTAGTTGGTCCAACAATAAAACATTGTAATTTGTGTGCCTGACATATTTGAGGTGTTCATCCCAAAAACAGTCTTTTGTGATGTTGTCCTTGTCCCATGCAAGCCTTTGTTGAAGGCTTGTACATTCCTCGAGTTGTGAGGAAAGCTGGTGCTGCATGAGCTGCTGAGTATTGTAGCTCCTTTATTATTGGTGCTGCAATGAAGTGACATATTTGATTGTATATGAAAACAGGTTTTTTTAAAGCAAATCTGTATAATGTGAGTGATTGAAAGTTACAAGATTTGAGTATATTGCTGCTTGAACATTTTGTTTTTAAACAGTATCTATTTGCTAATTTCTCTGAAATCATTTGCCCAAAGAAATGACAATTGCACAGTTGGTGGGGTAGGTGATGTTCTCAAATCAGTTTTTCTTCCAGAGTTGTAAACCTCTGATGTCTTTTATGACTCATGGATGAATTTTGCTGCAGAAAGCCAGGGGAAATCACGGCATGTTGCAGCCACTTGGGATTTGAAACTAATGATCATGCATGTAAATCTGAGGCATTAATTTCCTGTCAGTGGGTGTTGTGGCGTGCTGGAGAGATGCTCTGTCAAATTTAGAGACTGCAAACAAACTCAACCTTTGTTTTTAAAGCAATAATGCACCCCTAATCCTATTACAGTGATCCAAAGTTTTGACTTCAGCCTCCAAGTACTTTTTGCTACCTGATTCTTGTGTCTGTTTTGTGTTCCACCTACTATTGCCAGGAGCTGACATTGGTAATCAGAAGAGACTTGCAGTTAGTTTGTGTCTTTTTCGCAAACCACCTCTCGTTCTCGGAACAATTTTGATTTTTGCTACTTCCTGTCTGCATTTCATCCTTGGCACTCCATTCTCCAATATAAAGCTGTTTGAATTTTGCATTTTATTTTGCCTCATTTGAACATTAAATGTTCCAAGTTTCTAATTTTAATTTAGCTTTGTACAATGCAACAATATTACACAGCAAGGCACACCGTGAATCTTAATTAAATAAGAGAAATTCAATAATACAGTGAGTGACCCCACACTGTTGCAGTTGAAGAAGGCAGCTCATCACTCTCTCTTTCAGACAATAAGTGCTGGACCTAGCCTGTGATTTCCACACCTCGTGAACAAATAAAATAAATGGAGTGATAACTCCTCTAAATCCAGAATGTGATTCATCAGAAGGGTGATCATAAAAAGTCAAACCATATCAGTTGCAATTCTTAATCTTCCATTCACAATAGTTAAATACTTCATACAATAAATAATTAAAAGGTTCTCATATGCAAAGTTGTTTAGTAGTGGTCTGATTCTTGACTGTTCAAATGAGCTTTTGCTGGCAAATAAAAATCTGCTTTGCACTATATTTTTGTTTGCTTGGAGTTCCGGAATACTTTCTCTGGTTGCCTTCTCAACATTATGATGACTGTCTTTAGCAAAGCCAATCTTTCATAATAATTTATGATTTCACTAGAAATAATTGATATAAGAAGTCCTTCCATTATGTTTGACATCTGACCAAAACACAATAACCAGAATATCTTTTCTCTCCAATCTCCTAGAGACAAATGTGTCACCAGACAGACATTAATTACATCCTTGACTTCCAGATCTCTGTGGAGATTTATGAAGTGTATTTGTTTAATATGTGGTGCCTGTCAATGGCAGATATCAAGAAAGCACAGTGAGCATGCTATTCTACTGATGAATTTTCTAATGTATGCTCCAAGCAAGCAGGCAGTCAAGGAAGGCATCGTATGCTATAGAAAGCCTTGGTTAGAATTGTTGGAAAGCTTTGGTTAGTATTGTCAATGCAAAACAAAATACTAATTTGGCTGATTCACATTGGGATAAAGAAAGAAACAATTGTCTTGTCCCTTCCCAAAATAAATCCTTCCAGTATTAATAGCATGTTGGTTCAAGTCAGTTTTAATAAGTGAATAAATCTTGTCTAGAATAGCAGGTTTTGGTACAATGATGGGGTTAAGCCAAAATGGAACTGTTGCTCTTGCTGTCCTGTCATGTGTTTGGAATATGATTTTTTTTTGTTAAATGAAACAGTGTGAACCTTGTTGAGCGGATCGATGGCAAAGCAGTTTCTGCATACTTGGTTCTAACTAATTATAGTTTGCAATTGGAGGATTACGAAAGCTGTGAAAGCTTTTTGAATGAATTCATTGTTCTTTTACATATTCAGTCAGGATTACAGAAGTACGTGAATTTGAATGAGTCAGTACTTCCTTCTGTGTAAATATAAACGGATAGCTGGTGTTCCACTTTATTGTTAATTTGGAATGTGAAGGTAAGGACAATAGCATCCTACTTAGCCCATATTTCATATTGCTTTCTATGAGATGATAGAGAATTAGCATTTGAATACTAAAGTGATTGTGTTGTTTGTACGGGGAAACAGCAGCTGGTCTCAGTACAGGCTGTAGTATTAGGCTCCTCGTTTTGAATTTAAACTTGATGGGGAGATACTGTACATTTCCTGTAGAATCAAATTGATGGTTGAAGATTTTTGTTGAAATTGTGAACAATATAAGGAGACTGAGACTATCTTTTTAACTGTGCTAGAGGCAACTGATAAAACTTGCAAAGACCAGGCAGATTGTCTTGTCAGTGGTGACTTTTCATTTGGTGAAAGATCAATAGTGGACAGAAAGAAGTGTGTGGAAACTGAAAATTCTTAAAGAAATGCATCTGAAACCGTTCACTGTCAGTTTTGCGTATTTCCCTCACAG
Source organism: Chiloscyllium punctatum (assembly GCF_047496795.1). Classification (NCBI taxonomy): domain Eukaryota; kingdom Metazoa; phylum Chordata; class Chondrichthyes; order Orectolobiformes; family Hemiscylliidae; genus Chiloscyllium; species Chiloscyllium punctatum. The sequence goes on from NC_092763.1 coordinate 48,840,569, forward strand.
AAACTGCTGGACTACTGTTTAAAGTGCATATAGTTGTTTTTGTACAATGGATTTTTTAAATGCTTCTCTTTCTCCTCCACCCCAATCAAGCAATGACAGCTGATTCTTATTGGTAGGATCGCATAACGATCAGATTTTCTTTGCTTTTTTTTGAAAGATACTTCGAGTGTTTGGAGTTGGGCAGGATTCAAAAAGCTGTGATCTGTATATATTTTGATCTCTGGTTTCTAGCCTTGTGATTGGAGGGCACCATTAAATTGTTCCTTCAAATGGATTGCTACTGCAATGAAAAAGTTTTGAATGGCAGAAAGTTTATTTTTGTAGTAACTTTGACTTTACTAATTCTGTAAAAATTATGATCTGTTATTGTGTACCCTTCAAATTTAAATGTAAATATGAAAATGTTTAGGATGTACTGTATATGTGGAGCACTGAATACTGTAGTTTGATCAGAAAGGTGCCCTTGGACACTGCCTACATGCAGAAATTTCCTGAGCTTGATAACTGCACAGAAAGAACATTCAGCATCTGGCCAGGTTTCTATGTGGAACAGGAAATAGCAAATACATGTTTTAGGTGGACATCTGTATTTTGAAAATAAAGAAACTACAGGCATTAATGTTTCCCTTTGTTTTTCACAGTCTTGTAATGGTGTCCTTCGTATTAATGATTAATCAGAAGTTCTACAGTCTGTCAATTGCTCTGTAATCTGAGGGTTTTTAATTTTGTAGTTAAACACTCTCATTGTCTCTGCGCTAAAATAAACAGATTAACTATAGCGTTAGAGTACAGACTGGAATTGTTGTGAACACTTCGTGCACACAAGGAACTAAACCATTGAATGCTAATTTAAAATGGTGAAGAATGTCATGCAGGCAAGATCTCCCATGCTGAAACTATGTACCATACTATATTGCTCATCTTTCAGCTCTTAGCATCAAGACTCTTTTAGAAATCAACCTTTGTGTCACTAACCACAATCAAAATTCTGATTATCTTAATTTTGTTTTCTATTCTCAACTTTGGTGATGGGTGTTGTGAACCTTAGCTTCTCAATTTTAAGCAGTAGAACTTTTATCCATTGTGATTTAATCAGTACTCATTTCTTGGCCTCTCAAGTACTTGTATTACAAGATCTTTCCCATGCAAGTTTTCCTGTAAATTGTGATTAGTTTATTCCAGCCCTGCTTTTCTGCTAAACAATGGGTTTGAGTTTCGACTTTTGCTTTTCTCTGGGTGTAACAAATGCACTGTCATTCATGCCTTTGGTCTAATTTCACTTTAAACTTTTTTTTTTGCAACTTCCTCATAGCTAGATTTCTACACAAGCCTAACTTGTTCACAGCTTCTCAAAGCAACAGACTGCCCTATTTTATGCCTCACTTCCTTCTGATAACTTGTCCATTCCTTTTTCACATCCCGTAACAAGAGTTCTTTATTTAGAAATATGCCCATGACCTCATTGTAGCATTATTGCTACAAGTTTCTTCAACACTTCCTTCTCCCCTCTCGCCGTCCACTGTTCTGAGTAAGAACCACTTTGCTTCTTCTCTGAATTTGTCATTAATCATGATGACCACATCTTTTGACTTTTCTTTATCCTTCTGCTTTTCTGATTCAGACACCTCTGAAAATGACCTTAATGTGTGTTCTCAAGTAATATCAGTTCATAATTTCATAAGATATATGAGCAGAATTAGACCATTTGGCCCATCAAGTCTGCTCCGCCATGGCTGATCTGCTTCTCAGCCCCACTTTCCCGCCTTCTCTCCATATCCCTTCAACCCATTACCAATTAAAAATCTGTCTAACTCCTCCTCAAATTTATTCTCTGTCCCAGCATCCACTGCACTTTAGGATAGCATTTCTCTAGTAGTGCTTACAGTTCAACTAGTTCCTTTATGATGCACTTTGAAATGTTTTGATGTGTTACGGATGCAGTGTAGGTTTTAAGCATTTTACAATGATTTTGTTTTTCTTTTAAAATGCAGCACTTCTACAAAATGGCAAGTAAGATAATGGAAAGCTTTGGGAAGAAGTTGATTCGTAGACGAATTGTTGACTGCAACACAGATGAAACCCGGTTTGTTAGATGCCTGACAACATTAGATCTAATTGCACTTGGGGTCGGCAGTACTCTTGGGGCAGGTGTGTACGTTTTAGCAGGTGAAGTAGCCAGGGACAAGGCAGGTCCTGCTATTGTCCTTTGTTTCTTGATCTCTGCTCTTGCCTCGGTACTTGCTGGCCTGTGCTATGCTGAGTTTGGTGCCAGAGTTCCCAAGACTGGATCTGCTTACCTCTACAGCTATGTGACTGTGGGTGAAATATGGGCTTTTATAACCGGCTGGAATTTAATCTTGTCATATGTGTTGGGTAAGTTTGAATTTAATTTTATCTTGCTTTTTATGTTGGTGAAAGGGATAAAACTTTTACGTTTATTTTTGATTAAATTTCATTGCACTTTTGTTATTTGAGCTAGAGATAGTGTCAAGCAGTAACACTAAATTACACAGGGCATTTTCCTCAATCATATACTGTATACTCAGGAACTACATAATTAGCCAGTTAATCAGAGTTTCTGCCGCAGATACAATGATGAGGAGAACTCCTAGAAAATTCTGTAATGAGGTAGTCATAGTGGATGTGTCATCTTTGAAATGAAGGAAGAGCAGTGAGCTGTCCCAGCATCCTTACCAATATTTATCATTTAATAAATACCACTGAAATCAAATAAAGTAGTAATTTTGGTGGTTGTTGTACAGAAATAAGCTGCTACATTTCCTGTTTTATTAAAAAAGAAACTAATAAAGTACTGTACTTAATTGGTTATAAAACATATTGGACATCCTGATGATTTGAAGGCACTTTCAAGAAAACAAGCATTTATAATAAAATGAGTGGAAATGCAAACACAATCTTCGGGCGTATAGCCAGAGAAGTTGACCATTAAGATTCCAGGAGTATGATGTATTTGTACCAACATTTGGAGTACTATCTATAATTTGAATCACTCCTGCAGTGAGAGAGTAACTGAACTAATACTAGTACTTGGTGCCCTGAACTACAAAGACAGACTGTGGAAAATGGGAATCTTCATACTGTAGAAGTAGTGTACTCATGGAGAATGTATTACATTTTTCAGAGTTCTGAGGATTAAGCTGAATTATGATAAATTGTATGACATTACACATACTTTGTAATTAAGAGCTATATGATACCCTCCTGCACTGACTCAAATGGGCAGCTGGTTGTTTACTTAATGTGGGGCAGCTGTCCCAAGTGTCCACCTATCTGTACTTTTCCCCCACACAAACTTCATAGCTGGGGTGGGAAGGAACAGTGTTTACAATGCCTCGTAAAGTCCAGTCTTAGGGACTCAAGAAGGAAATAGGTGCGCAGACAGTTTTAGATTTAACTACACTGTACAGAGAACAATGGGTGTACAACTAGTTGCCCAAGAAAAGCATGCAGGCAAATCATTTGAGAATACTAAACCTCGCTGGATGTTTTATGACAAATGATTTGAAGGATACCTAATTCAGAATATTTGATACTGGGTCATCTATTCCTTTTGGCACTAAAGATTCTACACCCAAAATATTGTAAATGTTTGGAACTCTTCCATAAATACAGGTGGGTGATGAATCAGTTGTTACTTTTAAATCTGAGATAGATGAATAGTTTTGTTTAACAAAAATTTTAGAATATGGACCAAAGACAGATGTATATACACAGTTAAGTCACAGATTGCCATGATCTCACTTTAATGGTGGAATAGGTTCAAGAGATTGAATGGCCTACTCCTGTTCCTACATTCCTGTAAATATATTTCAGCAAAGAGATGGTGTTTTACATTTAAAAAGCAACATTTCTTTACACCTCCAAGTGTAATTTTCTAAAATGTATTAGAGGAAGTATTTGGGTTTTTAGCCCAGAAAAGAAATGAGTACCCCAGAAAAAGAAGTATTGGCAAATGGAACACTATTTTTCATTTCATTTTCACCAATGCACATCCACATCAAGTGGTTCAAGGTTTATTTAGACATAAATAAAGAAGAAAATAAATAGTATTGTCTGGTTTCTCCCAGCTGAAATCTTTCTGAATTAATATTTGCTTTTATTCCTCAGGTACGGCAAGTGTTGCTAGAGCTTGGAGTTCTACGTTCGACAATCTCATCGATCAGAAAATTTCGACTTTTTTTGAAAGCCACTTGAATATGAATTGTCCTGGTGTACTTGCAACATATCCAGACATATTTGCAGTCATCCTAATCTTGCTTCTTACAGGTCAGCTACAAACATAACTAAATTTTCATAACTAATATTTATTTATGAAAATTAACTGAACAATCAGTGGAGAAAGAGTTTTAAGATCATTTTGCCCACTTTAAGGGCATAAAATGAAAGTTAAATCAACAATTTAGTAGTGCACGGGTCCATGTCCAATCCGCAAAAATGCTTGGGGCAGTTGTAAATTAGTCTGATCCTTTTTTAGGTAGCAGTGCAGAGCTCATTTCAAGCTTGAAATAAATTGTGCTAATTTCAAGTGCAAACTTAGAGATTCATATTTGTCTGTGCTGGCTCAACATTTTGTTTTATTTGTACAAGAAGGTGGCACTGGATAGGCCCAGCATTTATCAGTCATCTCAGAGGGCAGTTAAAAGTCAGCCACATTGTGGGTCTGGAGTCACATGTATGGCAGATTTCCTTCCCTATACATTAACATTCTTCTATAGGTACTGCAAACAGTACTTCAGATGTGATCTCACCAATGCCCTTATAACTGAAGCATAACCTCCCTACTCTAGCATTCAGTTCCCCTTATCATACTATTCTATTAGAATTCTAGATTTCTTGCTGTTCCTGTGTACTAAATCCCTGCAGAAGGAAACACTGATCTCTCTTTCCAAAGCTCTGTGTAACCTTTCACCATTTAGATAATATGGTGAGAGATTGCCTCTGAAACTCTTTGGAAAGGAAGAAAATAAAGGAAAGAAACAAAAGCCAGTGATTCTGGGAATTTTTTTCTTACTCCATAAGACAACCAAGCAAACTCTGAAATAGTGGTAACTTGATGCATCTTTTAGATGTTTGCAGGACAGCATATGCAGATTTATCTGTCTTCCTGCACCATAAATTTGACAAGCCCACTTTTAAAAAAAAATGTAAATAGCTAAATTAAATCTGCAATTCTGTTATAAGATGCCTCTATTTAACTGATGTGCTTATCTTTTATAGGTCTTTTGGCATTTGGAGTGAGTGAGTCAGCACTCGTGAACAAAATCTTTACTGCCATTAACCTAATGGTCCTGTGCTTTGTCATTATAACGGGCTTTGTAAAAGGTGACATCAAGAACTGGCAGCTTACAGCATCTGACTACAATGAGACTTATATCAACAGGTTTGTACATAGTTCGTTGCTCCTTTTGAAATGTCTTGGAGTTTTTCATTTTGCACCATCAATGGGTTTTTTTCCTCCATTTTGTTCCCCGTCATTTGAAATTGCTGGTTCATTATGGAGCATGATAAACTTCAGAAGCTCTCAACAATGTGATTTTTAAATGTTCCATTTGATGCTTTTTAAACTCTGGCATTAACTTTTTTCATCAAAACAGATGAAACCTAGTGTTTAAGGTAATACCAAGCAAGATATTCAGCCACATAATGACATTACAGCTATGTAGATCATGCCCTCTGCTAGTGTCAGTTCATGTGCTGTTTCCAGAAGGAATCATTGTATAGGAATCAGAACTTTCCCCTCTTCCTTTCCACAGGTAATCAGGGTTGCTAAGTCTGCCAATATCAGATATTTATTTCCTGTGTGTAGGTGTGACAGGACTAAATTTAAAACCAAATGTGTATTAACATGTAGGATATGACCACTGGGGTTGGCATTCTTTATGTGAAGTAAAGGTCAATCTGATGTATCCTACACATGTTTCAGGAAAATATTATGGATTGGATTAGATCCCCATTGAGTTGGGGGTTGGGGATTGTCAAGAGTTATGTAAAGAGGTAGGGTATGGGAAATACTTTGTCTCTTGGCTCTCAGGCAATATTTTAGAAGTGTTTGACTTGTGTATCTGGCCTGCTTCAGTTCATTTTCCCTGTCAGGAAACCAACCCCAATAATCCTTGGCCAGCCCGAGTTTACACATAAATATCATATAAGTGTGAGGAATTAGACTCCTTAAATAATTTTGGTGATCAGCATGTTTCCTGAGAATGGATTGGCTGAGTTTTTTTCTATTAAGATTTTGGAAGTGGTCAGGTCAAATTTGAAATTATTAACATTTTTACTTCTTCCCCGAACTAAGCCCACGTGTTCTTGGGGGTTAAAATTACTTCCTTTTAGTGAAGAAGGATCTTTGTCTCTTAATTTTCTATTTATTTGGCTGTACAGTATTTGTTAACTGTCCATTTACATGGTTTATGTTTGTGTCTATCTCAGTACTGAATCAGGAGGAGGAAAGTTTGGCTCTGGTGGATTCACTCCTTTTGGATTTTTTGGGGTTCTCACAGGAGCGGCAACTTGCTTCTATGCCTTTGTAGGATTTGATTGTATTGCGACTACAGGTAAGAACACAGCTTTTGAAACACTTTTCATTTTCTGCTTTATTTTGAAGGTGCTTTTTCATCATTATTATTATTCTACAGGAGTGAGTCAGCCTCAGTCAGGCACAGTTTATTTTTCCTTTACATTATGGGAATGGGTAAAAGGGAAAAGGCTGTTTTTTTTTTTTGCAGAACATTCTGGTTGGTCACCTTGATTTCCTGCAGCATATTGACGTGGTGGTGATGAAGGAACAATGACTTGTATCCCAAGGCCAGATAGTGTGTGTTGTGGAAATAAATTTTACGGTGGTAGTGTTTTTGGAAGATACTCAATTTTATCTGACTGGGAAGTAGAGGTTCTATGGGAGAGAGGTGCTATTAGAGCAACCTTGACCACATGTGTCTGCATCAGCAGTTCACTGTTCTTGACAGGTTATGTTAAGGATGCTGACATTATTCTGATCTGTTGGCTGTGAGAGCATTAAATTTTATTTTGGGAATTAGCATGTAAGTGCCTCTGTGTTGCAATTTTTGACATATTTGCATAATTCAATGGTGTGTCCAGTGCTGCTTCAGCTTTAAAACCAGGATTTATCTGCTGATCTCATAGTGGTTAAACTGTGTGGCATATGTAAGGTTATGAAATAACAGATTTTTGCTATATACAATTCTGTTATGCTAGTGCACAGTGCCACACTAAGGCCAGTTTTGGGCTGCTAAATCAGTCATTAGTCCTCTCGATTCCTCACAGTGAAAATGAGAATGTGTTAGAACTGTGCAATGATCACCTAAATCTGTACGATATTGAATACATAAGAAGTCAACTAACTCAGCCCAGATCAGAAGTTGAACTGGTTTGTCTATGTAGTGATGTTTTTAAAACTAATTCCTTAAGCTAAAATTCACCATACCTCATAATAGCTAATTTATCAATCATTTTAAAAAATATTTTTCTATTGCCATATTCTCATTTACATATTTTAAATTAAATTTGTGTGATTTGTTCTGATAGTAGAATATGTACAATTGGGAGTAGTTTTGGGAACATTACTTCAAGGGAAAATGGTGGAAAGGCAATGGCAAGCATTGAAAGAGTGCAGGAGCAAATCGATTGTTCCTGTCTGGAACAAAAGTAAAAAGGGAAATATAGCCAAACCTTGGCTTACAAGAGAGATTCAAGATAGTTAAAGTTTTTACAGGTATGTGAAGACAAAAAGGTTGTTGAAGACAAATGTAGGCCTCTTACACTCAGAAATGGAACCTATGATGGCGGGCAAAGAAGTGACTGACCAACTAAATATGTATTTTGTTTCTGTGTTCACAAAGGAGGATGCAAATAACATACCAGAAATGTTGGGGAACACAGTTTTGTGAGAGAAAGGAACTGAAGGAAATCAGTAGGAAATGATGTTGAGAAAATAGATGAGATTGAAGGCTGATAAATTTCCAGGGCCTGATGACCTACATCCTAGAGTACTTGAAGAAGTCACTCTAGAAATAGTGGATGTATTAGTGGTCATCTTCCAAGATTAAGTAAGACTCTGGAACAATACCTACACAATGGAGGGTATGTCCTATATTTAAAAGAGGAGATAGAGAGAAAACTGGGAATTTTAGACCACTCACTCTGACAGTAGTAGGGAAAATGATAGAGTCTGTTATTAAAGCTTTAAAAGCAAAGTATTTGGAAAGCAGTGATAGGATTGAATAGTCCGCAACAATTTACGAAAGGGAAATCATGCTTGACAGATCTGCTGGAATTCTTGGAAAATGTGGAGTTGATGATCGGGAGCCAGTGGATATAGTTTATTTGGATTTCAGATGGCTTTTGATAAAGTCCTAATAAGAGGATTAGCATATGAAATTAAACGTGCATGGGATTGGAGGTAGTGTATTGAAATGGATAGAAAACTGGTTGGTAAACAGCAAACAAACTGTAGGAATAAACAGATCTTTTTCCAAATGGCAGGAAATGACCAGTAGGGCACTGTAGGGATCAGTGCTAGAACCCCAGCCATTCACTTTGTGCATGAATATTGGTTTTGATGAGGGAACTAAATGTATATCTTCAAATCTACAGATGATAAGTCTGCGTGGGAGGGTGAGCTGAAAAGCAGTTGCAGAGATGTTTCATTATGATTTGGACAAGTTGAGTGAGTGAGCAAATGCATGGAGTATAATTTGGACAAATATGAGGTTAACCATTTGGAGAATGAAAAAAAAAGGAAGGTGGATTATTATCTAGCCATAATTTGAGAGAGGGCAATGTACACTAAAACCTGGTTGTCCTTCCATACCAGTCACTCAAGTTAAGCATGGAGGCATAGCAGGCAGTCAAGAAAAACTGGTATGTAGGCCATTGTAGCAAAAGGATTTGAGTAGAGAAGAAGGGATATCTGGCTGCCATTAAACAGAAGAAGTTTTGAGAAGATTTGTAGCTCAGGTTTAGGTTTTGGATGTAGGTTTTCTCGCTGAGATGAAAGGTTCATTTCCAGACATTTCGTTACCTTACTAGGTAACATCTTCAGTGGACCTCATGCGAAGCAATGCTGAAAATTCCTGCTTTCTATTTGTATGTTTGGTTTTCTTTGGGTTTGTGATGTTATTTCCTGTGTTGAAGTCACTTCCTGTTCCTTTTTCGCCGGGAGTGGTAGATGGGGTCTAACTCAGTGTGTTTGTTAAGAGTTCCGGTTGGAATGCCATGCTTCTAGGAATTCACGTGCGTGTCTTTGTTTGGTTCGTCCTAGGATGGATGTATTGACCCAGTCGAAGTGGTGTCCTTCCTCATCCGTATGTGAGGATACTATTGAGAGAGGGTCATGTCTTTTTATGGCTAGTTGGTGTTCATGTATCTTGGTGGCTAGTTTTCTGCCTGTTTGTCCAATGTAGTGTTTGTTACAGTCTTTGCATGGTATTTTGTAAATGACGTTAGTTTTGCTCATTGTCTGTATATTGTCTGCTTATTTACAAAATACCATGCAAGGACTGTAACAAACACCATCATTGGGAAAACCGGCAGAAAACTAGCCATCAGGATACATGAACACTAACTAGCCACAAAAAGACACGATCCTCTCGCACTCTTATCCTTACAGATAAGAACGACACCACTTCGACTGGGACAACACATCCATCTTAGGACAAGCCAAACAGAGACACGCACGAGAACCCTATCATAAACACACCGAGTTAGACCCCATCTACCACCCCGTGAGAAAAGGCACAGGAAGTGTCTTCACCACAGGAAATGACATCACCAACCCAAAGAAACCCAAACATAGAAAGCAGGAATTTTCAGCATTGCTTCACATGAGATCCACAGAAGATGTTACCTAGTAAGGTAATTAAACCTCTGGAAACTAACCTTTTCAGCTCAGCGAGCAAACCTACATCCAAAACCTAAACCGAACCTTGGTACTACCACACCTAGAATATTATGTGGAGTTTTGATCTACTTATCTGAGGAATAATATTATTATTATAGAGGGAGTGCAGCAAAGGTTTACCAGACTGATTTCTGAGGTAGCAAGACTTAATAAGGAGAACTTCAGTCAGTTTGGATTATGTTTGTGGAGTTCAGAAGAATGAAAGGGATTCTCACAGAAACCTGCAGGTTTCTATCAGTACTAAACGTGGTTGATGCAGGAAAGATTTTCCCAATGATACGGGAATCCAGAACCAGGGGTTGCAATGCAGGGTAAACCATTTACAATTGAGTTAAGAATAAATTTCCTCACCCAGAGAGTAGGGAGCCTATGGAATTCAGTCAAGGCTAAAACATTGTATAATTTCAAGGATCTGAAATTAGCACTTTAGGCTAAAGCAATCAAAGAATGTGAGGAGAAAGTAGGAACAGACTACTGAGTTGGATCATTAGCTGCAATCATATGAATGGTGGAACAGGCTTGAAAGTCTAAAGGATGTACCCCTGCACCTATTTTCTGTTTTTCAGTATCTGAAAGAGCAAAAGGTAATGTTTCTGAACTAAACCTAAAAGATTGATCTGTCTTTTCAGATGTTGGCAGTCTGTATTTTCATCACCTGTTTTTGTTTCTGATGTGCTGCATTTTTGTCTGTTGCTTTATATATTTTTTTTCTGTTTTTGGTTTCAGGAGAGGAAGCAAAAAATCCTCAGAAGTCAATTCCTATTGGGATTGTGGTTTCCCTGCTGATCTGTTTTGTGGCCTACTTTGGGGTATCTGCTGCTCTCACACTTATGATGCCTTACTACATACTGAACAAGAAAAGCCCACTACCTGAGGCCTTTAAATATGTTGGCTGGGAACCTGCTCGCTATCTTGTAGCTTTTGGCTCTCTCTGTGCTCTCTCTACCAGGTATTTTGAGTTTTGATTCAAGAGAATTCTACAATAATTTTTATTTTTGGAATAAAGATTTAACGGGGCCTCTGGTGAAAACTCTTCAATAACAAGTTGAACTGTACAGACTAGAAGGTCAAGTAATCAAACCATTTCATGTTGATGATATTAAGCTGAATTGTAAGAAGCAAGCTACTACTCAGGGATTCATACTGTGAAGAAATCTGGCAGAGTTTCTGCTCCTGATTTAGTGTGTGTACATTTCTCATGTCGATTACTGAAATGTGAATATGTTGTATGGTACAGATGCCCCCTTTTGAGTTGAGTTCACCATTAATTGTTGAATAGGTTTGTATGTGAATGATATTCATTTGGATAATTATTTGACTACTTAGCATCTCTTTGTACGTCAGCAAATTATCCACACCTTTGCAAGGGATGGGGAAGGTGACAAAAATAGACAATGCAACAGGAAACGTTTACAAACCAGAACAGCTAAGGAAACATGAACATTATACTGGTGTTTTTGAAATGATAGTGATAGCATTGGTTCCAGTATATCTAGTTAGTTATGCAGTTAATAGATATGGAACCTATCAAAAGATGTATAAAGTCATTCTGAAGTCAGCAAGGTTCATAAATCTCTCTGCACAAAAACACTTGAGGGGCCAGAAAGAGAAATCGAGCAAGCGAGCTCCCAGTGGTTCCTAACTAATTGTCCATTTCCCTTGCATCCAGCCTGCTGGGCTCCATGTTCCCTATGCCTCGTGTCATATATGCAATGGCTGAAGATGGATTACTTTTCCGGTTCCTGGGGAACACGCACAAAAAAACCAAGACCCCAGTGCATGCGACCATTGTTTCTGGCATTGTTGCTGGTGAGTATCACTTGTGACCAGGGTTGCAAGTCTTTTTTTTTTACATCTGCTGCTGGTCTGGCAATTTTTGTTTCTTTGAATGCACAGATTGATAGAAACTTTCAGCTTGAAACTTGGGGGTTATTTACAACCTTTGCAACCAAAAGAGCTATCCAACAGATCTCTTCATTCAGTTCTTGGTCCATACTTTTGTAAAGTTATGGCTCTTTAAGTGCATATCAAACTAGTTTTTAAGTGTGGTTTCTGCCTCTATCTCTTCTTGGCAATGAATTCCAGATCTTAAACATCCTGAAGGTGATTTTTTTTTTTAAACCCTCCTCCAGTACTTACAGCAATCAGTGTGGTTTGTGACCTCTTTGCTAAGGGGAATAGGTCCTGCCTATCTACTCTGTGTAAGCCCCTCATAAGTTTATTAAACCAAATTAAATCTTTCGCAGTTCCTCTTTTCTAAAGAATACAGTAACACCTTGTCCAGTCTTTCCTCATGGCTGAAGTATTGTCGGCCTGGCAAAATTCTCGTAAGACTCCGTATTGTTTAAAGGAGGCAACGTACCAGTGGTAATATTAATGGATCATTAATGTTCAGAAAATGTTCTGAGGAGTTGGATTTTAATCCAGCCATGGCAAATGGTGGAATTTGAATTCAATAAAAATCTGGAAATAATCCAATGATGACCCTAAATCTGTTGTCAGGTAGTGTTGAAGAGGCAGGGAGGCTGCAGAAGGACTTGGACATGCAAGAAAAGTGGGCAAAGAAGTGGTAGATGGAATACAACGTGGGAAAGTGAGAGTTTGTTCACTTTGTTAGAAGAATAGAGGCATGACTATTGTCTAAATAGTGAAAGGCTTCAGAAATCTAAAGCACAAAGGGACTTGGGAGTTTGGGATTCTCTTAAGGTTAATGTGCAAGTTCAGTTGGCAGTGGGGAAGGCATGCAATGTTAACATTCATTTTAAGAGGGCTAAAATACAAGTGCTGAGACTGTGTGTATGGGTCTGATCAGAACGTATTTGGAATATTGCAAGCAGTTTTCTGTCCTGGGATGGATATGAGCGCAGGATGAAGGGCTTATTATATGAAGAGAATTTTGAGGACTCTGGATCTGTACTTGATAGAGTTTAGAAGGATGAGGAAAGATGTTTGAAACTTTCAGACTTGGGAGAAGCCTGGATACAATGGATGCAGACAAAATGTTTTCACTATTAGGAGAGACTAGAACCTCAGACACAGCCTCAGACAACGTTTTAGAATTGAGTTGAGGAATTTGTACAGCCAGAGGCTTGATCATCTGTAGAATTCATTGCCACAGAAGGCTGTGGAGACCAAGTCATTAACTATATGTAACACGGAGATAGATTCTTGATTGGTAAGGGGATCGAGGGTTACCGGGAGAAGGCAGAAAAATGGGGTTATGAAACATAACAGCCTTGATCGAGTGGTGGAGCAGACACAATGGGTCAATTAACCTAATTCTGCACCTATATCTTGCCTAAGGCTCCTCTGTCACTGCGTTCACACATTTTCTGTAATGTCAGAATAAAACTTAAGCAGTATAATAGCTGTAATTTTATTAGATTTTTATACTTTTAGCATACTTAGTTAGTATTGGAAAAATCCCATTTGTCTTTTTACCTACCTGCCCTATTCTCTTCGGGGATTTATAAATAGGTAGTCTAAGGTCCCTCTATATTTTGCAGTACGTATTTTGACTCGCACAAAAGTCACTGTCATTTGCCAAAGATATGCAAATACTGAAGAAATGCTTCTAATGATTCTAACCCTTCTGGAGCAACGGGAGAGATGAACTGAATTGGACATTTCATTTTATCCCAGAGAGATTTGGTAAATGTCTTTTGGTTTCAAATGAAGGAAAGGAAGAGTGAAATAAATATTTTGAACTGCAAAACTGGATTTCCTGTGGACTGATCTCCTGTTTTAGGAATATAATAGAGTTAAGATGATGCGTGAAGTGCCTGTTTGTATTCACACGTTTTTGTTTTTGTTTTTGCTTCAGCTGTCATGGCACTACTGTTTGACCTGGATGTCCTGGTTGACCTCATGTCTATTGGTACACTGCTTGCCTATACCCTGGTGGCAGCTTGTGTTCTTATCCTCCGGTGAGTGAAGGTTCCTAATGTTGTGATGATTATTATTGTTGTCCTTTCTTAGCCAAGTTCACAGACTAGGAAATTATTGCCATGGCAATGCTAAAGCAATATGTGGGCTGATGTACAGTTAACTTGGGCCTTATTGGAACAGCCTTATTGCTGGGGTGAAATTGTTCCTTTCCTGCTGCACCCATTCCTTGTAAGGTCGGTGTACTAGTGTACCACCATACTAAATGATGTCCTCGATTTGATTTCTTTCCCACCTAGTAGTTTTACACTGCATAGAGAACTGAATTGATTTACCATCTCATCTCTTCCTTTCATTCATTGCACAAATCTTTAATCTTGCCTTATTTTATCTGCAGGTACCAGCCTTCTCCACTCCTCAAATGTGATTTGTATGAAATGACTCAATTTGGAGTAAATAAAAGCAGCCCGGCAAGCCAAATGAACTACGAGGATTATCAGGCTGAAGAAAATACCTCAGTGAGCTTTAAACTGCTGTTCAAACCAGAACAACATACCCCAACTAAATGTTCCGGATTAATTATTTATATCAATGTTGGAATCCTCTGTAAGTATCTTGGACCTAAAGTATTATGACACAACAGTTGTGTGTGCAAAAGACAGTGGGCACTGTTAATGCTTATCTTGTCAGTGGTGAAGGTTGTACTTTTTTACAAAGATAACTGCCAGAGAAATTAAATTAATTCCTTTCTTGATATACATGACTTGACCTACTTTTATACTACTGAGCAACGCAATCAACGTTTCGGGCAAAAGCCCTTCATCTTCCCAATGAAGGGCTTTTGCCCGAAACGTCGATTTCACTGCTCCTTGGATGCTGCCTGAACTGCTGTGCTCTTCCAGCACCAGTAATCCAGAATCTGGTTTCCAGCATCTGCAGTCATTGTTTTTATCTACTTTATACTACTAACTGCTCGTTAGTAATACCCAATGCTCAAGAGTGGTACTGTAAGGAAACAACTAACCTAGAATTTAGGTGAAATACACAAAGGAATTAGTTGCAGAGTAAAGGGGCAGATTTTGTTCTTAGAAAGTTGTCGATCACCACTCAACATCCATTGAGTCGTACAAACATATTGCAATGTCTTCATTAGCAGCTGTTCTATCAAATTTACAATGAAGGTACCCTGGTAATGGCTGTGCACATGTAGAAATTGATATTTGATGGTCATAATTGGGCAGTTGTGCCATTTATGGCAATAGTACCATTTCATATCTATTGGCTTTTGAGACCTGATGAAAACAAGGTTATGATTGCATCATTTTATGCAGGACCTTTACAGCTGCCACAGTCTTTTTCTGCTTATGGTTTGAGGTCTGAACCCATGAATTAGATGAAATAGTAAGTAAGCTATACCTCGTGCAGAGGAAGAGCACCTTTTTGTATAGGAAGGATAGAAATTGGAGGTCAATTGAGGGAGCATATCTTTGTGTCTCAGTAGTGCCCTAATAGAAAAGGGGGACTTTCATTGACTTAGTTTGACCTAATTTCAAAGCAATGCCCATTCCTGTTTTTCTTTAATCAAATACCCTCTTCATTTCAATTATTTTTTTTTTGTAATTCTATTCTAGCGATTGTTTTGACTTGTATTTGCATTGTACTGGCAAAATGTTATGAGGAGTTATCCAATGGACATATGATATGGATGACGGTACTTGTGATACTGTGCGTCGTTGCTGCTATTATTACCTTCATTATATGGACACAACCACAGAACGAAACCTCACTTAGTTTTAAGGTAAATCTTTTATTTCAGAATCAGTTAGAAACAGAAAAGAAAATTCCCTTTCTTCTAAAATAAACTAAATTCTGCAATAGTACCATTTTATATCTATTGGCTGTGTTTCATTATCTCAAGCATACCATACCATTTACCCTTTTCTTCTGTCCTGATTAGCATGTAATTAGAATACTATTTTACAATGTTCCTTCGCTTCGTTTAATTTTTGAAAAATACAAAGAATTACTTGACGTTCAGGGCAAATTGCACGAGTAATCAGCAGACAACAACAACCAAGTTGTCCAGTTTTTCCCTCCAGCCACATTGTCCAAATATAGAATGCCATTGTGTTGTCTTGCAGGCTGTTCAGACATTAGAATTCCCAAGGCATGAGAATTCACAGACACTTAACGATGTAAAATTCATCATTATTTTATTTACCTGTCTGTGCTTGACCATACACTCTGCTAAGTTACTAGGTCCACTCCCTTCTTTGATCTCTGCAGGAGCAGCTGAGATCAGTTGACCTTGCTAGGTCCAGGTTAGGAAGAGGAAAATTGTTAATAATTCTTGATCACCCTTCACCAGCTCCTACTGGCGACTGCAAATTTCAGGTGAAGTTTGGATCTATATCACCTATAATGGTAGACAGTCAGCCAGTCAGAGTCAGTGTTCCTGTCAACAGAGCATGGCGAGGTGGAGAACTGTGTGTCATGCTTTGAAAATGTCTCAGAATATTGTGATACCCTCAGGAAAATTGAAGAATGATATTCATGGATGATTGATAGAACAAAAACATCAAATGTGTTTGCAGTTTAGATGTGCACCATGTGGAAAATATACTGACAGATTCCTTTTGTCTTTTTAGGTACCACTTCTGCCATTCCTTCCTATTGTCAGTATGTTTATAAATGTTTACCTGATGGTGATGTTGGATTTGGGCACCTGGGTTCGGTTTGGAATTTGGATGTTAATAGGTAAATATACATCTATAGTTTTGCACTCTGCCCTAAAATAAAACTGATACATGTACACTTAACACCTCAATTAAAATAAAAGTCAGCGCAAATTAGATGTAATGTGATTGACAAATTGTGGATGCTGTTTCTAAAGTGTGAACTTCCAAAATGTGTGTTGGCTGTAATGTGATTACAGCGTCAACACATTGAAGACTGTTTCTATAAATACTGTGTTTTTCTATTACATGGGATTGCACAAGAATGCAACTGTTATGTTATAGAAAAACCATCTGGTGGTTAAATATAAAAAGTTGAAAATACAAGTCTGTCTGCTGCCACTATGTGCATTATAGTATCTCTTGTTAAAACTTAAATATAAATCTTCCAAGTTGATCAAACACAACTCCATAATATTTGTCCACACTTGTATTTCTACTCATTGCTCTTGAGTTATAATCCACTTATTGCTTGCAATTCACTCAAAATAAAATGTAAATCATGGTGGACTATTCAATCACCCCTGAAGGTCCAGGATAAAATTCAGCTTCAAATTTTTCCAGTTCAACTCTACTAATTAGATTTCAAAGACAAAGAATTCTTTAGTTAATATATACAGAGGAACCTCGATTATCTGAGATGGGCAGGCATTATTTCGTTCAGATAATTGATTATTCGGTTAATTATTCATGCCTTTCCTCTGGGGCTTGGGGTTTTTCTGTTGTCTCCTGAACAGGGAGCAGAGTTAAGGCAGCAGCACACCGCGCATGAGTCCCTGCCTGCCCGCCCCACAACCCGTCCAACACCACCCCTGTTGGCTCCCCCCCCCCCCCCAACCATGTCCAACACTGTCCCCACCCCCTCCAACAAAATCCCACCTCCTACCCTCCCCCCAAACTCGTCCAAAACGGTATATTATAGCAGAATGACCTGTAGCAATTTGGATTGATTGGTATTGGTCTCATAAATGCAAAGCAGTCACGTGCTTCTCAAAGATGCATAACTAAAAGCAAGCACAGAAATGTTATGGTGAGGGAAAGAAGTACACCATGGCTTCTGTCTTAAACCACTTATTCCTACTGGGGATGGGAAAATATTATTTACCATTCTTCAGTGTATCTTCCTATTGCTGTAAAGTATTGCGGGATGTTTTATCCTATAAACAACAAGATATTTGTGACATTGAGGTTCTTGTAATTTTATATTGCTGGTATGTTTTATCTGTAGATAGAATTTTTTAATGTCAACAAGACTTGCCTGAAACAAATGTTCTTTAAAAATTTTACTTTTATGTTTTATAAAATATTTGATATTTCTCAATTGAAATTCAGTATTTTGACATCTCCGTCTGAGAGTTTCTGTAATATTTGTGATTGTGACGTCTCCATTTATCTTTTAATTTCCCTAGGTTTTGCCATCTACTTTGGTTATGGAATGCAGAACAGCTCTGAGAACCAGCAATCCTCTTTCAGTCCTGTAGGCTCGAATAGTCAAGAGAAAATGGATAAAATGCTTGACTGCAACATTTTACTCACTCCAGCAAAAATGAAGGAAATATCAACAGCATAATAGAGAAAATATTGAAAGGGGTGATCCCTATTTACACTGACATTTATATTTTCTTACTAATTGCATTTATTTCTGTTTTTCATAATGGAATGTTACAAGTTGAGATGACATATTTTGCCTTTTTATATTTCAGTGCTCCTCACCCCCTTGGGGGGTTATGCAATTCACCCAAGGCAAGGGGTTACGGGAAGGTTTTATTCCCACTGACAATTCATTAATAATAAAAAGGCTACTTAACTTCTGTTGATACTGTTTGACATCATGACTACCATTTTATTGTAACCAAGCTCTCATTCTGTTTACACATCAGCAAGAAGCTTTTTACTGTTTTGAGAAAGGTCAAGGCCTGCATGAGCAAAGAACAGAAGTACAGCACAGGAATAGCTCCTTCAGCCCTCCAAGCCCGTGCCGATTTATTATGCCCTAACTAAACTAAAAAAAAACAAACCATCTGCCCTTATTCACTCCGTATCCCTCTATTCCCTCCCTATTCACGTAACCATTCAGATACACTTAAATGACGCCAACTTGCCTCCTTCCACCACCACTTCTGGCAGTGCGTTCCAGGCTCCTACCACTCTGTGAAAAACTTCCCTCTCACATCTCCCTTAAACTCTTTCTCCCCCTGCCCCCCTTGTAATTGAAGCTTCAAGGCTGGGATAAAGCTTCAGACTATCTAACCTATCCACACTTCTCATAATTTTGTAGACCTCTGTTAGGTCTCCTCTGAGTGAAAACAATCCTAGTCTTTTAAACCTTTCCTCATAGCCAAGCCCCTCAAGACGAGGCAAGATCCTGGTGAACCTTCTCTGCTTTCTCTCTCCAAAGCTTCTATTTCCTTCTGGTGGTGTGGCAACCAGAACTGCACACAGTACTCTAAATGCAGCCTTACAAGGGTTTTATAAAGCTGCAATATGGTTTGCCAACTCTTGTACTCCATGCCCTGGCCATTTGAAGGCAAGCATCCCATATGCTGCCTTAATCACCTTAGCAACCTGTGTAGCCACTTTTAGGGAACTGTGGACCTGCACACCCAAATCAGTCTGTACATTCATAGTCCTAAGAGTTCTGCCATTTATAGAATAATTTACACGTAAATTTGATCCTCCAAAATGCATCACTTCTCATTTGTTTCGATTAAACTCCACCTGTGCTCAAGCCGCCAATCTAATTATATCTTATTGTATCCTTGCACTATCAGCTTCTACACCAATCTCCGTGTCATCAGCAAACTTACTAACAGACCACTCGCATTTTCCTCCAGATCATTCATATATACTACAAACAATAGAGGACTGAAGACTGATCCCTGTAGAACACCACTAGTTACCGGTTTCCATTAGGTAAAACTCTTCCACCGCTAGCCTCTATCTTCAATGACCAAGCCAGTTCAGCATCCATCTAATCAACCCACCCCAAATCTCATATGATTTTAGTTTTTGTACCGATCTGCAATGTGCTTCTTTAGCAAATACTTACTAAAATCCTTTTAAACTACATCTACAGCCCTTTCCTCATCAATTATCTTCATCACCGCTTCAAAAAATTCAGTCAGGTTGGTGAGATATGACCTTTGCTGTACAAAACCATGCTGCCTTTCATGAACCAGTCCATTTTCTTCCAGATATGCATATATCTTGTCCCTCCATATCTCCTCCAAGAGTTTTCCCACCACAGTCGTCAAGCTGGCTGGCCTATAATTTCCTGGATAATCCCCCTGGTTTACACCCTTAAACAAGGGAATAGCTTTGGCTACTTTCCAATCCTTTTGTAACCTCTGCTGTGGTCCAAGATGATGTGGAGATATCTGTTAATGCCGTGGCTATTTCTTCCGTTGCCTTGACATTCCTGATGAAGGCTTATGCCGGAAATGTAGATTCTCCTGCTCCTCAGATGCTGCCTGACCTGCTGTGTTTTTCCAGCAGCACGCTCTATTCTGATCTCCAGCATCTGCAGTCCTCACTTTCTCCTACTTTCCTATGTATGTTCATTTATATCTGGTAAAGTTACATCAACTTTACAATAAAATGGGCAATAGAGTTTCACAATGTCAATGGATTATTAAGTAGAATGGTATCATCTCAACCCACTTAATTGATATTCCCTTGAATTATAAACTCAAGTCTTTTTCTGTTTGCATAGATTCATTGTTATTTATTGGCTCTGTATTCTTGGAATTAAATTGGCATTGATGTTTTTCAGTTAAAACTTTAATGTAGAGAAATCCCAGCTATGTTACAGTAAAGTTGTGAAACAAAGTTACTAATGGATAAAATGTTTACGGCCAGGCTTGTAGTTGATGGCCAGTTGATATTCTTTCTGCTGTGCTGTAGTAATAGTACAAAGTTTAGGAGAGGGGGTGATGAAAATGTCTCATCAGTTTGTAGTTGTAATGCTGATCTAGGCTGGCTCCACATGGCTATTTCTTAATTCCCAGTGTTTTTGTTTAGAGTGCAGAGACACCAGCTTGGTTGTATACATTTTTATGTAAATATTCTAATATTTTATAAGTACTATCTTTCATTGTACAGCTAA
This sequence comes from Chiloscyllium punctatum, assembly GCF_047496795.1. NCBI lineage: Eukaryota > Metazoa > Chordata > Chondrichthyes > Orectolobiformes > Hemiscylliidae > Chiloscyllium > Chiloscyllium punctatum. The sequence goes on from NC_092763.1 coordinate 48,861,234, forward strand.
ATGCGTGGTTCGGTGTTGGGGGGGGGGGGAGCAGATACTTTTCTTTAAGAAAGCACTTGAACTTGCTACCAGAATGTGAAACTGTCATTGCAAATTAGCTGTCTGCAATGGAAAGTGCCTAATTTTCATTTCCACTTAAGTATTGAAACTGAAAATTAGGGGTTTTCTTCATGAGTAGCTAATCTCTAATATCAGTTTGAGATCTGGATAGCAAACTGAAAATTTAACCAAGTGTCTCCATATAACACTCAAACATGAACTGTTGTAACTTGTTATAAAAATAGAAAATTGTGGACTAAAGAATTAAATAGGTAAAACAATTTGGCTAAATTAACAGGGTATTGGGACTGTATTTATTTATTCATTCATTGTTCATGTTGGACAACATTTCACAACGAACGTGGTGTGAAATCTTGTCCCGCATTCTTTTTAAAATTTCTTTTTCCTTGTCTCAGTCCAAATGATTTCATTCATCTAATGTTTACTCTGGGGTAATTATACTTGCTTGGCATTGCTTTGTATGTGGATCATTATTTGAACATTGTAATGCATTTTTTTAAATGAGAGAACACAAACTGATTTGAAAAGTTCACCATTGCTAATTCAAAGTCAAATGATAATGACTTTCTCTTAAATCATCCTTCACTAAAGTGAATGTAAATAGCAAGTGTTTCTAATAATATTTGTGAATCTGTATCGTGATCAATGAAAGGAAAATATTATCAAATGATAATTTTATTCCTTTGGAGTATTTTACATATCAAGTTGCATCTTCCATAAAGAAATTTGTCAGTTATTTTCTCAAAGTTTAAACAATAATGACTTAAATTATTTTTATTAGTTTGAGGAAATAATAGTCAACACACTCAGATTTTTTTGAGTAATACTAATAAAAATGGAAGAAAATGCCTGTAAATATTTCATGCTCTATTATGTGTCTGTATAAAACTATATTGTTGGTCAGTGTTTAACTTGTACATATGTATTTTTGTAGTAGGTTGTTTTGAATCAATAAAAATATTAATAACTGATTTTTAAATATGAATTTCTTACACTGAGACAAATTGGATAGAACCATCAATTCAACTTGGCGAAACAACCCTGGAATATGTGGACCACTTTACATATCTTGGAAGTCACCTCTCCTCCAATGTTGACCTTAATGACGAGATCCACTATAGTCTTAAATTAGCTGAAACAGCTCTTGGACATCTTTTAATTGTGACATCAGGACAGACACTAAATATTAGTGTATGAAGCAGTGGTGATCCTAATGCCCCTGCATGCATCAGAAACTCTTGACAACATACCAGTAACATCTGAAGGCACTTAAAGATGTTTCAAAGGCAGCATTGATGGAACTTTATCAGCTGGGAAGCTAGAAGTACCAATATCAGCACGCTGAATGAAACAAAAATAACATAACATGCATCAAGAACCAAATAACAGTGGAGCGGTGATGTTGGTTGGATGAAAGACTAATGTCTGCCAAAACAAATCATCTACTCCCAGCTTAAAAAAGGCAAGCATAAAAGGGGTAGACAACAGAAGAGATTCAAAGATGTTTAAAAGCCAGTATGAAGAAATGTAACATCAACAATTCAGAAACCAATGCTAAGGCTAGGAAACTGGCAAACCATCATCCGAGCAGGACAACAACTTTTGAAGCCAACAGATGTGCAGAATTAGAAGAGGAAAAAAAACTGAAAGCAAGCTAGCAACAACCCAAGCCTCATCTGCAATCTAGAACTATCAAAGCCAAGATTGGACTCATAAGCCACTTCAAAGCCCATGAATAGATAAATGGAATGAAGACCACCATCCTCAACCTTGAGATAGCCATGACAATGACTATATACATGCAGAACTCTACTTTAAAGAATAGCTTAGGTTATTATTTTCCTTGGAGTTAGGATACTAAGGAGCAAAACAGCCACTTTTCAATAAAAAAAATTAAACAGGATCTTCCCAGTCCCTGAATGATATGTGCATTGAAGCAAAACGTTGCAAAAGTAGTGAGGGATTGGCACAGGTAACATTCTTGATACAGCAGAATGTCTCATTCTGCAACAAAGGGCAGAATTTTCCAGGCTCTGAGCAATGTTTACTATTGTGAGGAGTGGCAACATGGGGTGAGATGGCCATTTTGACATCAAAATCATCTTGCCACAACTTCCCTGCTTTGCTGAAGCAGCATGGATCATGCAGCGATTTGTTTTTTAAAAAAATATTTTTATTGAAAAAATTTCTTTACAATTATAAAATTACAAAAATATGAAAATATAACTTTAAAACAATAAACCAACTATTATACTACTCTACAAAAGAACTGTCAACTACACTCATTACACATCAATAAATAAGTACGTAACGCCACTCAGCGTAACAAGACCTCCGTGTTCAACCTTCAAGAACATCAATTATTAAACCCATAGTTGCTCAAAGTTCTTCCTCAGGACATTCGGCTTATTAAACCAAACCATCATGGCCAGATAAAAGCGCTAATTAAAATGGTAGACAGATCTGCTTCCAAATAATTCGAAAAGGGCTACCATGTCTTATAAATATGGTGCACCTGAAAATGAACTTTTATAAGAAAGTATAGGAATGTGTTCCATAATTAACCCCTCTGCCAGACACAGGAGGTTCTCATACACCCAGCACATCAGAATGTTCTTCCTTGCACAAAAAGTGAGGATGCTAAAAAGCTTTTTCCCATGTATATCTTCAGTCCCCAAGACCCTCTCTATTACTCCTGCCACAGCGCTCCAGTAGGTATGGAGCCTGTGGCAGCACCACAAACGATGTGTGAGGGTACCTGTGTTTATTGTACATTTGGGGCACATTGAAGATGCATCCTGTTTAAATTTTGCAAGATAGTTAGATTAGATTAGATACAGTGTAGAAACAGGCCCTTCAGCCCAACAAGTCCACACCGACCCACCGAAGCACAACCCACCCATTCCCCTACATTTACCCCTTTACCTAACACTACGGGCAATTTAGCATAGCCAATTCACCTGACCTGCACATCTTTGGACTGTGGGAGGAAACCGGAGCACCTGGAGGAAACCCACGCAGACACTAGGAGAACGTGCAAACTCCACACAGTCAGTCGCCTGAGTCGGGAATTGAACCCAGGTCTCTGGCACTGTGAGGCAGCAGTGCTAACCACTGTGCCACCGTGCCGCCGCCGTTTGGGGCTGGATGATCCTTAGAAGAATCTCTAACTGCATAGCCTGGGTCCTATTATGTATCGAAATTTTCCTCACATTCTCACAAATGTCCTCCCAAGTTTCCAGAGTGATCTCCACCCCTAACTCCCTCTCCTAGACCTCCCATAATCGCTCGATGTCACCCAAGGAACCTCCCACCAACAAGAGATAGACAGTACTCACTGAAAGAGTCCTCTTAGCCTGAAGCACCTTCTTTACCATGTCAGATCAAAAACACTCAGTCAGAAATGTAGTCGCTTTTCAGATAAAATCTCTGATCTGAAACAAATGGAAGAGAGCCCTAGTTGATAATCCATACTTAAGAGTTATTTGATCAAATTACATTAACATTTAATCTTCAAACAGGTCACCCAAACAAGAGACTCCCCTATCCGCCCAGGACTTCAACCTGGGATCCATTGTTCCTGGCTAGAAACCTGGCATACCAACTATGGGAGTATGGAAAGATGTTTTATACATATTACCCTCCATCTGTTTCATTGTCCACCACATTTTGACAGTATTAATAACTATTGGATTGCGGTAATGTTCCGCAACTATCCTCATTTTGTCCATAAACAACAGGTTAATAAGAGGACACGTTGTCTGGGAGGCCTCAACGTCCAAACATATCGACACCGAATCCTCACAGGCCCAATCACTCTCAAAAGATAAAAGAAAGCTCAATTGATATCTCTGACATCCAGCAGATCCACTCCTCTCAACCCCTGGTGCAGTTGCAATTTCATCACCTTGATGAGGGGGCACTTATGGCGCCAAATAAAATAATTAAACCAACCATTTAATTTCTGAAACATTTGTCGAGGAAAAAGCAAGGGAAGCATCCGCAGAGGGTAAAACAAGCGAGGAGGAACATTTATTTTAATAACAGCAACTTGATCTTGTCATGATATTGGAAGGGCTCCCCGTCTTAGAAGGTCTTGTTTCACGTTGTCAAACAAATGAACAAAATTAGCCTTGAATAACTGATCCAAACTAGGGGTCACAAGAGAGGCCCAAAGAAAGAAAGCCGCCCTGTGCCCACTTAAAGGGGAATCCACCTTCAATGTCTGGTATTTCAATAAGACCCCCACCTCCCCATAGGCATAGCCTCTGATTTTGAAAAATTGTTCTTGTAACCTGAGGAAAAAGCCAAATGAATTAATACGTTATATTAAATAGGGCACCGAAACTGCTGAGTTTGAAAGAAAAATGAAATCATCCTCTGCATATAATGTGATCTTGTGCACCTTCGACCCTACCTTTGGGGCAGCTATATTAGGGTGCCCACAAATGGCCTCTGACAGCGGCTTAATCACCAATGCAAAGAGCAAAGATGAGAGGGGACAGCCTTGCCGACTGCCCCACCAGTGTTAAAATTATCAGACCCAATACCATTAGATTAGATTACTTACAGTGTGGAAACAGGCCTTTCGGCCCAACAAGTCCACACTGACCCTCTGAAGAACAACCCACCCAGACTCATTCCCCTACATTTACCCCTTCACCTAACACTGCAGACAATTTTAGCATGGCCAATTCACCTAACCTGCACATCATAGGACACTGGGAGGAAACCAGAGCACCCAGAGGGAACCTATGCAGATACGGGGAGATGTGCAAATTCCACAAAGATGGGAATTGAACCCCGATCTCTGGTGCTGTGAGGCAGCAGTGCTAACCACTGTGCCACTATGTCATCTGTTTAAAATCAGTGGTTTTCAAACTTGAGAATGGATAGCATCCATGATGTTAATTTGTTAAATAAAGATAAGATTAGATTCCCTACAGTGTGGAAACAGGCCCTTCAGCCCAACCAGTCCACACTGACCTGCTGAAGAGTATATCCCATTTCCCTCTGACTAATGCACCTAACACTACGGGCAATTTAGCAGAGCAATTCACCTAACCCACACATCTTTGGACTGTGGGAGGAAACCCACGCAGACACAGGGAGAATGTGCAAACTTCACACAGACAGTAGCCCGAGACTGGAATCGAACCTGGGATCCTGGTGCTGAGAAACAGCAGTGCTAACCACTGAGCCACCATTAGTGAGAACTGTTGCTAGAGGATCAATGTAAAGGATCCGCACCCATCTACTAAACACTTCACCCAGGTCAGGCAGCATCTGAGGAGCAGGAAAATTGACATTTCGGTAAAAGCCCTTCATCAGGAAGGGCTTTTGCCAGAAATGTTGATTTTCCTGCTCCTTGGATGCTACTTGACTTTCTGTGCTTTTCCAGCACCACACTCTTGATTCTAAACTCCAACATCTGCAGTCCTCACTTTTGCCTATAAAAAAGATACAGCCATTCCACCCAGTCAAAAGTTAGAAGAGCAGAAGGAAAGAGAGAATTCCCACACTTGAACTCCCAACTAGTTCTGGGCTGAACTGCTGCTAAAAAGCTGAGCACTCCCTTTTCATTATACAGGTCACTTCTAAAACATGGCCACTTTGGCCTCAAGTCTCATTTGTTTACATATAAACAAAAAGGCCTCTCAATACCCTTTAATCTCTACACCAAACCAGTTTAATCAGCAATGGGAGCGGTTTATGACTAATCTGGAAAAAAACAAGGATATAGTATCCTTGAGAAAAGGAGCAGCTTTTAGAAAATAGGAACCAGCTTTGTGACACACACTTGAATCATGTTAAACAGTCTCCTAACATTATTAGAAGATCTGGGACTCTTTATAAAGCCCTTCTTACCCTCCTTAATAATAGAGGGCAACAGCCTTTCCAACCTCAATGCCAGAGTCTTTGATAAAGTTTTAAAATCTGAGTTTAAAAGCGAGATGGGTCTGTAAGAAGCACAGTGTTCTGGGGTCCTCCCTTTCTTGAGACTAAGAGGTATATTGGCCTCTCAAGCGTGGTGGGAGGCAATCCCGACTATATGAATAATCATACATGTCTAGCATTGGTCCTGACAGTATGTTTACAAATTCTTTATAAATCTCACTGGGCAAGCCATCAGGGCCGAGCACCTTATCACTTTGAAGTTGCCTCACCACCTCCTGTATCTCTTGGGCTGTTCACGGAGCACTAAGAGATGTCTGTCAGCAGAAACACCAGGAAGATCCAAATTCCTAAAACAAAATGACTCCACTTTTTCCCATCTGTCCTCACAGCATTCACACTGGTAAAGTTCAAAGTAAAACCTCCGAAATGCTTCATTGATCTTATTAGCATCGTAATTAAGAGTTCCATTCCCTTCCCTAATAGAAGCAATGGACTGCGAGGCATTCTTCTTCCTGACCAAATATGCCAAGTATTAACCCAGCCTATCACCATACTCAAACAGCCTCTGCTTCGCAAAGGAAATGTTCCTTCCTTGCTGTATGCATTAGCGTGGAGTTTAAGGTGGATTGGAGAGCTGTGATCCACTGCAGCTTAGTCACCATCGGTCTACTGTAATATGTCATCTCAGCTGCCTTTATAGTCATACCTCAAGCAGTTGCAGTTGCTGCTCTCCCTTCTGTGGCTTCTGGTTGGTAGAGTATGAGATAATTATCCCTCTGCATAGGCCTTAGCAGTCTCCCAAAAATGAATGGATTACTAGCTGTACCTGAGTTGGTGGCCAAAAGAGCTTCAAATTCCCTAGAGAAGTATTCTACAAACTTGCTGTCCTTGAGAATGAAGGGATCCATTCGCCAGTACTGTGAGCCCATTGCAGCACCCTTAATCTTAACCATTAAATACACCGCTGCATGATCAGAGATGGCAATATTCCCAATCGAACAGGATACCACCAAATCTAAAAAAGCCGTGGGAGTTAGGAAATAATCAATCCTTGTGTGCTATTTATGAGGATTGGAAAAGAACATAAAATCTCTCCTCATGGTGTGTGAAAGTCTCCAAATGTCTACCAACCCCAGCACCACACATAGATCACCCAGCTGCTTAGATTGTGAAGAAAGCTTTGGGGGGCCTTTGGGCATTCTATCCAGCACAGGAACAGGGTGGGCCAGATGACAGTAGACATTCAAAATACCATGTTCCTTGTCATGTAAGGGCCTTAAGAATAACAAACCAACCATACTCATCTTCAACACAATCTATTAAATTAAATGGGAGACCATTCTGACGAGTATTGCCACTCCTCTGCTCCTAGTACTAAAAGACAAGGAACACTCGATCAAGCCCATCCTGCTGTAACTTCAAGTGTTCCTTGTCAATAAGATAAGTCTCTTGCAACAGGGCAAGATCCACCCTCTCCTTTCTAAGGCCGACAACACCTTTTTTCTTTTAACTGGCAAATGAATCCTTCTAATATTCAAGGTGCACCATTTAAGAATGCTGCCAATCATGATCCTTTACAATCACCTTTGACCTGCCAAGAGGAAGAATTTGTCTTGCATCACACTGAGCATACTCAAAAGGAGACTCATAGAGCCTATTTACAAAAAAAGAACAAGAAAAAAACTAACTACAAATACAAAGGGATGGATGGATTACTAGCACTTAATGGGGGACTCTACCCCCTGCCCACAGAGGGCGCTTACATTTCCCACACAGACCTCCTTGAGCTGCACCCCAAACCCAAGCAATGAAAGAAACCAAACAAAGGGCATTGTAAACACAAAGGTATAATAAAACAGTGAGCACCCTGCCCACCCCCCACACAATATATCAAACCACTCCAGCTCAGAGAGAATAAAAAAACCCACCAACAACAGCTTCTTTGGGAAAAGAGTAAAAGAGCAAAAAATTAAAGCAAGACAAAAAAAATCAGACACTATTGTCCATGTCCATAGATACATCTACATTATCTTCAAGTGATGCCACGTGTCCACTGCTCAATCTCTTCAACTCGCTTCCCGAGCCCTTCCAACTCCTCTTTATGCTTTTGCAGCATGGCTGAGATGGACTCTAGTTGATTACGAGTCTCTTCCCTCATCTCCTGGATCAGCTGTAGTATCGCTCCAAGTGCCTCCACGCTGTTCTGCTGTGCAGGTATTTCTTTCACAGCTGCTGAGCAAGCTGCAGCTGCTTCCCCAGTTGCAGTCTCAGGCCCGCTCGTTGTTTGAGTGTCCCAAGTGTTGAGACTTGGCCATTTGCTTCCCCTTAGTCATTCTTGCACACTCAAGATAGAATTTAAATGGTTGTATTACCATTTAACAATAATTATTTTCAATAAAAAACTAAGGTGGGGGGTGAAAAAATACCCTGGGTTGGGTGCAGAGCTCAGCAAAGCTGATCTATTCAGACTGCCACCATCTTGAATCCCCTCCAGTGATTTGTTAACAGTCAAACATGCTACAGATTGTGATTGTATCAAACTCGCTATGGGAACACACAACGTGGAAATCAGAGCAAGTTCTTTGTGGGTTCAACTTGCTGCTTGCTCCAAAACACTTCCATTTTGGATACAAAATAAAGGCTGAAGCTTTCACAGCAATCTTCCACCAGAAGTCCCCAGCATTACATAAACCAGTCTTCAGCCAGTTTAATTCACTCCACATGATATCAAGAAATGGTTGGATGCAAAAGCTGTGGGTCCTGCCAACATTCCGGCAATTGCAATGAAGACTTGTGCTCCAGGACTTGCCACTCCCTTAGCCAAGTCATTCCAGTACAATTAAACACTAGCATCTACCCAATAATGCAGAAAATTGCCCAAGTATGTCATGTACATAAACAGCAGGATAAATTTAACCTGGTCGATTACTGCCCCATCAGTCTACTGTTGATCATCAGTACAGTGACGGATGGTGTCATCAACAATGCTATCAAGTAGCACCTGCTCAGTGACGTCCAGTTTGGGATCTGCCGGGACCTCTCAGCTCCTGACCTCATTACAGTTTTGATTCAAACATGGATAAAAGAACTGGATTCCAGAGGTGAGGTGAGAATGACAACCCTGATATCAAGGCTGTATTCAACCAAGTGTGGCATCAATGAGCCTGAGCAAAACTGGAATCAGTGGGTATCAAGGGGCAAACTCTTGGATTGTTGAAGGTCAGTCATCTCAACTCCAGGACATCTGTGCAGGAATTCCTCAGAGTAATGTCCTAGGTCCAAACATCTTCAGCTCCTTCATTAATGTCCTTCCTTCCATCAGAAGGTCCAAAATCTAGACAATATCCAGGCTTGGGCTGACAAGTGGCAAGTAACATTCGTTCCACACAAATGCCAGTCTGTGACTATCACCCTTGACATTCGATAGTGTTACCATCACTGAATCCCCCACTATCAACATCCTGAGAATTAACATTGATCAGAAACTCAACTAGACTCACCACATAAACATAGTAGCTTCAAGAGCAGGTCAAAGGTGAGGAATACTGCAGTGAGCAACTCACCACCTGACTCCCCAAACCCTGTCCACAAGTCAGGAGTGTGTTGGAATACTCCCCACTTGCCTGGATGAGTGCAGCCCCAACAATACTCAAGAGGCTTGACACCATCCAGGATAAAGCAGCCAGCGTGATTGGCACTGCATGCACAAGCATCCACTCCCTCCACCATCAATGTTCAGTAGCAGCAGTGTGTACTACCTACAAGATACACTGCAGAAATTCACCAAAGATCCTCAGATAGCACCTTCCAAACCCACAACTACTTCCATCTAGAAGAACAAGGGCAGTAGATAGATGAGAACACCATCATCTTCACATTCCTTTCCAAGCACTCACCATTCTGACTTGGAAATGTATCACTATTCCTTCACTGTCACTGAGTCAAAATCCTGGAATTCCCTCCTTCGTGGCATTGTGGGTCAACCCACAGTAGGTGAACTGCAGCAATTCAAGAAGGTAGCTCACCATCACCTTCTCAAGGACAACAAGGGAAGGGCAATAAATTGCTGGCCAGCCAGCATTACTCACATCCCACAAAAATGAATAATAAAAAAAAGACATCTCCATTTCAGGATATGGTCCACAGGAACTTCAAGTTCACTGACTTTGGCACTGACATCCACCTTTTAACAACCCATACTGCACATCTCCAGTTCAGTTCCAGGATATTTCTGCACACTTTACCTCAGGTAGCACCAGCAATCCCGATCATTGAAATGCTACAGCAAGAACATTGTCTGCTCAAAGACACATGCTTAGGTCATGTGCTAGACCAGGTCTCATTTCTGGGCTGATCGTTTACTTTCATAGCGCTCAATCATTCTCTGCCTATTCTAGATGCTCTCAAAATCTGTGCCTCACATTACCTTTTTTTTGGTGCTTTGTCTCCTCATCCTGAATAATTGGCTCATATTACTTCTGTCTTACTATGCTATTTCACACTGCCTCAAAACCAGTTTGCCACAGTACTCAGCAGGCCTCAGTCCAGTTGAGGGAGATAATCTCTCATTGGTTCCAGGCACAGTAAATCAAACACAGCCTTGAATGCCAGTCTATACCCTGCTCTGGGCAATTATTTAGGATTCTTTTCCTGCCCTAATGTTAGCTGGTTTGCTTCTGGGATAAGAGAATTAGATATTATGTAAGATAGGGTGAGTGGCACAGCTATTACTGTTGGTACAAATGGGGAGGTTTCCTGAGCAAGTGAGTATGCATCAGTAGGTTTTGTGGTGCTGCAATTTGGGGTGGGTGCAGAAGATGTTGCAGACAATAATGGATGGTAGAGAAAGAGTCTAGGTGGGAGGCAGTTGCAATAGCAAAGGTAGAATGAGGTAGAATTGGAGGTCATGGTGGCACACTGGCAGGGTGGTGAAAGATATTGACCTTTTTCCTACAGCGCAATACATTCTTCCAAATGGGTTATATTGCTTCAACACTGACTGGAGTGGTCTGATATTGTGGCTTCTACTGCTGGTCCTTGGGGAACACAAGTTATCACTTCATCCAGCAGTACAGCCTCAAAGCAGGACAGGGATTTTCCCCTATCTGGACTACTAGTGCTCATCCATTTTCACAATGGCCTTTCATATAGGGTGGTGATGCCTCAGATGCTGCTCAATTCTGGGATCTCCACTGAGTTTTGAGTCACTGGGCAAACCCTATTAGAGAAAACCCACAGCCTTGTAGAGAGATTTACTTCATCAAACTGGATTTAACTTGTACTAGCCAAAAAAAAAGGCAAGACTCAACCACAAGTGTTGAAGTGAGATGAAAGTCTCACTAATGAGTAGCTAGAGGCCTATAATCATGCATCTTACTATTAGCTAATCTCACCTCATTTATATGTACTTTTACATTCTCCCACCCATTAGATAGAAACCCAATGGTTACAATTACCACATTAAAGTAAGAGTGGTTACCAGGTGACTCCATCTCATAATTATTCCTCCAACCATCCATCCTGAACTTCAGTCACCAACGTTTCTTGGTATGTTCCCGAGACAGTAACTGTCTACATATATTTGAATCGACACACACCACCCTCCCAATACCCTTGTGGCTCATCTCCAATATATTTGGAAGGTGGATCTGCATTTAAATTCTGCACTTCGTAGTGTACTTCTTCAAAATGTTGCTGCCACAACATTTTGTATACAGGTGATAGGCAGATTTAAGAACAGCTTCTTCCCTGCTGTTATCAGACTTATGAATAGACCTCTCACATGTGAGAGTTGACCTTTTTCTGCATTTCCCTGTAGCCATAACACTATGTTCTACATTCTGTTCTATTACACTGATGTACTTAAGTGAGGTCTGATTTGCCCGATTCGCACACAATATGTGTCACTGTCTCAGTACATGACAATAAGTCAAATCAAATCTCATAGCTGAGACCAAGATGCAACTCACAACTTCTTTATTTATGCAATTCAATGCTCACAGCAACCCAGCCTTGCCTTTTTGTGCTTGCCCTCTCTGTTGGAGCTTAAAGTCTCACCATGGTTCTGTCTACTAATCAAATAACACTTACAATCTCCTCCTGTATTTGCACAAACTGGCTTGTGCTACACTCAGAATAAAAGGTCCCCATGTCAAATATCCATGTAGAGTCATTAAATGGTCCTCCTTTCAGAGCCTTCCATATCCCATTGTATGGAGGACTTCAAAGTGTGATGCACATGCTAACTGCTCACATTACTAAGGACCTGTTCTATTTCTATATTCCTGATATAGGTTCATTAGAAGTGACCTAATAATCCAGTCACAAACAGGGGCTGTGACCTTGCAGGCTACTGTGCAACAAAGGCACAGAGAAATTGAGGAACAATTGATGCAAAAGCAATCTCAAGGAGCTGTTAGATAGCTTCCTAATAAAGAGAGGTCACAGCTGGATCTTCGAGTAAGGAAATGTTCAACTGATTTATGGAAATACCACTAATATTCGACTTTAATTAAAAGATAGAAAACATCTGGAAAAATATTTGTAATACAGATGCTCACATTACAGTTGTTCAAATTGAACAGGTTTTATTTAAATTTGACAGTGTACAAAATTATAAAATTCGCTCTCCGTGAAACCAAATCAGCATATTAAGGTCGTACAAAACTATTAATCTGCTGCTTCAGTGAGAATTGCTAGTGCTGATGAAAGATTAATGAATTTCTATACAACAATTCATCAGTTTAATATACAACTTATTACTGAATAACATATTCCTGATCAGTATCATCAGTACACCTGCAACACTTGAACTGTCACAATGAAGTTAGTTTTCTTGAGCTGGTTGGGTACAGCTTATAGTTCCTGCTTTTGAGCACTGTGGTTTGGCCATGCTGGACTGTTAACCATTTGTGGATGCAAAGTGAAGACAGATCATCTAAACACACGAGTCCTTCAAGAGCAAACATTTGAGAAGACCTAGGGGGTGGATGGTATCCTAGGAGCAAAGCAAAAGGCAGAAGACTGTTGAGAAAAACTGACACCACATTTGATTTTTTTCGTTCGGAAAAGCAAACCTTCACAGAACTGAAATAATCTTTGGTCTCAAATAACATAGCAGCTTATCAGCAAGTTGTGGTTCTTTCTGCACTCCAGATATTGACTAGTTACTTTATATTTCCATTGTACTGTAAAAATAATTCAAATGTTTGATGCAAGAGAGCCTAAAAAGATATTTTTACTTTCACTAGGAAGGTAAACTCCTGGTACAGCTTCTATCGTCGAGTTTTATGCCTGTTTCTCCATTGGTGCCTATCTTCCTCTTTATGTCGATCTTCATCTCTTTGTCGTTTATGATCTCTTTCTCTACTTCTGTATCGTGCTCTATCTCCATTACGTTTTTGTCCTTCCTCACCTCTCTGGTCTCTTTCCCTTCGCCTTTCCCAGTCTCGACCTCTCTCCCACTGCCGGCTATCCCTCGATAGTTCTCTGGAACTTGATCTATCTACTTTGTCTGCTTGCCCCTCTGTGTATAGTTCTGCCTTCAATGCGGGCAGACTGATAGGTTTCCTAAATGGACGATCTCGCCCACCAAACCGTAGTTGGCCAGATTCTTTTTTACCACCTAATCCCCCTCCAAGTCTCCGTGGGACCCATCCTTTCAAAGTGCGTTCTAATTCAAAATCCACAAATATTTCATTCTGGTCTATCACTAATTTATTGCTGTCCCGATGTGCCTTTAATAATGAACGCTCATCCTTGTATTCAATGAAGCCATAGCATTTGGAAAAGCCGGTGACAATATCACGCACAAGTCTCAGTCTGCGGATATCCCCAAATCTAGAAAAAGTGTCTTTGAGCTTCTCCTCAGATGTCTGGGGATTTAGTCTGGCAACAAAGAGTGTCAGGTGGGGGTCTCCTAATACTCCTTTGTTTGGTCTGTACTTGGCTGCAATTGCCCTAGACACAGCTCGGTCATGGGGTTCCTCGTCAGTGCCATCAATGCTTCCAGCTTTTAATGGGTTGTACTGCTTTGCAATAGGAGTCCAAATGTCATTCATTGTTCTGAAACACAAACAAATGTGAATGAAATCACGAGAAAGCAGAACTTCTTTTACGTGCTTCCTTTATCACAATCTAGTACAGTTGTCACTCTCAATCACAGCTCTTGTACTCAAGATCCAGATCTGAGAAATCAGGTCTGAATAGAAGCAAACAGCATCAGTGCTGATAGAATAACTGCTTACTGTATTAACCAGTTTACATATCTGAACCTAGATTCAAATGCAGTTTAAGTTTCATAGCTGAGGCCAATATTTTTCTCACAAGACCAACATACTGTTTAGTCAGGTCAGTCACTGCAATAAACAATAAGCAGGATGTTGGCTATTTTTTCCCACTTCTCCAACTCTAAGGCAATGATCAATTGCAGCATTCACCGAAACTGGACCAAAGTTCAAAAGCGAGACACCGGTCATCAGCAGTTCAGTTTACTGTAAGCATCGAGGGTCTGTTTGAAACGATTGTTTTCCATCGGTTGCTGTGCTTGAAGGGGCTGCTTTTATGAATTCACAATGTGTTGCTGCATATATCAGTCACTAAAATAATTGAATGCTTGTGGGGTAGTACATAACAAATACAAACTGATATACTTATCTACAAATTTGGAACAGTCCTGGGAAATAGTGCAATAAACTTCAATGTTCCACATGGTAGATTAATTAGTAAAGTTAGGTCACTAGGGATTCAAGGTGAGTTTGCCAGTTGGAAACATATTTGACTTAACAGCAGGAGACAGAGTGATGGTTGTTTTTCAGACTGGAGGCTTGTCACCAATGGAGTTCCACAGGAATTGGTTCTGGGTCCTCTTTTATTTGGCATTTATATAAATGATTTGGATGGGAACATAAAGGCATAGTTAGTAAGTTTGTAGACAACATCAAAATTGGTGGCATAGTAGGCAGTTAAGAAGGTTTTCTATGATTACAAAGGGTCCTTGATCAAATGGGTCAATGAGGTGAAAAATAGCAAATGGAGTTCATCTGAATAAATGAAAAGTATTGCATTTTGGTGCAACAAACCACGGTAGGGTTTATACAATTTATGACAGGGTCTTGGGTAGTGTTGTAGAACAGAGGGAGCTAGGAGTGCAGGTACATAATTCTTCAAAGTTTACGTCACATATAGACAGGGTAGTTAAAAAGTATTTGGCACAGTTTGAGAGAAGATTTGTAGCTCGGGTGCTCGTTGTTGGAGTTCTGTTCGCAGAGCTGGGAATTTGTGTTACAGACGTTTCACCCCCTGTCTAGGTGACATCCTCAGTGCTTGGGAACCTCCTGTGAAGCGCTTCTGTGATGTTTCCTCCGGAACTGACAACCGGAAGCGGCAGATACAAACCACTATAAACGCCGGAGGAAACATCACAGAAGTGCTTCACAGGAGGCTCCCAAGCACTGAGGATGTCACCTAGATAGGGGACGAAACGTCTGCAACACAAATTCCCAGCTCGGCGAACAGAACCACAACAGTATTTGGCACGTTTGCCTTCATTGCTCAGGCCTTTGATTAGAGGAGTTGGGGCATCATGTTGAGCATGTACAGGACCCTGAAGAGACCTCTTCTGGAATACTGTATCCAGTTCTGATCACCCACTTATAGGAAGGATATTATCTAACTGGAGAGGGTTCAAAGAGATTTACCAGGATCTTGCTAGGTATGAAAGGTTTCAGTTATAAAGAAAGGCTGGAATTTTTTTCCACGAGTGTAGCAGGTTGAGAGACAACCTTATCAAAGTTTATAAAATAGTGACAACTATAGATAGAGTTAATAATAGTTGTCTTTTCCCTAGGAATTCAGCATCACATGTCCAACAGAATGAAGTGAGACTTTTAACTTTACATCTGTATGTATTTGCTTATCTAGACATAACAAGGAGGCAATCGGTGAAACCATCAAGACTATGTATGGGGCACATTTTTAAGGTGAGAGAAGAGAGATTTTTAAAAAAAAACACGAGGGACAAATTTTTTTTATACAAAGGATGGTGTGCGTGTGGTATGAACTTCCTGAGGAAGTGGTAGATGTGGGTACAATTACAACATTTAAAAGCCATTTGGATAAGTAGATGAATTGAAAAGGTTTGGAGCGATGTGAGTCAGGAGCAGGCAGGTGGGACTAGTTTAGTTTGGGAACATGGTCAGCATTAAGTGGTTAGACCAAAGGG
Organism: Chiloscyllium punctatum; assembly: GCF_047496795.1. Classification (NCBI taxonomy): domain Eukaryota; kingdom Metazoa; phylum Chordata; class Chondrichthyes; order Orectolobiformes; family Hemiscylliidae; genus Chiloscyllium; species Chiloscyllium punctatum. Next base: position 48,877,414 of record NC_092763.1, read on the forward strand.
TCTGTTTCTGTGATGTGTGCCTCTATGACTGAAAAATGGAGGTCAAATATTTAAATTCTTTCTGTATTTGTTTTTCAGATTTGTAGCCAATTTCAGATTACAGTGTAATTTTTACTACAGCATTTGTTATTTTAAATTTTGATACATGGCAGTAGATGGCACTGCAGTTCAATTGACAGCAATATTCATGTAGTCATCCAGTTCCAAAACATTATGAATGCAAAACTCAATGGATAAAGCTCTCACATTTTTCTCCATTTTTTTCAAAAATAAGCAATTGGTTAAAATTCTACAGGAAATTATTCAAGATTCAGTGGCAACTGAATTAAGAAATTTGAATGTTTAGCAATACAACATTATTTCATCTTAATGAGGATTTTTCTTGCTAACTCCTATTTTCTTCACTTTCTACACCACTATCTTAGAAGTACAGACACACGCAGAAGTCTATATCCACAGGCATGAAACATCATCTAATGGATGTTTGTCGTCCAATAGCTTCCCTAGATTTAGTGTTAGCACACAGTAAGCATCACAACTCAGCTTGATCACCAGAAGTGCTAACTTCCAGCTGAAACCAATTAAATGATCGATAATTCTGAGTAATGTCCCGCTTTCTAATCTCGTCCATTAAGACTAATTGTAATGTCACCGCTCAAATCAGCGAACTCAGCTTAAAGGCTGATTCAGTATTATAAGAAATATAAAAGTAAAATACTGCGTATGCTTGAAATCTTAAATGAAAAAGGTACTAAAAAAAAACTCAGTATGACTGACGGCAGCTGTGGAGAGAAGAACAGAGTTAAAGTTTCGAGTCCAGCATTATTCTTTTTCAAGTACTGTAGTAACTGTGAGGAGTCTCTGGGAGCAATGATCCCACCAGACTGGGCTGTGCAGGAAAACATAGTCAAAGCACGATTCCTGCTCTGATGAAGAGTCACCTGGACTCGAAACGTTAGCGTGCTCTCCCTTCACGGACGCTATCTGACCCACTATAATCTCCAGCATTTGTTGTTTTCAGGACAGATTCCTGCTCGAGTCAGGAATCGGGCCAGGGCTGAACCTGAACGTTTCGAGGAAAAAAAGGGGAGAAGCTGTGGGTGAATCCGTTCCCGTTGTCTCAAACACAAACACAGGAGACAACCGGGAGGAAATTGCACATTAAATTCCCAGCCCCTTCACAACAACTTAAACAAATCAAAGAAAAAAGAAACCGACCTGCCGTTCCCCACCACGTTAGTGAATCATTATCTCATCTGTAGAATAAACCCAATACACCGGTGCCTCCAAGCCCTAGCTCTTTCCGCTCATTCCACCTTAGTGCTCCGGCTTGTTCAGGGTCCGTGTGGCTGCAAATCGAAGTTCCGACTTTTTTTTTCCTCCCCTCCCTTTATCTCGGCCTGGGCTCCATTGAATCTCCCAGGGAGAATGTCTGATTCTTTCACTGCGAACTCGATCTTTTGAATCGAAAAACAATAAGAGAAATTGCTGGAAAATCTCAGCAGATCTGCCAGAATCACGCACACCAGGCCTTGTTGTCACATTGACTGCCATTACACACTACCTTATTGTCAGCCACTAACAGTCTCCATTAACAGCTATTCACCCTCCCAGCCAGATCTTTATCCACTCCTTCATCAGTCCATCTGTTCTTCTCTCTCCTTGAACTCTATATCCCCACCGATCTTTTTCTCCTTACCCCCTCCCCTCCCCTATCTTCTTCATATAAACTGACAATTTTCTAGCTACCATCAGTTCTGAGGAAGAGCCACTCGGCCTGAAACGTCAACTCTGATTTTGCTCCACAGATGCTGTTAGACCTGCCAAGCTTTTCCAGCAATTTCTGTCTTTATCCTTATTCTTTTCCTGGCCTTTACATCAAAAAGTGTTGTTGTGAATGAGTTGGCCAATAATTTCTGGGACAGCAAACAGGAAGGCAGTGAATTAGGTTGTCAAGATTAGAGTGGTGTTGGAAAAGCACAGCAGGTCAGGCAGCATCCGAGGAGCAGGAAAATCGACATTTCGGGCAAAAGCCCTTCACCAGGAATAGAGGCAGGGTGTCTGCAGAGTCGAGAGATAAATGAGAGGGGGTGGGGGTGGGGAGAAAGTAGCATAGAGTTCAATAGGTGAATGGGGGTAGGGATGGAGGTGATAGGTCAGAGAAGAGGGTGGAGGAAGGTAGCAAAGAGTACAATGGGTGAAGAGGGGTGGGGATGAAGGTTATAGGTCAGAAAGGAGGGTAGAGTGGATAGGTGGAAAGGAAGTTAGGCAGTTAGGACAGGTCATGGGGACGGTGCTGAACTAGAAGGTTGGAGCTGGGGTGAGGTGGGGAAAGGGGAAATGAGGAAACTGGTGAAATCCACATTGATGCCACGGGGTTGAAATGTTCCGAGGCGGAAGATGAGGCGTTCTTCCTTCAGGCGTCAGATGGTGAGGGACCGGTGATGGAGGAGGCCCAAGACCTGCATGTCCTCGGCAAAGTGGGAGGGGGTGTTGAAATGTTGGGCCACAGGGCAGTGGGGTTGATTGATGCGGGTGTCCCAGAGATGTTCCCTAAAGTGCTCTGCTAGGAGGCGTCCAGTCTCCCCAATGTAGAGGAGACTGCATCGGGAGCAATAAATGATATTGGTGGATGTTTTACCTCGTGAATTAGGTTGACCAGGGATTAAGAATCCTGCAGATGTGTATCCTATACAGTGTATCATTGTGAGTCATGTTGTCTCCCTTTAAGCTCCCTCATACACTGGATCTTTTGTTCCCTCCCTCCCGCAAGTAGAGACACTTTGTAGCCATTTTCTTCTCTGTTGCACTTTCGATTTTCAGCATGGTGAAAGGTGACAGCGGGCATAGCCAGTGGTTTCCAGGGTGTATGTGATGGTAAGTCTCCAACCTATTAGTCCCCTCCCATGAACCCTACAAGCTTCACACCTCCCCATGTTCCTATCTAACCTATTTTCAGGAGCTTCCACTGCCCATCTTTCCCCCTTCCCAGCCATGGGCGTATGAAGTAACCGTGATCATACACTTTCCCACCCTGTTCCTGACTGGAAAAAGCATTTTCCTGTGTAATCCCCTTCCCATCAATCCTTTAGCAAATCCCCCCTTAACAGTCATTATCTACTGCTCCCCCTCAGTCTGCAGTCCCCAGTCTTGAAAAATAACTTGTCGTCTTCTCCTGCTACCCTGCTTTCCCTTAGTTTTTGTGGACAGACATGATGAACTGACCATGGCCCACCTTCTCCAACAACCAAATAGGACAGACATGGATGGGAAGTGTCTAGTTGCCTGACAGATGGCTGTATATCATCCAGACCACATTAGTCTAACTGCCCCAGACTGGCAACTATACAGCTACAGGACTGACCATGACTCACTCCCCAGACTCACTGTCTTTCATTAGGCAAAGGAGCCCTGACAGCGAACACCCCAATTGCATGACTGACTGTGGCCAATCTTGTATGGATATGTGACTGCACTAATTGGCACAGCAAGGTATGGAAATCATAGGTAGTGCAAACATACTGATGGGTGCTCAGTGTGAGGCCTTAAGAGAACAATTGAGCAGCCATAAAATGCAGCCTGGGGCAATCTATGAGCTGAGTCCCTGTCCATGTTTACAAAGTGTCCTTACAGCAGCCTTTCAGAGCAAGTTGCTAGTAATCCTGCAATGCAGGTCTGTGCTTTTGGAGAATCCTGCAAGCAAATTGGAGAGCTGCCAGGATATTATGAGGTTGGCAAATGCTAGTAAACAATATCTGAGAATGAGGGGTCCATGTAGCTGGTGCCTGTGCATTGTGTCCTGAGATGCTGTTTGGTACTACACTACATAGAGGTCCTATAGATCAAATGGTGAGATGAATCTACCAGGTTCCCACTCTGATTTCCATGTCAAGCTTTCTCAATGATTAGCTTGTTTGGCATGTTTGGTCAGATAGAAAGCTTAATATTAATGAGGTGAGTTGGGCCGTTAATAAGGTTTTTAACCATCAATAATCTCCCTTAATTCCCCACACTGCACATCAAAAGCATAAAAAGAGATGAGATTCTCCCAAAGTTGAGGTCAGCCTGGCATCTTGTCCAACCTGTCACAAATCCTCAAAAACCCATGTTGCTTAGACCTCTATTGAGGTCAATAATTGAGCACAATGTTTCAGTTAGGGACCTTTCATCAGGAAATGGAAAATTTTAGGAATGTATTTGGTTTTGAGTTGTATTAATGACAAGAGGAAGGTCAGTGGAGAAGGAATGACAGAAAGTTTGCTGTGGCCAAAGTTAATGAGGATAGGGCAAAAAGTAAACAAATAAACAAAAGCCATACCTGGGACTGTGCTAACTGAAAGCAAAAATAAGAGAAAAACCAAAACTGACAAGTAAAACAATGGGGGCAGAGATTATGGTTTGAAATAGTTGAACTCAGTGCAAAGTCCAGAATGATGTAAAATGTATAATTGAAAAGTGAGATGCTGTTCCTCAATCTTATATTGAGTTTCACTGGTACAATGTAGCAGACAGAGGACAGAAATGTCAGCATGAGAACAAGGTACAAAATTAAAATGACAGTCACCAGAAGCTCAGGATCAAGCTTCCAGATGGAAAATGTGCTCCAAAGCTTCCAGATGTGCTCCAAAGTAGCTGCGCAATCTGCATTGAATCATTGGTCTTCCCAATGTGGAAATGATCACATTTGAATAGCAAATATAAAATGCATAAATTGCTGATTCACCTGAAAGGAGTGCTCAGGTTCTCCAATGGTGGGGAGTGAGGAGGTAAAAGGGGAGGTAATGTGCACCCTATACTTGCATGGAAAAATGTAACGAAAAAAGGGCTGGTTATTGGAGTTGATTGAGAAGTAGATCAAAACTCTGTGCTCACCTAAGTAGGACTTTGTCTCTCTGTCCTTCAAGAGGGACTGAACACAGTTGATCCTACCTCTAGCATTTGTCCTGTATACTTATGCTTCAGTCCACACTGTAGCCATACTACCTAAATGCGTGGGACAGTGAGGGTGAAGGAACTGGTTTCCTTTTTTAAGCTTAGCACCTGTGAGAGAGAGACATACAAAATAATAATGGGAGCTAGGCTTGGAGAGCTGTAATGTCTGCAGAACTGAAACTTTTCAATGTGACTTGGTTTCAATTTGCTGTCAGTTAGGGTGGAATGCAATGCAGCCTCTTAGTGAGTGCATTCCATTTTCCGAGCACAATTTCCACCATGATTGCACATTCCACATTTCCCAATGATCTTTCATTCTACAGCCCTGGAGATGTTCACGACCTCTTCCTCCATGGTGGTGATAATGTGAAGATAAGGACTCTGCCTCCAGTCTTTGCACTGTCCAGGCATTGAGAATGTTTGTCTTCTAAGGAAATAAAGAGATAAATGGCATTTCTGTGGTGCTTGCTCCTATATTCATTAAATAACTTAACATTTACAGGTCCTGACCCATTCTGAGACTCAGAATGGCCTGTCCAAATCCTTTTCCCATATTTAGGAACAGCATTCATCCTGAGATTTCTCATGCGGTGTATCTGCTGGAGTGAATATCTTGAAGCCTATGCTGAGAATTGAGGCATATGTAACAAGATCAGCCAGGTAGACCTCATAAAATATGAGTTCCTTGATTGGAGCCATTTATCTGGTCGAACCAGGGAGTCCTGGCTGGGAGATATAAACAGGAGGGTCAATTCCTATGACTCTGGGGAGAAATGTATAAACCAATAGCCATTCTTGGCACTGAGCTTGGAAAAATGCTTCCCTGGTTGACATCTCATTTGGATAATTTTTTTCATGCATTGCTCAATTGCTTTGGACCTAAACATACACATTTGGTGCTGTATTAGTTCAAAATAAGCATAATGGAGTTCCACCAAAAAAAAAATAAACAGGAGTGTCAGCAGTTCTGTTCACTTTGAGAGCTGGCTTGAAGGAAGCTGGATCAGTGTCAGGAACTCTCCATGTGCAAATAAAGGGTGACTTGGTGAGAAGATACCAGCCTTTGTGGAATTATTTCAGCCAGAACCCCAGTTTGTAAATACCATTTTCTGGCTTCTGTCTGTCAACTAGCCCATCCAGCTTTGCTTAATCTGGATGAGTGGCCTCCTCCAACACTGAAGGAAAAGAAACTTCCTCCTCTTATTTGCAGAATTCAAGAGGACTTTCAGGTCCATATTTGGAATCAGGTGCTGCCCTGTGCTGGTTCCAGGTCTTTCCTTTCTTCAGATATTCCATGACTTTCTGAGTCAAGGTGAAACAGTGAAATAGCAGTCACTCCTCTGGTCTAGTTAAATATTGCCCACATTTGAACAGTCCTGTCTCCAACTTTATCCTTGTAACTGTTAAGTCACTACCAAACCTATTTCCCAGCTAAATAATAACGCTTCTCTATGAAAATTGGGATGCTGATCTAACTTCCATTTCTTGCTCTCCTAAGGAAAATCCTGCCTAAAAGTCTCAGCTTTTCTCACCAAAGATGGCTAACTGAATTAGAAACTAAAAACAATTATCTTTTCTCAAAATTATTTTCCTACAAGAAATAAAATCCTCTAGCAAAGAACTTTGTGGGAAGTTAGGGAATTGATTGCTGGGTCCCTTACTGAAATATTTGTATCATTAATAGCCACAGGTGAAGTGTCAAAAGACTGAAAGTTGGCTAACGTGGTGTTACTATTTAAGAAAAATGGTAAGGAAAAGCCAGGGAACTATAGACCGCTGAGCCTGACATCAGAGGTGAACAAGTTGTTGGAGAGGATACTGAGGGACAGGATTTACACATATTTGGAAAGGCAAGGACAGATTAGGAGTAGCCAACATGGCTTTGTCTGCGGGAAATCATATCTTACAAAGTTGATTGAGATTTATGAAGAAGTAACAAAGAAGATTGATGAAGGCAGAGTGATGCATGGGATCGATTTGGACTTCAGTAAGGCATTCAACAAGGTCTGGATGGTAGACACATTAACAAGGTTAGATCACAGGGAACACAAGGAAAACTGGCTCGACAGGGAGTGGTGATGAGAGGGTGCTTTTCAGACTGGAAGCCTAGGCCTAGCGGTGTGCATAAGGATCCGTGCTGTATCCACTGTTTTTTTGTCAATCATTCAAATGATTTAGATGTGAACATAGGAGGTACAGTTAGTAAGGTTGCAGATGACACCAAAATTGGAGGTGTAGTGGACAGTCAAGAAAGTTACCTCAGAGGACAGCGGGACCTTGATCAGATGAGCCAGTGGACTAAGGATTGGCAGATGGAGTTTAATGTAGATAAATGTGAGGTGCTGAATTTTGGAAAGGCAAATCAGGGCAGGACTTAAATGTTTAATGATAAGGTCCTGGGGAGTGTTGCTGAACAGAGACGTTGGAGTGCAGGTTCATATTTTTTTTAAAGTAGAGTTGCAGGTAGACAGGATAGTGAAGAAAGCATTTGGTATGTTTGCCTGTATTTGTCAGTAGGTTGAACATAGAAGTTGGCAGGTTATGTTGTGGCTGCATTGGACATTGATTAGGCCACTTTGGAATAATGCATTCAATTTTGGTCTCCCTGCTATAGGAAGGATGTTGTGAAACTTGAAAGGGTTTAGAAAAGACTTACAAGAATGTTGCCAGGGTTGGAGAGGCTGAATAGGCTGGGACTATTTTCACTGGATTGTCAGAGCTGAATAGCCAAAGTCTTTTCCCCAGGGTAGCAGAGCCCAAAATTAGAGGCAGTGGGTTTATGGTGAGAGGGGAAAGATTCAAAAGGGACCTAAAGGGCAATGTTTTTACATAGAGGGTGGTGTTTGTATGGAATGAGTTGCCAGAGAAAGTGGTGGAGGCTGATACAATTACAACATTTAAAAGACATCTGTATAGGCATATGAATAGGAAGAGTTTAGAGGGATATGGGCCAAGTACTGGTAAATGGGAATAGATTAATTTAGGATATCTCATCGGCATGGATGAGTTGGACCAAAGGGATTAGATTAGATTACATTCCAGTGTGGAAACAGGCCCTTACGCCCAACAAGTCCACACCGACCTGCCGAAGCACAACCCACCCATAAATTTACCCCTTACCTAACACTACGGGCAATTTAGCATGGCCAATTCACCTTACCTGCACATCTTTGGACTGTGGGAGGAAACCGGAGCAGCCGGAGGAAACCCACGCAGACACAGGGAGAATGTGCAAACTCCACACAGTCAGTCGCCTGAGGCGGGAATTGAACCCAGGTCACTGGCACTGTGAGGCAGCAGTGCTGACCACTGTGCCACCATGACACCATGGTTTGTTTCCATGGTGTACAGCTTCATGATTCTATGACTCTAGAGCCAGCAGAAAAACTGGATATGTGTAGGAGAGATTTTAAAACAAATATACAAACAAGGCATAAAGATAAATACATTTGCATTACATTGTTGGTATAATTAATTAAATTTAACATGACAAATTTGTTACTTCTTCAACGGAAATCCAGTACTCCCTGATAATGAGGTTTTAATGGATTTTTCCGACTCATTTTCCGAATCTTGAACATTAATGTCAGTCCAAAAGTAAAACAATAAAGAGGAAGCAGCTCTAAGGAAGCGAGAACATTGCTCCTTCGGGACAGATGATCCTCTTAAGCGTAACTTTAAATACTTAAATATATTACCACCTTGTAGCTGAAAACTATATCTTATTCTTCATACTAAAGCTAATGATGTTGCATTTCAATTCTAATTTGAAATGTAAATAAATCCATAATATCAGATTTTATAAATGCCACTACTTATAGCCATATGATACAATCCTCATATTACTGTACTGTGACAATCCAAAACAAACATAGTATTTTAACAATTAGCAGTCATTCCGGGGGTTCAATCCCATCCAAACTCTCATTGTTCACTAAGCTAAAGAATGAGTATTGGTAGACATTTAATTGTGGTAGCATCTCAATCAAACCTTGTCCTGACTTCACCTAATGCTCACATTTTCACTTTCCAGTTCACAAGTTAACTATGGACCACCTGATAATGGAAAGAAAATAGATGACAACACATATCAAAAAATGCATATTAAGGCCGTAATAATGGATAATATATAAGTTACACTGGGGCAAAAGTTAATGTACAATAAGAGACAGGATTTCTACAGAACTGGCTTCCAGATAAATAAAAAACATGTGGGGAGTCCAGACGATATATTTTTATCATAGAGTTATTAGAACTGGAATATGCTGTCAGATGAATATGTGTCAGCAGAATCAGGGAAGTGCATAAACAAAATTTTAAATTATGTAGGAAATGATTTGTTATATTACACAGACTTATTTTACATTATTTTCATGGGCCTATGCAAGATAGCCCACCAAATGCACATTTGGTATTGCATATAAACACTGAAAAATGGATGCCTGTGTCCAAAGGTCAAAACGTGTGGAGGCATTTCTCTTATTCATGTGAAGCAAATAGATACTTAGCTACTTGGTGGATAACTGGGGAGGTAACAATTGAGATGAACGCACCCCCTGGGTTGCTTTTCCATCAAGCCTCTCTACTAGATTCACGAAAAAGCTGCAGGGTGGGAAAGAAAATAAAAAAAACTTAGGCTGTGGAGAACATATAACTGGAAAAACTGGTGGAAGCAGCAACCAGTCTAGCTTTCATGGACTACTTGGGTTGCTTGGAGATAGTGAGAACTGCAGATGCTGGAGAGTCAGAGTGGAGCTGGACAAAGGAGGAGGGAGGGAGGGGTGGAGGGGTTGGAGGTGGTGGGGGAGGTGGGAAGGGGGGGGAGTCAATGTTCAAAGTCAGAACCTTCCATCAGGACTGTGGAGGAGGGGTGGAGGGGTTGGAGTTGGTGGGGGAGGTGGGAAGGGGGGAGTCAATGTTCAAAGTCAGAACCTTCCATCAAGACTGTGAGAGGGAAAGGGGGCCTGGAAATAAATAGGGTGGGGGTGGGGCTGGGGGTGGGGGAGGGGGGGAAGTAGATCGGATGGTGATAGGTGGATGCAGGTAGGAGGTGGCTGTGATTGGTTAGTGGAAAGGATGGAGTGGATAGCTGGGGAGGAAGATGGACAGGTGGGGCTATTGTCCCAAGTGTAGACTACAAAAAACCTTCAGCAACTTCAGTTGAAAGTGAGGAAAAAAGTGTTGTTTAAAGCTTCAGCAATTTATAAAATAAAAATGCAAGTTGTAACACATTAGTCTATATATCACTGAAAGTTCAGTGTGTTGTATTACATGTGCAAAATTAATTACTATTGTTTATAACAATAAAAGCTTTATTTGTCTCTGTTGGATGAATGCAGTTTTTGTCCAAAATATTATGAATGAACAATACTTAAGTACACAGGGTCATTTTTGTTCAGTTACATTATAAATCATACTGTTTGTCACAATTTAAATATATTAAATGCTTATCTGCCTTTTCTGTAGCTGTTATGCATTTGATTTAACAGCATTCCATTCAGCTCATTACTACTATATCCTCTGGAAAATCATGGTTTATTACTTAGGTGAAAAACTTGATAATATTGTAATTTTCAATTAACAACACCATACTGAACACAATAACTCAATGATTTGAATGTGCTGTGATCTTAGGTAATTGTGTCCTCAAAATGATGGTAGTGTAATTTGGATGCACTGAAGTTCTGTAATAACTGGCAGAGAGTGTATGGTAAATTACTGTTGCCTGGCTGGATAACATTTAGTACATAAACAGAACTATTTTGCATTAATAATATTTAATCAACAGATATATTAGTGTTGAGTGAGTGAGCCAAATGAATATTGCTTTTGTCAACAGTAGGAAATTCATAGCTATATCTAACATTTCTAATTTAACTAAATCCCTTCAAACCATTTGGCTCAGATGCCAAGGTTGGACAGAGATATAACATCTGGAAAGATGAGCACACTATATTAATGAATTATGTCAAAGTTGATTATTATGAACAGTAAAAGAATCCAATCAGATAAGTAATCAGTTTACTCAATGAACTAAAACTTATCAACTACGGTATAACTAATTGAGTAAGAATAAAGATTTTAAAAATTATCAAGTAAACATTACAAATTTGACCTCATACTAACAGGAAACTTTTTCTGTCCCCCAAGGGCCAATTATCTCAACAGTTCATACTGACAGGTATTTCCTGTGAAGAACACTGCATCCTCCTGGGATCCATGCTGACAGGGATCTTTATCCCTGGTTCTGGCGCTATACCCACACTGACTCTTTTTAAATACTTGATACTGGGTTAGTTGGACAGCAGGTTTGTGATGCAGAGTAACTCCAACAGCAAGTGTCCAATTCCCATACCAGCTGAGTTCATCATGAATGTCCCACCTTTTCAACCTTGCCCTTGTCTGAGGTATTCTGACCCTCAGGTTAAACCACCCTAAGTCATCTCCCTCTAACGAGAGAGCAGCTCTATGGTCCTCTGGGACTGTGGCAACTTAATACCAATATTGGGTAAAGTTAACTCCCATTGATTAAAAGTTATTATTTTAAAAATTAAAAACATTTAAATACAAATTTAAAAATAAATTAAATGTTTATTAATGTGGGAATAGTCAACTTGGTTGAATTTGTCCATTGCAATAAACTTGAAACAATGCAGTGTTTTAAATGTTCATTTTACATTTAAGAATTAATAAGCATCTGTTCACGAGTAACTTTATTGTATGAAATCCAAGGCAGTACATGATGATATGATTCTGGAAGTGCCCTGCCAGTACCGTCATTGCAGTCGTTTCATTATACTCTTAAGAGTGCAGTTATTAACTACTGATTATTAATTATTTATCTTCGGTTAGAGTAATTAGCAATCAGTAGTTAATGATGACATTTCTACTATTACAAAGTTGTTCGGGTACTCCTTTAATACAATTGCTTGCCAGTACACTAATAAAACATTGGTGCTAAGAGTTTCCATATCTGAGTTACTTTGTTTTGAGTGTCAGTGAGCTTATGTACTCTATATAGAACAAATATTAGGTGGGCACAAGATGTATTCTTCAATTCAAGTATATTATGAAAGGGAATTTTGATCTTGTTGAATTCACCAAAGTGAATAGATTTTGGGCTGAATCTTACATATTTTTGGTTCAGTGCAAGTTGTGTCGAGTCAGTCAGTGATGTCTGGGCAGGAAGGTACACACTGAAGAAGGGATCATGCCCGAAATGTCGAATCTCCTGCTCTTTGGATGCTGCCTGACCTGCTGCACTTTTCCAGCAACACATTTTCAGCTCCGATCTCCAGCATCTGCAATCCTCACATTTTCCAGGAAGGTACACAGCCAACAAGGAGCCAATATATTAAGATGACCAGGATAACTATGGATCACGCAAGTCTGTGTCCTGTACAGTGCATGGGTCTGGATAATGTTCTTTCCTTTAAACACCCCAGTGTTTAATCACATTGGTGAGTCTTGCAGCCCCTCCCACACAGGCCAAGACATTTACCAAAGCCACTCCAAAAGTGGTCTCGGTCATTTTCTTCCCTAATGCACACATTTGACTTCCCAGCCTAATGGAAAGTGACATAGAGTGAGCGTTCCTTGGCTACTGTTTTGGTGAGATCCAAGCTTCTAAATCCCTTTCTTCGTCACCTTTCCTGTAAACTCCATAGTCTTCACATCTCCCCGGGTCCCCATCTGACCTATTGACATGACCGTGCACCTGCCCAATTTCAGCCCTAGCATATGAGGTGACCATATCAAGTCATACCCTGTCCCCACCACTTGAAGCCAGGGTACATGTGACTGTGGATGAACCCAACCCCCATCCCTCCTTCCCCATGCAACCCCCACATGATCCTTTTGTTTACATGTTTTACTGTATATCCACTTGGAGATGCTATTGCCTCCCACCCCTAATACCCCACACCTTCACAATTGTCATTCCCATTTTTGCCAGCCTGCAGCCTTGAGTCCTGAAGAATCAATTGCCCATCTCCTTCCTGCGGCAGTGGCCCCTTGTCCTGGCTGATGTCAAGCTGTTCGAGCTGCATTCATCCAGACAAATGGGGAATATTTGATCACACTCCTAACCTATGCCTTGCAGATGGTGGGCAGACTTTGGGGAGTCGAAATGAGTTGCCCTCTATCGGATTTCTAGCCTCTGACTTGCTCTTGTAGCTACAGAATTTATATGGTTGGTTGAGTTTCTGGTTAATGATAACCCCCAGGATGTTGATAGTGGCAATTCAGCTATGGTAATTGATGGCCATTGGATGGTTAGAATTGCTCCTGTTGGAGATGGTCATTGCCTGGCACTTGTGTGGAGCAAATGTTTCTTGTCAATTGTCAGCCCAAAACTTAGATATTGTTTAGGTCTTACTGTATTTGAACATGGACTGCTTCAATATCTGAGGTGTCACAAATTCTAAATGGATATAAATAGAAATAGATATTTAAAATTTTCTAGAAAATAGCCAAGTAAACTTGCTATTAGATTAAAATCCAAAGTAGTCATTTGGTAACATAGAACTTTAGTGATGCTGGAGATCAGAGTCGAAATACATAGCGCTGGAAAAGCACTGCAGATCAGGCAGCAAGCAAGGAGCAGGAGAGTTGACTATTTGGGCATAAGCCCTTCAACAGGAAGTGGGTGGCGGGAAGGGGGCTGAGAGATAAACAGGAGGGGGTGAGGCTGGGGGAAGGTAGCTTAGAAGGCTATTGGTAAAAGCAGGCAGGGAGAGGGGTGATGGTGAGAGGTCAGAGTGGAGGGTGGAGTGGATAGGTAGGAAGGAAGATGGACAGGTGGGACAGTTCAAGAGGGCGGTGCTGAGTTGGAGGGTTGGATCTGGGATGAGGTGGGGGGGGAGGGGAGGTGAGAAAACTGGTTAAATTAGATTACTTACAGTGTGGAAACAGGCCCTTCGGCCCAACAAGTCCACACCGACCCGCCGAAGTGTAACCCACCCAGAACCATTCTCCTACATTTACCCCTTTCCCTAACACTACGGGCAACTTAGCATGGCCAATTCACCTAACCTGCACATTTTTGGATTGTGGGAGGAAACCGGAGCACCCGGAGGAAACCCACGCAGACATGGGGAGAACGCGCAAACTCCACACAGAGAGTCGCCTAAGGCGGGAATTGAACCCAGGTCTCTGGTGCTGTGAGGCAGCAGTGCTAACCACTGTGCCACCGTGCCGCCCCAAATTGATGTTAATGCCATGTGGTTGGAGGGTCCCAAGGCAGAAGGTGAGGTGGTCTTCCTTTAGGTGTCGGATGGCTAGGATTTGGTGGAAAAAGACACATTTTGTTGAAGTTTTTGTCTTATACTCAGGATAGCTCACAGAAATATAAGAAAAGGGAAAAGCATTAACATCAAACGAGAAAAGAGTGCTGATTTGTTGGTGAATGGACTTTGATTGGTAGAAGCATTGCAATGCAGGATGCACAAGTTCATAATGATTAACAAATTCATGCCAAGTTTTGTTAAAGTTTAATTCAGAGATGTTGACGCTGTTTGGTCAAGTAGGAGAAAGTGAGGACTGCAGATGCTGGAGATCAGAACTTAAAATTGTGTTGCTGGAAAAGCGCAGCAGGTCAGACAGCATCCAAGGAGAAGGAGAATCGACGTTTCGGGCATAAGCCCTTCTTCAGGAATGAGGAGGGTGTGCCAAGCAGGCTAAGATAAAAGGTAAGAGAGGAGGGACTTGGGGGAGGGGCATTGGGAATGCGATAGGTGGAAGGAGGTTAAGGTGAGGGTGATAGGCCGGAGAGGGAGTGGGGGCGGAGAGGTCAGGAAGAAGATTGCAGGTCAAGAAAGTGGTGCTGAGTCTGAGGGCTGGGACTGAGAAAAGGTGGGGGGAGGGGAAATGAGGAAGCTCATTCTTCTTCAAAGACCACAATTTCCCCTCAGACATGGTTGACGATGCTCTCCACCGCATCTCCTCCACTTCCCACTCCTCCGCCCTTGAACCCCGCCCCTCTAATCGCAACCAGGACAGAACCCCACTAGTCCTCACCTACCACCCCATCAACCTCCAGATACATTGGATCATCCTTTGTCATTTCCGCCACCTCCAAACGGACCCCACCACCAAGGATATATTTCCCTCCCCACCCCTATCAGCGTTCCAGAAAGACCACTCCCTCCGCACCTCCCTTGTCAGATCCACATCCCCCACCAACCCAACCTCCACTCCCAGCACCTTCCCCTGCAACCGCAAAAAATGCAAAACTTGCGCCCACACCTCCCCCCTCACTTCCCTCCAAGGCCCCAAGGGATCCTTCAATATCCATCAGAAATTCACCTGCACCTCCACACACATCATTTACTGCATCCGCTGCACCCGATGTGGCCTCCTATACATTGGGGAGACAGGCCGCCTACTTGTGGAACATTTCAGAGAACACCTCTGGGACACCCGCACCAACCAACCCAACTGTCACGTGGCTGAACACTTTAACTCCCCCTCCCACTCCACCAAGGACATGCAGGTCCTTGGCCTCCTCCATCGCCATACCATGGCAACACGACGCCTGGAGGAAGAGTGACTCACCTTCCGCCTAGGAACCCTCCAGCCACAGGGGATGAATATGGATTTCTCCAGCTTCCTCATTTCCCCTCCCCAACCTTTTCTCAGTCCCAACCCTCAGACTCAGCACCGCCTTCTTGACCTGCAATCTTCTTCCCAATCTCTCCGCCCCCACCCCCTCTCCGACCTATCACCCTCACCTTAACCTCCTTCCACCTATCGCATTCCCAACGCCCCTCCTCCCTACCTTTTATCTTAGCCTGCTTGGCACACCCTCCACATTCCTGAAGAAGGGCTTATGCCCGAACATCGATTCTTCTTCTGACCTGTTGCCTGACCTGTTGCGCTTTTCCAGCAACACATTTTTAAGCTGTTTGGTCAAGGCATTGTCCTAAGAAATAAGCAAGGAATGATTTGCCACTGAAGGTCAAAGGGCAATGCTTTGATTTTTTTTCTTGTTGGAGGTAGTCAGTTTCTAGTACTTTTGTAACACACACTTTACTCACTACTTATCAGTCCAAACCTGGATATTTTCCAGGTTTTTGCTGCATTTGGGCTTGGACTGATTCAGTACAGTTCGATTAGTATATTATGGTCAGGTGCAGAATGAATCCTAATTCCTAAAGTAACTTTTAGAAGCCCTTAATGAAGCAGACAACAGACTGGTGAATCATAAAATGTGCCCTAGAATATTGCAATTCTGCCTGTATAGCTTTTTAAAAATCAGATTGCCATGATGTACCAACAAAATTTAAACATATAATTTATCAGCACCTTGACATTCAATATCATTACCATCACTGAATGCACTACTTTAAACATCCTGGTGGTTACCATTGACCAGAAACTGAACTGAACTATCCCTATCAGTACTGTGGCTACAAGGGCAGGTCAGAGGTTAGGAATCCGCCTCGGAACACTTCAATCCCATGGCATCAATGTTGACCTGTCCCAGCTGTCAATCTTCCTTCCCACCTATCTGCTCCACCTTCCTCTCCGACCTATCACCTTCACCCCCACCTCCATCCACCTTTAGCGCTCTCAGCTATTTTCACCCCAGCCCCCCTCCCCCTCCCATTTATCTCCCCACCCCCGAGGGTCCCAGCCTCTTTCCTGATGAAGGGCTTTTTCCTGAAACGTCGACTTTCCTGCTCCTCGGATGCTGCCTGATCTGCTGTGCTTTTCCAGCACCACTCTAATCTTGGGTAATTCACATCTGACTCTCCAGAACTCGACCACCGTCTACAAGGCACAAGTCAGGGGTGTGATGGAACATTTTCCAATTATCTGTATGAGTGCAGCTTAAGCAACATTCAGAACAAACTAGCCCATATGATTGACACCATATCCACAAACATTCACTGCTTCCAACACTCATGTTTAGTAGCAGCAGTATATACCATCTAAGACGCACAGTAGAAATTCAGCATGCAGCTTAGAAAGCTCCTTACAAATCTACAAGCACCAGTATCTCAAAGGATAAGGACACAGATATATGGAAACATTACAATTTGCAAGGTCCCCTCCAAACCATCCACCATTCAGAGAATGCATAGAGAAATATATCTCTATGCATTCAGTATCACTGGATCAAAATCCTGGAACACACTCACTGACATCATTGTGGATCTACCTACAGAAAATGAACTGCAGTGGTTCAAGAAGTCAACTCACCACCACCTGCTCAAGGGAACCTAGGGATGGGCAATTAACACTGGCCCAGCCAGTGACATCTGTATAGTGTCATCTATTCATAGAGATGCACATGGAAGCAGACCCTTCGGTCCAACTTGTCCATGCCGACCAGATATCCTAACCTAATGTCATCCCATTTGCTAGCACTTGGCCCGTATCCCTCTAAACTCTTCCTATTCCTATACCCATCCAGATGTCTTTTAATTGTTGTAAGTGTACTAGCTTCCACCACTTCATTTGGCCGCTCATCCCATACATGCACCTCTGTGTGAAAAAGTTACCCCTTAAGTCCCTTTTAAATTTTTCCCCTCTCCCTAAACCTATGCCCTCTAGATTAGATTACTTACAGTGTGGAACCAGGCCCTTCGGCCCAACAAGTCCACACTGACTCGCCGAAGTGCAACCCACCCATTCCCCTAAATTTACCCCACACTACAGGCAATTTAGCATGGCCAATTCACCTGACCTGCACATCTTTGGACTGTGGGAGGAAACCCACGCAGACACGGGGAGAATGTGCAAACTTCACACAGTCAGTCACCTGAGTTGGGAATTGAACCGGGGTCTCTGGCACTGTGAGGCAGCAGTGCTAACCACTGTGCCACCGTGCCGCCCACTAGTTCTGGGCTCCCCCACCACAGGGAAAATACCTTGTTTATTTACCCTGTCAATGCCCCTCATGATTTAATGAATAAAACAAAAGTTGGTTTGATTCCAATATGTCACACCAACAGCACTTTGGAATTGTCCCAAAGAGATGCCAAGAAAAGATGTTATTAAATAGTCATTGTACTGACTAGGTTTGACACATCGTTTAGTGGACAACAAATGCTAGAAACATTCCAGGAGCAGCACAATGTTCTTTTAAGTATGTTCTTCCAGATCAGAAATAGCATGGCCATACACAATGGATAGTAGTACAATTGTAGGTTGTTCCTTGGCATCCAACTATACTCTTTAATAAGATAATAAATTTATGGATACTGAGAATGATAATAAAGGCATCATCTTATTAAAGAGCACAATAATGATGCTACCAGATCTGCTGAGTTTCTTCAGCAATTTCTATTTTTGGTTCAGCTTTCCAGAATCTTCAGTCCTTCATTTGAATCATATTAATCTCTGACTTGAAGGTGCCGGTGTTGGACTGGTGTGGACAAAGTTAAAAGTCCCACAACACCAGATTATAGTCCTGGTGTTGAGTGATTTTTAACTTTAATATTAATCTCTGACAGTATTGGAGTTCAGGAAAAATAAACTACAACTCCCAGAATGCCAATTCAGGCTGAACTAACACGTGGCTTCCGGCCGCCATGTTGCTGGGTGCCGGTTATAATCCCGAGTGAAGGTGAAGCTGTGGTCATGGCTCATCTGCAGTTCACTGTACATAGAGGGTGAACGGTTTTAAATCTAATTTTGATTACTTGTGTGGGATAGGTTTTGTTATCAGGATGAAGTGGTGAGAGGGTGTTCTCGGGCTCGGGGGCAGCAGGAAGGCCAGGCTGAGGAAGGGGCTTGTACCAGTGCGGGATGCGATAGGACACAGTTCCCCCAGGCCGACCCCCCCACCCCCTCCCTCCTCCCTCCTCCTTCCTCCTTATACTAGCACCTAATGATAAGGTGTAGTTCCAAAGTCACTGACAACGCCACTTACTGTGAAAAGGAGGGGATCGAAATCTGGGAATTCCCGGTGGCGGTCGGCAGGTTGTTTCCAATGTCAAGGCAGAGCACCTGCCCACAAATTGGCCTTTCAGAGTGAGAGATCGCAGGCAACTGCGGCTTCTTCTGTGTCTTCCCACGGCTGGACTCTTCTAATCCTGGAGGGCTGTCCCTGGTCCGATTAAGGGCACTCGTCTTCTCGCCATTCCCCTCCCTCCAAAGAAAAATATCACAGATATTGGGTGCTATATTTAGCAAACGTCTCCAGCATGGCTTCTACATCTGTTGATAAGGTGGGTTGTTGTTTATACTATTTAACTTGGTTTACTAATTGTCACAGTTTCTATTTGCCGATTTGATAACCTCACACTTTGGTTTGTTGTTTGAAGGTGCTAATGATGTTGAAATAGTTCAAGAGTAGCTCTTGCAAATAATCTGCAATTTATGAGTTTGTGTGCATTATTCCAGTGTTTGACACCATCTGGAGAGGAAGTTGGATTCAGTAATAAACGTGTGATGATGAAAACAGTAGTTTTGGTTGCAGGTTTTGTTCAGCAATGAAATTTGGAAGTTCTCCTGATTAGGTATTGAGCAAGGAGTATGGTATCACAGGAAATGTGTGGGCCTAAGGGAGATCGCAGCAGGTCAGGCAGCATCAAAGGAGCAGGAGAATCGATGTTTCGGGCATAAGCCCTTCTTCATTCCTGCTCCTTTTGATGCTGCCTGACCTGCTGTGCTTTTCCAGCAACACATTTTTCAGCTCTGATCTCCAGCATCTGCAGTCCTCACTTTCGCCTAAGGGAGATGGTGATCTTGTAGAATTGAATGATTTGGTAACTGTTTGTTTGAAAGCAGAGTATAGGATGATATACTCTGAGGCTGATCAACTACTGCCCTACCTGATAAAAGTATGCTCTTCAATGTTGAATATTACTTGCATGTAGTACAGAGGTTAACAAAGACAATCTACCATTAACACCAGGTGTTGTGTAACTCTCCTAGTACTAACCAAACTGGCTAAATCATAAAAAAATTGGCTGCTACACTCGCCCCTGTGGCAGAGGTGAGAAAGCCAGCAAGTGATCTTGTCCTCACCGTTTTACGTTTTACAGATGCACCTGTCCATGATGGTATTAGTAAGAGTTTCCACCATGATATTGTTGTAGAGATGAATTCCTGTCTTTGCACTGAAGATAGTATTTTGTGGCATTGTACTAAATGAAACAGATTCCAAGTAGATCTAGCAGCTCAAAACTGGGAATTTAAGACCTGTCAGCAACAGCAGAATTCCAAAACTATAACCTTCACTCTGCCATTACCATCAAACAATGGATCCAATTATAGTTCAGGGAGGAATACGAGAGAAGTCAGGAACAGCAAGGTGCACTAAACTAATGAATCCTCAACATAAGGCTAAACAATAGAAGGAAAATGCTAGGAATAGAACTAAGTGATCCCATAATTGATGTAACTGGTCAAAGCACTGCACGTTTGAATTGTGCTGTTGGAGGAGCCATGGTGTGTTGCTGCATGCATCTTGTAAATGATATAAGCTGCTGCCACTGAAATGGTATATCGATCTAGTTGGCTGTTATTTATGGTGCTGTACTTGATTTTTTTTAGTCCTGCTGCTATCCAAGGAAGTGAGAGTATATCTATCACACTTCCAGCAGTGGACAGGATCTGGGGACATGAGACTAAGCATAATTTAGAAACTATGCATCAACCTTGGCATTTGATTTGGACACAGAAGCATGTGTAGGCTATCAGATGCCACAGAAACCACTTTATTCACATCTCTAGCAACTTGTGCCAAAGTTTAGTGAGCTGTCAGAGTTGAGCAAAAGTCTGTCATGGTCATAATACTTGTCTGCCAATGCCAGTTGCATATATTATCATCCCTTGGTGTGTCTTGCCTTACTGGTGGTAACATGCAGTCAGTCAGGTCTGGCCCTGGAAGTCTGCACCACTGATTCCAGACCCCATTATATCTTGTGGAATTGGGTCAGATGTGGGCAAGGCAACCTCTGGGTGATCAATTAGTACTGTGTTCCACATTTTGAACAGCATTTGGAAGATGCACTGAGGATAGCAAGAGCTGTCGGAATGCTGGCCAGCAGCTATAAATTATTCTGCAAGGTGAAATTAAAGCACTGAATCTCTGTTGTTGATGGCATATGTCCTTGCAAGATTTATAAAACTGTGGTTGCTGAGTGCATTATTAATCATTGCCTTTTATAGTATAATGAGGAATACATTTAAAGTAGTAAAGAATGTCATGCTTATAACCAGTTTTCCAGCAGCTTCTGATTGCTAACCTAATAAACAAATAGGAAAACTGAAGAGGGAGCTCTCAATTTCAGCACTGTAGACATGAGATTTAATCATTCCAGCCATTTTCTTTTCTCTGTTTCGTCCGATTTGATTAAGTGTGCAAGTCTGATATTTAACTTTGGATCAGATTACAAGAAAACATCAGGCTTTGTGAGCAGACCTTCTTCCAAAGTATCTAAAATTTTAAATTTAAAGGTTAGAAGTCTTATTTGTACATGCCCAGGACTTTAATGGGTAGTCCAGCTATGCCAGTTGGAAGCTACAGCATCGCTGTCTTTTATTCTGCTGCAATCCAAATTTATCACCTTTTTTTTGTGTTCAATTGCAACTACAACAAAGATTCTAATCTATATTAAAATTATACTTGTGATGTCATCTATAACTAGGAATACCTCCATATTTCTTTTTCTAAAAGTATTATCGTGGGTAATGGGGCTATTTTGTCTGACTTCTTTGAAAGGCAACTTTCCAGACACTACTACAATGTCAGTGACTTTGATTAGAATATTTACTGGTATTCTTGAGGGGGGGGGGGAGTGATTTGGTGTGTGGGGACTCACTAGTTTCATGAAGTTGGTCATTCATAACATTTCAGGTTTTGTGTATTTTATTGATACTTTTGGGAATGTAATATGAGTTTTTGATCATCCATCTCAAAGTGGATCAGTTCTGTTAATGAGCATTTTAATTTCCTTAGCCATCATATTGTCCATATTATTAATTAAGTGACATTTGTCATCTTGTCAACATTTCATCCCTCTTCTGCAGACTGATTTGTGACGGTGTACCATTACGTGGCTTCTCACTTACATTTAGCATTCTGCACAGAAGGATCTTTATTCATGTAATGGTATCAATAGAGAGGCTTATGTATAGCAATAGTTCATTTATATATTCTGGATTAAATATTTTATGATGCAAAATTATCATTTGTTTATGTAGCATTGAAAGTGAGATTGCCAAATTGAGGGGAATGTTGTGCTTTGAACTTTCTTTCTGTCAGTAATTTAATTCTGAATGTGAATACTATCAACACTCGATGTTACAGCCAACACTGGAAGTGCAAGTGTCATTGCATGCATCAGACGAGTTTGTATCGGCCACATTTTAACCGACTACAGCTCGATTTGTTAGTGCTAGAGTGTGTTTGTGTAGTTTGATATTACTCTTAATTGAAATGCTAGCTGTGTTTCTTCATTTATTGCAGCTGACATTTTTCACTCCGAATGTGTAATTGTGTTCCAGTCTGAGAGTATCCCTTGTCTGGCTGTAACAGATGGCTCTGCAAGGACCAATGGAATAAACTCTGACTTTGCTTGTACCTATTGTTTCCAGATATTTTGCTTTTGTGGCTGTCCGTAGTCAGTGGCACCAGTCAGTTGCTTGGCTGTATAACTTTTAATCCGTACTTTCCTTGCATTTTTCTTTTCTTTCTATTTTTCTCATTGTCACCCTTTTGTACTTTTTATACCAAATGTCTAACACTAAAGTGAGGAAGAGGGTGGTGACTTTGCAATGTAACTGGTGCTGCTGATGGAATTTCTGCATTTTTTTAACTGTAGCATCCAATGCCTTGATTTTTAGTGTAAAAAAAATAATGGGAAGGTGATAGCTAGTGGTATTATCACTAGACTATTAATCTGGAGACGTAGGTTCAAATCCCACCATGCCTGATGAATTGGAATTCAATTTTTAAAAACTGGAATTAAGAAACCACTGTCAATTGTTGGAAAAACTTGTATGGTTCACTAATCTTTTTTTATAGAAGGGAGTAATGTGACTCCTGTGACACATGACTAATGTGGTATACTTTTAACTGCACTCTGAGATGGCCTCGCAAGTTAACAATCGTGATAAAGTTTCTAAAGATAAAATGAAACCTGATGGACCACTTGGCATCTACCTAGGCACTGAAGACAATGACAAGCACAGCCCTGTCAACCCAACAATGTCCATTACTAGCATTGAGAGGGGACTGGCGGCTAAATTGGGAGAATTGACTGTCAGACTAGTCAAGGAATAATCATGTTCACAGAATCATATATTTTACAGACAATGTCCCATACACTACCTTCACCATCCCTGGATTATGTTGTCACATCTGCAGGACAGACCAAGCAGAGACGGTAGTTTTCCACAACATTGATTCTGGATGGCATGTTGTCTTGTGGAACCAGATAAAACACGGGCAAGGAAACCTCATTCAAAATTTGAGAGAAGATTTGTAGCTCTGGTGCTCATTGTGGTTCTGTTCGCTGAGCTGGGAATTTGTTGCAGACGTTTCGTCCCCTGTCTAGGTGACCTCCTCAGTGCTTGGGAGCCTCCTGTGAAGTGCTTCTGTGATCTTTCCTCCGGCATTTATAGTGGTTTGTCTCTGCCGCTTCTTGTTGTCGGCAATATAAATGCCGGAGGAAACAACACAGAAGCACTGAGGATGTCACCTAGACAGAAGACGAAACGTCTCCAACACAAATTCCCAGCTCGGCGAACAGAACCACAACAAGGAAACCTCATGCTAAATAACACCATACCATCCTCTCTCATCCTTTTGAATCGGTAACTCCTCCATGTTGAATGTCACTTGGAGGAAACACTGGGTTTCAAATTCCACCATCAACAGAGGCTCGGCAGCAACACTAATATTTGACTTTGTACTAGGCTAGGTTTGTGGCAGGTGGTGAGGGAGCTAACAAAAAAGAAGAACAAACTTAACCTCCTCTTCATATTCTGGCTGCCATAAATGCATGTCAGTATTGGTAAGAGTGACCATAGCACAGCCCTTGTGGTGATGAAGTTTCACCTTTAAATTGAGAATCCATTCCATTTTGTGGTTTTGGTTCTATCACTCTGCTAAATGGGACAGACATTGGTGCGACCAAGCAACTCAAGACTGGGTGCCCACAAGGTGCTCTATGCTGTCAGCAGCAGAGCTGTCCTCCAACACAATCTGCAATGTCTTAGACAGCACCTTCCCTATTCTACCAATATAATCAAGTTATCAACCCTGGTTCAGTGAAGAACCAGGGTATGCAAGTTACAGCACACCTAAAAATAAGGTGTCTACCTATTGAAGCCACATGTCAGGTTGATTAGCGTGGCAACCAGCATAAGCAGGAAGCTAATGGCAGAGATGTGATTTCTACAACCAATAGAACAGATTTAAGCTCTCCTGTTCCGTTACATCCAGTAGTACATGGTGAACAACTAAACAGGAGGAGACTCCACAAACATTCTATCCTCTGTAATGGGAGAGTCAAGCACCTTAGTGCAAAACATAAGACTGAAGCATTTGTGGCAAACATTTTGGTCAGAAGGGCTGAACAGATGTTCCATCCCTGCCTCCTCCAGAGATCCACAGTATCACGTACCAGTCTTCACCCAATTTGATGCACTCCATGTGGAGCTTCTAAACATACTACAACTCTGCCAAGCTGTTCCAGTACAGCTACAACACCTGGCATCTACCTGACAATATGGATAATTGGGAGAAAGTGAGGACTGCAGATGTTGGAGATCAGAGCTGAAAAATGTGTTGCTGGAAAAGCGCAGCAGATCAGGCAGCATCAAAGGAGCAGGTGAATCGACGCTTCGGGCATAAGCCCTTCTTCAGGAATGGGACAGAAGAAGGGCTTATGCACGAAACATAGATTCTCCTGCTCTTTTGATGCTGCTTGACCTGATGCTGCTTTTCCAGCAACACATTTTTTCAATATGGATAATTGCCCAGGTATGTCCTGTGTGTGTATCTCTCACAAACAGATATATCCACCCACTTACCACCCACTCACTGTCATTTATCAGTAAAGTGATGGAAATTATCATTGGTGTTACCAAGCAGCATATACTCCGAAATAACCTGCTCACTGATGTCCAGTTTGAGTTCCACCAGCGCCACTAAGCTCCTGACCTCCGTATAGTCTTGATCTAAACACGCTCAAAGAAGCTGAATTCCAGAGGTGAGGTGAGAGTGACTGTCCTTGACATTAAGGTTGCACATGACTAAGTGTGGCATGAAAAAGCTTAAGCAAAAGCGGAAATTGGATGAAGACATTTGTGGCACAAAGGATGATTATGGTTTGAAGTTAGTCACCTATATTCCAGGACATTTTCACCAGGTCTTCCTCTGCCACAACCTTCTCCAGCTATATCGCTAGGCCAGAATCCTGGGATTCCCAAATGGCATAATGGATTTACTACATCAAATGGACTGCAATGGTTTAAGAAGGCAGCCCACCACCTTCAATGACAACTAAGGCATGAGTGTTGCCCCAGTGTCAGCAACATCCCATTTCATGAATGAATTAAAAAAAAACAAGGTAACCAAATGCATGCAACCAAACAGCCTTTGTCTTTGTTTTTTATATCTTTAAGTTTTTTTTTATTTCCACACTAACATTGGTCACTTGTATAATTACAAGGATCGAAAAGCTTTTTTTTGTCAGCCCTCTAGTATTCTTTTGTTTTCAGCAGAACTCTATACAAAACGTTAATATTTTATAAGCACTCAGTTTTTCCTATAATTAACAATGGCCATATCATCTGAGTGTTTTTTTTTCTCAAGTTATGTTTAAAAAGTTTCTTGTACTTAGACACTGCTCATAAAAATTATTTTTTCTCAAGGTATGATTTTCTTTTTCTTGCCACTGGCATATGCAGAACTGTAACTGCTAGTTAGTTGCCATTTAAGACATACTCCTGCTCCTTGGATGCTGCTTGACCTGCTGTGCATTTTCAGCATTTAAGACATAGTAGCAGGTTACTTAACTGCTGTGCTGGGAAGTGTTATGGCTGATTCTTCTCTTTCCTGTCATCTATAAATACACATTTCAAATGGCTACCAACACACAGTAATTGAAATAGTAAGGCTTGCTTCTCTATCTCCTTTTCTTGACCCCATCCAACTACCATTATCGTTGATTCATAGCTCGCTCCAGTGAAAACAACTATAAGCCAACTACATCATCCACAGATTAGCTAACGTTGTAGCTGAAATGACCATCATTTTGTACAACTTAGCTGTATAATTCGCAGTGCAATTGTGTGCTCTGAGCTGTCTGGTTGTCTGAGAATTGTTTTCGTTTTTCTGCTGGTCACAGTTTTGTCCAAGATGAATCTTGCTGAAATATTTTGAGACTTACAGGCTCCTGTGGTCTAAGAGGAAAATTCCTTTGAGCTGTACTGGATATTAGTCTTTGTTCTGTATTTAGCCACAGTTTCACTTTTTCTGTCATTTCTGTTCCCTGCAGATAAACTTGCGCCTTATTCTAGTTAGTGGGAAGACACAAGAGTTCATGTTTTCACCAAACGATTCTGCTGCAGATATTGCCAAATATGTCTATGAAAACTGGCCCATGGGTGAGTGTTCTAGGTATTTTGCAGGTATTTGTGATAATATGTATCAAATTTCCAGGGAAACCTTTTCACCGGTTGGTTCTAACTTGGGATGAAATCCTGAACCATGGAAGCAAAACTAGAAATCAGTTAATTCATTACTTTGAAATAATTTTAATGTAGTTTTTTTGGTTCAGAATTTTGATTTTTCTATTCATATTTTCAAGCAAAGCAACCAAACTGAAGTGCCATTGTTGAAAATCTAGGTTATAACTAATTGATGGAGCAGGCAGAATAAATCAGAAAATGCTGGTTTGGTGACAATATATTTGGGTTTCACAAAGGAAAAGGCAAAATTCCCTTAGACTAAAGATTTCCGTAATTCTGAGATTCGAAGAAAGAGAGATGTTTAAATGTGTCATAATCCAAAAGAATGTAGTGAGATGAGAATGTAGACTGATGTATTTCAAGATTTAGGAGGTAGAAATTTACAGATTTTTGAGAGAAGTCCTGAATGTAACCATGAATATGCTAGTGTAAGAATCCCATTGAAAGGTTAGCTTCAATTTCCTCACTCTTTAGACAGACTTATAAAATATTAGAAATTGCAGTTAGTTTTTAGTAATGATTTAAGACTGCTTTTTCAGGAAGCTAGTAGAACATTATTATATACAATGAAGGGAATTTAATGCAAAAGTTGGAGGCTATGCTTAAGTTATACATGGCAATGATTAAACCACATCTGGAGTACTGTATATGGTATTGGTTTCATGATATAAGAAATAATGTTAATACTTTGGAAGCAATTCAGAGAGAGGTTATAAAATTAATACCTGAAATGGGCAGATTGTCTTGTGAACAAGTTAGATAGGCGAGGCGCATATCCATTGGAGTTTAGAGTCAGAGTTGATTTAAAATCCTGAGTGGTCTTGACAGGGTAGAATGGAGAGGATATTTTGAATAGATAAAGCAAAATGTTTTCTGAGGATTGAGTCTTTAGAACTCTGATCCTTTTTAAAATATGGTCGAAGCCTTGAATATTTTTAAGGTAGGATAAAGATTCTTGTTAAGCAATGGAGTGGTGATCCAGGATAGGTGGGAATGTGTGTACGTCCTCTATATCAAGATTTCCCCCATGAGTGAAAACTTCTTCTCAGCTTTTAAGCTGTCAAACCTCCTTAGAATCTTGTATGTTTCGATAAGATCACCACCTGTTAATCTTCTAAGGGCCTGACTTGTTCAGCTGTTCTTGATAAGTCAATCCCTTCATCTCCAGCATCAGCTTGGTTTGGAGAAAAAGCACAAAAAACTGCTGATGCTGGAAACCCAAAGCAGAAATTGCTGGAAAAACTCAGCAGGTCTGGCAGCATCTGTAGAGAGGAAGCAGTTAATATTTTGGGTCTGTTCTGAAAGAGGGTCAGTTGGACCCAAAATGTCTGCTTTCTCTTCAGATATTGCCAGACCTGCTGAGTTTTCAGTAAATTCTGCTTTTGTTTCTGATCAACCTAATGAATCTCTTTTGAACTATCTCCATTGCTGTACATCTTTTAAATCCAGAGGTCAAGCTGTACACAGTACTCCAGGTGCAGTCTCGACAATACTCTGCAGTTATAACCTGACTCTCCTATTTTTAAATCCCAACCCAAACAGATGTTATTAGCTGGGGAGACAATGACTAGACTATTTAATCCAGAAACTAAGCTAATGGTCTGGGGAACCAGGTTTGTATCTCACCATGGCAGATGGTGGAATTTACATTTAATTAAAATATTCTGAGAATTAAGAATCTACTGACTGCTTTTTAATAACCATTGTCGATTGTTGGAAAACACATCTGGCTCACGGATGTTCTTCTGGGAAGGAAATCAGCTATCCTCATCTGTTCTGACCTGCATGGGACTCAAGATCCCTAGCAATGTGGTTGACTCTCAACTGCCCTCTGGCCAACTTAGGGATGAGCAATGACTGCTGGCTTAGCCATTGGCACCCACATTCTGTGAATGAATTTTAAAAGCAGGTCTGGAAAAATAAACCATCGTAATCTTAAGGGAGAGAAGATTTGTAGAAGTATGCCTTGCTGATAATGTTTGTGCTTGTGAAACTGAGGTGAAAACTCTGTTAATATTAGATTCTTGTTCTGCCCTCAATGAATGAGGAACCGCAAAGCCTGGAACTGTGTAGCAATGTAGTGCAACAAGTCTGCAGTAATGTGAGTAGTTGTGTAAGGGATTATTAGATTCATTTTTTTTTTGAAAGTGAAATTTATTTTAATTGAAGTATCACTTGCCCATTAATTCCTGTTTAACACATATCCAGCCCAATAATTTAAAGTAAGATTTAAGAGTGAAACTGTTGACAACATAGTCATTTTAAGTGGGATATACTGTAAATTTTATTGTTTTAGTTATGGTTTCCCCATGTGGATCTCGACAAAGGCAAAAGGTGGATTCATTCTTGTTACGTGAACACTGGAAGACTTACCTTGGTATTCTGTTCTGAAACTACTGATTTCAATGATTAAATGTGTATTCCTATGTAGGTTTGGAGATTGGAATTGCTAAACCAGTTGTTGGAATTTAACTTTTCTAATCTCCTTTGGATTTTGTATTGTCTGTTTTCAGGCAAATAAAGTCTATGTGGAATTCTCAGTAGCTGGTCTCTTGAATGTAGACATGGATTTTTCAGATCATATATAACAGACACCTGAACAAATCTTGTTCTGTATATCGTGTAAGAAACTGATCAAATAGAGAATTTCTAGCTCTCTGCCACAAAGTACGCTCCAAATTTACACGCATCCTGATCTTTTCTGGTGGTGTCAGCCACTGATAACGGCTGTGATTTCCCCAGAGCTGTTTACCTATTAATAGAAGTTGGGTTTCCATAAAGAGTAAAATAGAATTGCATATCTATTTGTGTTGAGTGGATTGTCAAGCCCATCATGCATACTCTTGAAGGCAGATAAAAATTTCAGTGCTCGTTCTTTACATACATAATGAATGTGGTTTTTGGTTCGTGTGTGTATGTTGACGAGAAATGTGTCACAGCTGTGTGTGTGTGGTGCTGGAAAAGCACAGCAGTCAGGCAGCATCCGAGGAGTAGGAGAATTGACGTTTCAGGCAAGAGCCCTTTATCAGCAATGAGAAACATGTCACCGTATTATTGGAAAGAAACCGCTTAACAGAAGTTTGAGTCCTAACCACACTTTGTTAATACCCAGGGTCATTCTGAAATGGTTTGAGAACTAATTAAACTTGTGATCTTACTATAGCCGTGGCTAATAATTGTACTGGATTATCAAAGGGTTATTTTTAATATTTGTTGACAGGATGAGGGCATTGCTGGCTAGGCCAGCATTTGTTGCCCATCCCTAATTATCCAGAGGGCAGTTGAGAGTCAACCACATTTGCTATGGGTCTAGAGTCACATGTAGACCAGACCACGTAAGGATGGCAGTTTCCTTCCCTAAAGGACATTAGTGAACCAGATAGAGATTTCTGACAATCAACAGTGGATTCATAGCCACGATTATACTCTTGATTCCAAATATGAACTGAATTCCATTTACACAATCTACCATGAAGGATTTGAACCTGGGTTCCCAGAGCATTACTGGGTCTCTGGATTAACAGTCCAGTGATTAATACCACTAGGCATTGCCTACCCTATTTTGTTTTTAAAAAGCATACTGTTCAACCATTTTTATGCCATGTCTCCTTATTGATCACCACACCGTTTTTCTTTCCGCTGTTTGTGTTTTAAAAATTATTGTTCCTCTAACTGAGTTGTTTGCCAAATCTTTTTCCTTTGTGACGATATTTGTTTTCCTTCCTCTGTCCCTGTTTCCCCTGTTGTGAAAGTTTGAGTCAGATTTCAGTGAAATCTGAGAGTTAAAGTTTTTTTGCTTGCCCTGACACTTACCTAATGCAATGTTTTGGATTTTGCTGCTTTGGTCTCCATTTTCAAATGGCACTGAACTCCAGTGTTAAGTATTGAATGTAGTTTTGTATGCAGAAAGAATACTTTTTGAGATGTTTATTTTTCAATTGCAAGTAACATTTTTCATCACAATATTTTCAGACTGGGATGAAGAACAAGTTAGTAGCCCCAGCATTCTCCGGCTCATTTACCAAGGAAGGTTTTTACATGGAAATGTTACCTTGGGGGGTAAGTTCCAAATTACGTGGAATATTTTAGAAATGAAAACTTTTGATAAGTTCGGGCAATGTGTTGCTCCTGCATTGATTTTAATAGAAATCGTAAATAGAACATATCAGTCTCTGAAAGAGGATAATCACATTGATGCATGTTTACTGTATAATCTCTTAGTGAGTATGTTAATCAACACCTTGAGTTTTCATTTAATCATGGTTGATTTGTACCTCAGTTTCTCTACCTACCTTTATTATGTATCCACTGATATTGATTTGACAAAAGGTATCCTTCTCAATGTTGAAAATTTTTAGTTGATCTAACATCCATAGTCTTTTGTGGGATGGGAACTGTATGCCTTTATTTGCAGAAGTTTCTGATTTTGCTGTTGAATGGCCTGGCTGTAATTTTAAACTTTGATATTCTGTTTTTTCCCACCAGAGGAAATATTCTGTGTATCTATGCTACAAGTTCTTTTTAAACTTTATAAGCATAATGTCTCAATCACAGTTGATCTTTAAACTCCCGGAAATGCAAGCAAACTGTATGCAAATAATTTTAATTCATTAAACCTGGCTGTCATTCTGATTAATTTGTACTGTACCCACTGTAAAGCTCCATACAACTGAAACGTATTGTCTCTCTTGTATCTAAGCCATTTTGAGGTACTGACCAGAAGTCTCTTAAATTTAAATGATTGACTTTAATGATTTGTGTATACAAGAATTGAATGGGTTTGCTTTTTCCACAGTTTGTAATTTTGCATCACCTTGAATCAATAGTCCAAACGCAAGGAGGGGAAAAAAACCAAACTGGATGATCTTGTCCTGTGTCCAAATTTTTCTTGTGTCTGTGTGTAATTTCCGATTCCTATCCATACAATTCAGTATATTCTCACTTACTCCAAATAATTGATAAATATGATGAAAATCTAAAGGCTTTCAGAGCACGTATCTAAAGAGCATTACTTGTCTCATCCCAGAATCAAAGTGCATATCCCTTTTATCTTTCTGAAATCCTACCCTCCAACTGAATTTGCATGATTGCCTCCAGTTTTGTGCATATCTGTTATGCTAATATATTCTGAAAACTAATGTCCCTTCTTTCAAAGCTCTGAAGCTTCCTCCTGGAAGGATGACAGTGATGCACTTAGTTGCCAGAGAGACATTGCCAGAACCCAACTCCCAAGGTAAGGTTGAGTCATGCAATGTGTGTACTCAGCTGACATTGTTGAAGTGGTTACATACTTCTTCCCCACACTCTCTTATACAGTAGAATAATTAAATTTGACAACGATGATATAAATCCTTTTTCTTAATTTTTGATCATCTGAAAGTAGGATTCCTGATTAGGTATGATTCCAGGATACCGACAGTTGTCTCGTACATGATTCAAATAATTACTCTTTACATTTAAGCCTCATCTACGAGGTTCACAGATTGCTCAACCATGGAGAATACTATGTTGAAGCTATAATCTGCTGTTGCTCGGTACCCACACTTGTGATCACATTTGGCAAGGACACTAGATTAGAGGTACTAGAAATCCTGACTGCCTGCTTCAAGCCATTGCAACAGTTATCCTACTTTGGCATTTGCACCTGCACGTCCTGGTCTGAGTGGCTTAGTGTTACCTAGGTACTTAGCTTCCATCAAGCTGTTTCTCCCCTGAAAAATGGAACAATCACGTAACTTTCTCAATGTGTCAATGTGAGGGTTTGGGAAGGTTAACAATATTTGAGGAGAAGAAGTTATTGTGTAGTCAGTTGGCCTAGTTGAAGTATTATGTCAGGATTGGAGGAGAATGCACATAATATGATTGTGTATTTTGCTGTAACTGACATTTTACTGCTCCAGACAAAGCTTGAATAAAACTTTTCATGTCCATCATTGTCACTACATTGTAAATAATGTTAAAATAGACATATGTACCTACAACTGCAGGATCTTTTTTTCCCAATTTAAAAATATCCAGAAATAGGATAGTTTTAGGAAAGGCAAAATCTACTCAGCTGCTAGTCTCTTGGCGTTCTTCTGGAATGTGTGTCTTGAAATATCTATACTGCTTTGGTCAAATTAGTTAGTTAATATAAAATATGAAGAATGTCAGATCAGCCATGATCCTATTGAATGGCGGTGCAGGCTGAAGGGGCCATACGCCCTACTCCTGTTCCTAATTCTTGTTGTCCACACTACTTCTTCCCCCCCCCCCAAGTTGTCTTGTCTGTGACCTCCTGTTTCATCTCTCATTTCATTTCATTTCATAACATCTAGGCCAACATTACATTCTGATTGGGTATGTCAGGACAGACTAGAAATCTGGAAGTTGAGACTCGCAGTTCACTACTGCACTTGACATTTACCCATTAGGCTATTGAAATCGATACGAGGGTAAAAGAAAGGTGAAGAAGATTTAATGTCCTTTTTATTAATCACCAAAGCATGATCTAACCAAATAGGTTCTTAGGAAAACTGAAAATTGCACCTTTTAAATGTAGGGTTAAAATTATTGTCTATTAGCCATCTTTTCTATTTTTATTAGAGATTTTATTTTGTTTTTTGTTCAGGTCAAAGAAATCGGGAGAAGACTGGAGAAAGCAATTGCTGTATGATTTTGTGAGGCCTGCTTGCCTTTTCAGCATGGTTACAAATCAAAAGAAGACCTTTTTATAGCATTTGTGAGCATTATCTTGGAATCTTCCCATTCAAAAGATTGCGATATAACTGACTGGCAAGTTGTTGCTAACCAACTTGAGAGTATTCCTCATCATTGCACAGAATTCTACTGTGGTATTACACAAAGGATTTGTATCCTGCCAAGGCAGAACAGTCTGGGAAGAATTTAACTCCTACAGAAAGTTAAAGAGTGCTCCTGCTACAGAGAAGTGGCTATTACACGGGAGCCAAATTTTTCCATTATAATTTTTATTTTCTAACAATTTAACTTTTTAAATTTTTTTTCTAAATCATAGTTTGGATATTTCCAATTTTATTCCTTTCCATTCTGGAAGCATTAATCTCTTGTTGAACACAGCTCCATGCGTGTCACCCCTTCTCTGGTGCCTTGTCCTAGAGACTTCCTTATGCATATGTCTTGACACTATGTATCAATGGGCTATTTGACCACTAGACATCACAGCTGAGCTTGATCATGTTATTACTTGATGTCTGGTCAAGCACTTTACAAACAGCATCACTAATGATGATTAAGGTAACCCTAGCTGCCAGTTTTTTCCCCTCCCTTGATTCGGACATACTGAGATGGCTTTCAGCTGCTTTAGGTAAAACATCTAACAAATCTAAATATAATTTATGATGCTATCTCCAGCCTTTTTAAAGGGGAGGGGTGGGCATTTTAACTTTCTGCAATAAGTCACCTTAGTTGAGGGTATTCTATTTTCCCCAGTGTAATGTTTATCTGTGGTGAAAATGTCCATGAACAGATCTTTTTCACTTGTTTCAGCATGTCCTTTTTGTATTGGGTCCCTTGTTTTGAAAAAAAAACAAAGTGGATGTGAGCACTATAGAGTAATATCAAACCTTTTTATTAATAATATTCTTACCTACACAATACAGAAGGACTTTCGACTTTGGATTTGGTCTATCATGTGAAGCCACTCAATGTTTAATGACGTTTTCAAAAATATTGCTTTTCTAGATTGTAGTTAGCATGTCTGAAGTTTTTTTAAAAAAGAGCTACTGTTACTTCTTACAATAGAATGAAATTGCTGCTATTTTGCCTGTCAAAAGATTTGTTCTTCTATTTTCTCTCCTGCACAAACTGTCTCATTCAGAAGCTTGAATGAGTTTGAACCTGCATCGCAGCATTCCAGATATTTGATGAGCCACTTTACCTGCAGGCTATTACTACATATTTCCTATCATGGGATTGAAACGAGGTTTTATTTGGTCCATGCAGCTGGGCAGCTTAGCCTCAGCTTGTGCAACCTGTATCATATATGCAAGTGTCATTTTTGATCCCCTTCTCTTCCATTATTCATTCAGACTGTGACTGATTTCTACCTCTAATCTATTTTACATACCTATTACCCATTCCTTAAACTTCTGTTAAGAAATTATTATTGGTCTCATTCTTGGTGATTTCAACTGATGCAGTACCCATAAACCTTTGGGAAATAGATTTTATTTCTTTGTGATTTCTTTTTTCATTTGTTTCCGAGTGAAAATGTGCTTCCTGACTTTAAACAGTCCAACTGTAATTTGAAAAACTATGCCTATTTAGTCTAGGCTACATGTCCCCCCGATACCTTAACTAACTTTTGGTTTGTAAAACTACTTGACTAGATTACCTCTCAACTCCTGTCAAAAACCCAAATATAATTTCATTTAACTCTTTAAATCCTGGTATCATTCCAGTGGACCTTTTTTCAGTGCCAAAATAACTTTTTTGCATAGTTTAGTGCTCCTGATGATGTCTGACATAACTTTATTATAGTAAATGCAATACCAGCATTTATTGTCTGTCCCTTTTTAAAAAAAATTGTTTTTGATGATAAGGTGGTGTTCAGCTGCCATCTATAATTGCTACAGTTCATCTGATCTAGGTGCTGTTAGGGAGAGAATTCTAGGATTGTGAAGGAACAGTGATAATAGTTCCAAGTCAGAATGGTGAGTGTTTCTCTGTACCTACTGCCCTTGTTCTAAGTGATAGGGGTCACAAGTTTGGAAAATGTTATCGAAGGACCTTTTCATGAGTTGCTGCAGTGTATTTTTAGACTGCTGCTAATGTGTGCTGGTGGTAGAGGGAGTGAGTTTTAAGGTAGTGGATTGCTCGCCAGTCATGGAGGTGACTTTGTTTTGGATGGTGTTGAGATTCTCAAGTGGTGTTTAGAACTGCACTTGTTCTCAGTTTCTAATTCCAACTGCCTTAAAATAAAAACTACTACTTACAGCTGAATAATGTAATAGTGATGTCTGGCATTTGGTAGAAAATCTCAGTGGAATCTCTGTCATCTAGAGGAAAATATGCAGAAGGTACATGGGAATTCTGAGTTTCCTTTCAATTCCCATCATATTTTGACTTTGACTCAGTGATGAAAGGGTGGTGATAATTGAAGTACTGGAACATTCTCTATTACAACAGAGATTACCTTCACTGCTCGGTCTGTAACTGTTCAAGGTGACGACTCACCCCAAATTCTTCGAGCAGTAGGGGTCAGCAAAAAATGCAGGCCTTGGCAACTCTCATATCCCATGCAGAAATTAATAACTGCATTGCTGTAACTAGACCCTGTTCTAAGTTTTAAAAATTGATTCAAAATTAACATCGGTAAATAAAACTGTAGATCTGATTCATGCTAGTTACTCAATAAATCTACGTTTGTTTACAAATGCTGAAACACTCACAAGTGGGTCATCCATTTGACATGAAAGGGAAAGTGAGTTCCACGTTTTGGGGAAGTGATTTAAATTATCTGCTTGTATTTGATACTTATGCGAAAAACTATTACATGCTGCTGAAGTTAATTTCTAATCTTTGCTAACCTGATTCCATATTTAACATTCCAACAGTAGTTTTGTTGGGATCTGTCAACAAATCAGTCCCCAGATTGAGTCTTGCTATTCATAACAGAAGCAGTCAACCTGAGTGATTTTTTTTTAAAAATCAAGTCTGGTAACATAGGACTTGTCAAAAAAATCCTTTTATTTCTCACTTCCCTTCTGCATCCTGTCACTAAATCTACCCATTTACTAGATAGTTGCTTCAATTTTAATTTGAGCTTAAATACAAAAATCGTTATACCACTTTTGCATCAGTAGTGATGCAATTGAAATATTTAATAGTTGGTACCAGTCTTAAAAATATGTTTGTACTACAGCTGTAGTATGTGAGAAGTCTTTTCATTTTCATGTGGAATGTATCATCTTGAATTCAGTGCCTGAACTCATTCCTAAATGCAGAGTTAGATATCCTGGAGTACTTTGCAGAGTTGATTTAAACCCTGAGTCCATGTTTATAATGCTATCAATATAAAGCAGAAACTGCTTCACACCTTACTAAATTCATAGTGGAATTGCGTCCTGGCTAGGTTGCCAACCTTTTTATGGTGCAACTGTTTTGTTTGAAAATGATTGATTTTTGTAATGAGTTATCTTAATCACTGTAGGAAATGTTCATCTTTGAGTTGCATAGGACAGTCAGCCAGTCTCTCTGAATTGAATCATAGTTTCTGATGCACTTTTCAGTGAGGGAAGGGCAAGTCTGTTTTTGGTATTTGATCTTTCCCATTGTACAGGAGACTGGGATTGTGAAGTCCACCACAGTTCAGCTGGACTTTTTCACCAGAACCACCTTAAGGGCATTCAGGATGGGTACCAACATCTGACCTTGCCAGCAAAGCCTAAATCCTGTGATTGCATAAAGTGAAAACTGTAAATGTTTGGGATCTGAAAATAAAAATATGTTGATGTGCACATTTCATCTGAGAGAAAGCAAATTGAGCTTTTTTTTTGTTTGTATACCCTTGATCCAATTGGACTATTATTGATCCACGTATATTCATTACTTATTAAATTTAGGATTGTTTGTTCAGCATTCTTCCATCTGACTCTCAAAATACACCGATCCAGTTAAATAATGGTCATGGCTCTTGAAAACAAGATGCTTTGTTAATGCAAACACTGCAGCAGCAATTAATAAATGACAAATAGATCATAAAAGCTGCATATTTGAACACTTTTTCTCTTAACAATGGTCTATGAAGTGTCAATTTTTTAAGGCATTGAGATATTGAAGCTCTTTCCATTTCTATAGTTCAAAATTACTGATGCACAATGACTAGGGAAAGAATTATTGTATAATAAACTAAATTAATGTATGGCTTTTAATAATTATGATTTGACACGTGTACAGGTATGTGTTAATACTTCTGTAGATGAATTGGATATGCCTGCTGTTAAAAAATGTTAAACATTTGAATTTGCTTAACTGTATGAAAAATTTAAAGAAAATATAACCAGCGTAAAACTTCCGGTAAATTGTGTGTACCTATATTGTGTTGTATGTTGATACTTGAAGCTTCTGGTTTCAGACATACTGTTGCACAAACTTGCACACCTTTGGTTAATTAACTTTTCTTTCTCTACCAGGTTTTTCTTTGTAAGTCAAAGATCATGATAATCACCAAAGCTGAGAGTAATCTATCCTCGCTGGTGTCCAATATGTGCAATTTCCAGTTTAACTGGAGTGTAAGCATGGTTGCTATACTATATCAAATGTGGTTAACTAATGGCAACATGTCAAACATGGCACCAGTGTGCTTTGTATGGCTCATTTCTTATTGCCTTAATTAGCTGAATCACTGAAGAATAAAATCTCTCAATATTTTTCAGGTCATTTTATTATCTGGCACTTTTTTTGTTTCTCCCATTAATTATATTATGTATGTGAATAGTGCCCTTGAAGATTATTTGTATGTGGAATTGAAACTGAGTGTGCTGACAACTTAGTGGATTGGATAAACACTAAATGAGACAGGAAAAGAATGAAGTTATTATTGCAGTTCATTGTTCTGGTTTGAGCTTATACTAGCACTTGCACAACTGAATCTAACCGTTTTTTTTTCTTTTGGTACAACACCATAGCAAGTCTATAAAGGTGAGCAATATTGTAATGTATTGTACAAGCTCAATATTACCCCAACCAAACTCTTCTCCCTCCATCCCCACTCTACCACATCCACATTAAGGTAGAACATGTTGACATTTCCATGCCCGCATACAAAGATCCTTCTCCTACATTTAAAAATGTTATAATTTCAGATGTATTTTATATCTTTATCTTCCTTCCAGATGTATTATGGTGGCTCTTGCCCAAGTCAAATGTTGAATTCAAAGTTGGATTGTTGTACATAGTCTAAACATAAAGATTAAAGTGAGTATTGTTCAGGGTTATCTTTGCTCCAGAACATTTTTGCAGGAGTTCTTCAAAGTAGATATGCTCTGCAATTGGTAGGCCTTGAACCTGAGCCTCCTAGTCTGGAAAAAGAGGTACAGCTGCTGTACCACAACCTTTTTTGGTCCTCTGGCTAGATATTTTCTAATCAACCTGTTCAGCGCTGTTATTGCACACTTCTGAAGCAGGTGTAACTTGTATGTAGGTCTCCTGTCTGAGGTAGAAATCATCATTCTGGACATTACATTTGAGCAGAAACTGACTGGACTCAACATGTAAATATTGTGGGTACAAGAACATGTCAAGCTGGGAATGCTGCAGTGGGTAAACTGCCTCCTAATTCCCCAAAGCCTGTCTAAATTCTCAAAGCCCAGGTCAGGAGTGTCATGGAATAATTCCCATATGCCTGAATGAGTGGCTGTAACAACACTGACCATTCCAGGGCAAAGCAATGTACTTGATTAGTACCATTTTCAGTCTCCACCACTGACATTCAGTAGCAGCAGGATGAATCCTCACAACCTTCTTCTGTTAACGACTCCAACCCTTCTCCCAGTCTTCTGTTGCATCTGTTCTGCTAATGCCACCTACTACATAATTGCTACTGTGGTTGATGGGCCAAACGTGTCTAAGTGCCCACCTCCCACACTTTTGCCCTTTTTTTATATTTTCCCTTCCCTCCTTCAGGCTCCCCCAGTCCTCACCACCCCACCAGCCTATGCATCCAATAGACTTTAAGTGCCATTTCTGTCACCTCCAATCAGACACCCATTCCCCTTCCCTCCCTTGTCAGCATTTTGTAGGGGCCATTCCTTCCAGGACACTCAGTCCACTTCTCCATTCCCAACATGTGCAATTGCCGAAGGAGTAATATGTGTTTACTGACTCCCTTCTCACCATCCAAAGCCCTAGACATATTTTCTACGTGAAGCAGTAATTTGCCTGTACTTAGTAGATTACATTGTAAGCAGCAAATAGGGTTTTAATTTTATGTCTCCATTTGGGGAAGCAAAACACAGACTAGGTGATTGCTTTGCAGCACACCTACATTGTTTACAAAAATGACCGAGCTTTCAGTTGCCTGCCTCTTCAACACACCATGTTCCCTGGCCAATGTTACTGTTGCAGGCATTCTGCAGCGCACACACAGCACTGATGGCATTTTAAAAAGGCAGCCCACCGTACCTTTGCAGGGCAGCTAAGGATGACCAATGCTGGCACAACAAGATAAAGCCCTATATGGCCAAATGTTTGTCCTTGTGTGCTTATCTGTCTGGAAACATCTGAAAAAGCTGATGTCCATGTAAGGATATGGAGAATTTGACCTTTTTCTGGCATATGCTGACATGGATCCACTTTGAGACAAAGCCAGCTTAAGTTTATTAAGGTGTCCGATCACTTGCCCATTAACAGTAAATCACTTCCCAGGTTTATGTGAATTTTACCAGCTGTGTCAAGGTCTGGATGACCAGATGCATAATAGCCTCTGTTTTGATCTTGTGATTTTTGTTTTTGAGTCCTGCTATCTGTTTTGCTACTTTTTTTTTGTTCCTTTCTCTGGATAGACTCTCTTTGCTGTTTGCAGAAACAGATTGAGGGCTTTCCTTTTATCCTGGCTGTTCAAATAACCCCTTCCTTATACCAACCACCTTCAGCCCTGTGTGTAGGTTACATTCCTAGACCAACCAGGAATAGCAGTTTATATAACTTATTAACCGTACATATTTACATATCTAAAATACTGGAGATCTGAAATAAAACCAACAACTGCTGGAGAAACTCAGCAGGCCTGGTGGCATCTGTGGATAGAGAAACATTTGATGGTTTTAGACAATATTTACTCTTCCTTGAAAGAGTCATGTTGGACTCAAAATATTTTATGAAAATGCTCATCTCAGTAGTTTTTCATTGCTTTTCCATTCTCACAACCTTCAATAATTTTATTGTTGCAGCTAAATTTTAACATGAAGGGACAGATTTTTTTTTTGCCACCCAGACAGTCATGCCACCGTAGGAGTTTGTATGGGCACCTTGTGGAATCTCCATCGTAACACGTTTTGAAGAAATTACCTATAAAAATTGAATTTTCTGATAGGCAATTCTTAGACATCTCTTACTTGTGCAAGATTACATTTACATATATTTTAGGCACCGAGAGCATTCAATAACTCCATTTACTTCGGCAGAAGGACACCAGATGGTGGTGTTTCCTCACTATGCTTTGGCAGCAGCTGCACCAAATTCCAATGTTTGTTTGTTCCTTCATATGCTGCTGTAGAGAATCAAACTGCTTGAATGACTAAGTATGTATACAAATATCTTTATGAATAAAGTATATTTTTGAAATAAAAAAATTGTGATAGGATCCCTCTGAAAGTCTCCACTATATAGAGACTTCAGTTTGTGCCAATGAAATTAAGTAAATTATTACTCAAGAAACGTTATTATTAAGTATATAGTCTTAATTCCTGAGTAAGTATTAAACATACTCTATACTTGTCTCACACCACCAACTAAACTTTCCCTAAACTCCTTACACCCTCTCTGGCCTGCTGCCTCATTTTTCCCAGAATTACTTCACCTTGGTGTCTCTTCTGTACTGTATTTCTAAATTTTCCAATGTGAAATTTGTATCTGCTCAGGTCGTGGTAGTGAACTATAATGTCAGATTTTAGCAATTTTTAATCTCTTAAAAATAGCTAGATTTGAAGAAATATAATTTTTTTTGTAACTTAATCTTCTAAATTAAATTCAGTGAAACTTGGTCCACAGATAGGGCATGGCTCTGGAATGAACTGCCTAATTCTTGGCAAAGATGCAGATCTGCAACCTAAAATGCTCAAGTTTTGTTTTTAGAATGTTATAGATTACTTCAGCAACTGTGAAATTGATACTGCTGTCAATATGCAAGCAGAATTTTCTGAATAGCTTGGACTGTAGATTGGCATGAGGCTGGCTCGGTAAGACAGAAACTCTGAATTTTGTTCAGCTTTTGTAGTTATTTTGATGAAGGCTCATAATACGTTTGATATTCTGTACCATTTTAACTTATTTACTATATCTGCAGAGAAACTTCTCATCTGTATAAAAGGACACCTGGATTCCTTGGCTGTGTAAACTCTCCATGTAAATAATATTCAGCTTTTCTGATCTTGTCTAAGTAGACCAACTCGTGTTTTCTCACGTTATATTTCAAGTCTCTATTCACTTGAATGTTCTATGTCTCTTGGCAGACTGTGTTTGAGTCCTCAGAACTTGCTTTCCTTTATATCTTTGCATAATCAGAAAATTTGCCTGCAATATATTCCCTCATGTGTTCTTACCCACCCCCCAACATCTCAAAACCTAAATGCCTCCAGTGTTGCCTAATCATTAGCTCAGCACATCTCTCTGCCTGTACTGAAAGTAAAAGCTATACCACACATTTCATGGCCCTTTTATACTTGCCTCTCTTTCACTCGAATGAAGACTAACTCGCCTGACACCTGATGATTATCATGACAATCTCACTGCCTTTGTACTGAACAGCGTGGCAAGACCAAAGTAATATAAGCCCGCTTAGTTTTAGACTGAGTGGAAAAGTGCACAAAGACCAGGCAATGCAAGGCAGCGATGATGTAAGCATCCTGAGTGAATGATCACTGTGACAGCAAGAGAA
Source organism: Chiloscyllium punctatum (assembly GCF_047496795.1). Classification (NCBI taxonomy): domain Eukaryota; kingdom Metazoa; phylum Chordata; class Chondrichthyes; order Orectolobiformes; family Hemiscylliidae; genus Chiloscyllium; species Chiloscyllium punctatum. The sequence goes on from NC_092763.1 coordinate 48,919,619, forward strand.
GAGCAAGGAGATGGAGGCTGGTCCAGTCCATGAGCTGGTTGTGTGTCCCTGAGAGCACACTATATCATTAAAATGTTAGTTACCTGTATAGCCCAATGTGCAACATTGAAGTACAGTGGATCACTGGTATGCCATGTGCCATGCCTTCTTACAGGCTGACTCATGTCGACTGCCAGTGGACATGGATGTGGGGTGAATATGGCTGGTCCCCAAGGAGTGTGCCCTGAGCCAATGATGCCCTGTGAGCAACATGGAGGTTATTCAGAGTAAATTGCTAGCTGAATTCGCCAAGTTTCCATGTCGATTTTCTGATATCTACCCTAGTTGTTATGTGGCAAGTTTTTGAAAGCTAAATATTAGGTGAATTAGGCCCTTAGTAAGGTATTTAATAAGCAGTAATCCATTTTAATTGGCAACTTGCCATAGCCTAGCAATCAAGTCACATCACCACCCATCAAAGGCATAAAAGATGAAGCTTGATGCTCCAGTTGTTCAGATGGGCCTCATCAGACATTCTGTCTGTGTCTCAATGATACAGGTTGCACAAACCCATTTAAGATTCTGTCCTGAATCTATTTAGAGATTGATAGTTTGGCAATGTATCAGTATTTCCTCCTCCATGCATATCAGGGGAGAAAGGACGAAGCTGGTGTGTAATGCATTGTAAATATTTTATTTAAATAATTTATGAAGATATTGTGATTTAAGTTTGTGTTATTTATAGAAAAGTTCTAATGGTTATAATATTTCTTTGTCCTGTTCTGAGAGAATGTCCCAACCACACCAGTTAGCAGTTAGTGGTCTTGAACTGAGAACTGGGATAGTTCCTTTAGCTATCTTTTCAAATTTCTTTTTTGCTCTAATGTAAAAATAACCATCAGCAGAGCCTTGGTCTGAAGAAAACTTCATTTTGCAACTATTGCTGGAAAATACCAAGTGAAAGTGTGATATGGCTGTTGCTGAGAATACAAAGATTAAAACATAGATATGGAGGTAACATCAGTCAGTTGCTTGCTTGAATGATAAATTGGCCAAGAATTTTAGCAAATGGTGGTTGAATCTAATAACTCATCACACTGCTTTTGCATCTGTTGGTCATTGTATCAGTGCTACAATTGTCATATCTTCATATTATATACAAAGAATATTTGTCAGTTCATCCCCAATGTACTAGACATTTATCTTTAAAAGTAATTTTTTTTCTTGTTCAACTTCAGGTTCATCTGGCAAGCTGTATCCACGAGACGCATTGAAGTTTGGTTATTATGGGCAATGGCATCTTCCATTGTCTCACCATGTCCACTAAAATAGCAGATCATTCACTATAGCTTTAATTCTGGGAAGATCACTAGCTTTCTCTTATTATCTGTGTTGATATTCAACTGGAGCAGTGGGTATACCAAACTGCATGTACAACTACCTGTATCCCGTGAATATGCATGTACAATGTAGTTAGAAAACTGCTGTTTTCATTCAGCCTCATGCCAATAATTAAGCTTTTGTATTTGGGGTAATGAAGATTTTTGCCTTTGCAAATTTAAGGGAAAGTATTGTTTTCACTCTAAGAAACTAAATTGTGTTGCATGCAAGTTTAAGTGCAGAATCACTGGAGCGGTATAATATGAAAAGTCTGATGAATCACTATCCACCATACAACAGATTAATTCAGGTACGTCAATAGGTGATACATGACCCATGACTATTGGCATGATTGCAGAAGTAGTACATAAGTTCAAAGTAACGTCACATAAATACCAGTGTGTTATAAAACCTTCATAAAGCTGTAGGAAGTGACTTAACATTGTCATCCAAAATTGGAACCCTCTAAAGTAAGGTTGAAGCTTACTTGTGCCAAAAGGACAGATTATGCTGCAAACCTACTGCAACAACATGAATGAAGTAGTCCAGGTAACAGATGGCAAGCAAAAGCCATTCATTTTAATTGCAACATGTCTAAAACTTGAACTGGTAACTGTCAAAATATCAAGACATTTGTATTGTGTTACATTAAATCATTGCAGAACAGATCTTAGTGGAGTACAATGATATAGAACATAGAAAAGTACAGCACAGAGCAGGCCCTTTAGCCCACTATGTTGTGCCGAGGTTAATTCTAATGTAAAATATAGTAACTTAACCTAAGCACCCTTCAACTCACTGCTATCCATGTGCATGCCCAGCCATTGCTTAAATGTCTCCAATGACTCTGCTTCCATCACCACAGCTGGCAACACATTCGATGCATTCACAACTCTGTGTAAAGAACCTACCTCTGACGTCTCCTTTATACCTTCCTCCTAAATTCTTCAAACTATGACTCCTCATACCAGTCAATCCTGCCGTGGGGAAAATTCTCTATTCCACTCATTATCTTGTATACCTCGATCAGGTCTCCTCTCTTCCTCCTCCTCTCCAGAGAGAAAGGTCCAAGTTTATTCAACCTTAGTCCATAAGGCAAGCCCTCCAGTCCAGGCAGCATCCTGTTAAACCTTGGATAAAAGCAAATCAGATGCTGGAATCTGAAACCAAAAGAGAAAATGCTGGAAAATCTCAGCAGGTCTGGCAGCATCTATAAGGAGAGAAAAGAGCTGATGTTTCGAGTCTAACTGACCCTTTGTCAGTTTTGACAAAGGGTCAGTTAGACTCGAAACGTCAGCTCTTTTCTCTCCTTACAGATGCTGACAGACCTGCTGAGATTTTCCAGCATTTTCTCTTGGTTCCTGGTAAACCTTCTTTGCACCTTCTCCAAAGCCTCTATCTTTCCTATAGTAGGGTGACCAGAACTAAACACAATATTCCAATTGTGGTCTCCCAAGGGACTTGGAGAGCTGTAGCAAAACCTCACAGCTCTTAAACCCGATTTCCCCCTGTTAATGAAAGCCAAAACACCATATGCTTTCTTAACAACTCTATCCACTTGGGTGGCAACTTTGAGGGATCCTATGTACTTGCACACCCAGATCCCTCTGTTCCTCCACACTGCCAAGAATCCTGTCTTTAATCCTACATTCAGCATTCAAATTTGATCTTCCAAAATGCATCACTTCGCATTTATCCAGATTGAACTCCATCTGCCATTTCTCAGCCCAGCTCTGCATCCTGTCTATGTCGCACTGCAGCCTGCAGTAGCCCTCTATAGTATTGATGATACCTCCAACCTTCGTGTCATCTGAAAATTTACTAACCCACCCCTCGACCTCCTCATCCAAGTCATTTATAAAAACTACAAAGAGCAGAGGCCCAAGAACAGAGCCCTGTGGGACCCCACTCAACACTGACCTCCAGGCAGAATACTTTCCATCTACAACCACTCTCTGCCTTCTGTCAGCCAGCCAATTCTGAATCCAGATAGCCAAATTTCCCTGTATCCCATACCTCCTGACTTTATGAATGAGCCTACCATGGGGAATCTTATCAAATGCCTTGATGAAGTCCATATACACCACATCTGCTGCTCAAACTTTGTCGCCCCATCTTGTCACCTCAAAGAACTCAATAAGATTTGTGAGGCATGACCTGCCCCTCGCAAAGGCATGCTGACTGCCTAATATCACATTATGCCAAATAGTCATTAATCCTATCCCTCAAAATTCCTTCCAAAACTTTGCTGACCACAGACACAAGACTGATTGGTCTGTAATTGCCAGGCATTTCCCTATTGCCCTTCTTGAAAAGAGGAACAACATTCGCCTCCTTCCAATCCTCTGGTACCAATCCTGTGGAGAGTGAGGAGGCAAATATTCTCGCCAGTGGCTTAGCAACCTCCTTTCTCACTTCCCGGAGCAGCCTCGGATAAATCTGGTTTGTCCCTGGGGACTTATCAATCTTAATATTTTCCAAAATTTCCAGCACATCAACTTCGTCAATCTTGATCTAGTCAAGACTGTATCTCAGCTCCTCAAAGTTTTCATTTATAACTAGTTCCCTTTCCTTGGTGAAAATCGAAGCAAAAAACTCATTTAGGGCCTCCCCTATCTGCTCAGACTCCACACACGAGTTCTCTCCGCTATCCCTGATTAGCCCTACCTTCTCCCTGAGAATTCTCTTATTCCTCACGCACGAGTATAATGCCTTTGAGTTCTCCCTAATCCTTTTTGCCAAGCCTTTTTCATGCCCCCTTCTGGCTCTCCTCAGTCCACTTCTGAGCTCCTTTCTAGCAAGACTGTCATCCTCTAAAGCTATGCCAGATCCTTGCTTCCTCCACCTTACGTAAGCTGCCTTCTTACTTTTGACGAGAAGTTCCCCTGTTCTCGTTATCCAAGGTTCCTAAATCTTACCCCTTCTTACCTGTCTCAGAGGAACAAATTTGTGCATCACTTGCAACAACTGCTCCCTAAATAGCCTCTACTTGTCTGCTGTGCCCTTTCTGTGGAACAATCGCTCCAAGTCTGTACTTCCTAACTCCTGTCTGATAGCATCATAATTTCCTTTCCCCCAATTAAATACCTTCCCTCAGCAACTGCTCCTTTCACTCTCCAAGGCTATGCTAAATGTGAGGCAGTTGTGATCACTGTCACCAAAGTGCTCTCCCACCACGAGGTCTGACACCTGTCCTGGCTCATTGCCGAGGACCAAATCCAAAAGGCCTCTCCCCTCATCAGTCTATCTACGTACTGAGTAAGGAAACCCTCCTGAACATACCTGACAAAAACATCCAAACCATCTGCACTTAGGAGGTTCCAGTCGAAATTGGGAAAGTTGATATCACCCATAACAACAACCCTGCTACTTCTGCATTTTTCCAGAATCTGCCTGCCTATGAGATCTTCAATCTCTCTACTGCTATTAGGTGGTCTGTAGAAAACACCAAATGCAGTGGCTGTTCCCTTGCTGTTCCTAACTTCCACACATACTGACTCAATAGACAAACCTTCCTCAACAATCTTTGTTTCTGTAGCTGTGATGCACTCTCTGATTAGCAATGCTACACCCTCTCCTCTTTTTTCCACTCTCCCTGTTCTTTTTAAAGGTTCTAAACCCTGGAACATCAAGCAACCATTCCTGCCCCTGTGAAACCCACATATCCGTTACGGCCACAACATCGTAGCCCCAAGTACGATCCATACTCTAAGTTCATCACATTTATTTCAGACACTCCTTGTATTAAAGCAGATACACTTTAACTGATCCCTTTGTTTCATCGTGTGAGAAACCTTCCTGAAAGATTAAATACATCCTGTCACTGCCCTCTCTCAGACATGTGGCTCTGATTCCCACCCCCCTGCCAAACTAATTTAAACCTTCCCGAATCACACAAGCAAATCTCCCACCCACGACATTTATGCCCCTCCAATTCAGGTGCAACCCGTCCTTCACGTACAGGTCCTACCTTGCCCAGAAGGTATCCCAATGATCTACGTATCTGAAGCCCTCCCTCCTGCACCAGCCTCGCAGCCACGTGTTCAGCTGCATTCGCTGACTGTTCCTCATCTCACTATCTCGTGGCACCAGTAGCAAACCTGAGATCACTACTCTACTCATCCTGCTCTTCAGCTTCCAACCTAGCTCTCTGTAGTCACTTTTCAGATCCTCAATCCTTTTCCTGGCTATATCATTGGTGTCAATATGCACCACGATTTCTGACTGCTCACCCTACCCCTTCAAAATCTTGTAAACCCGATCGGCAACATCCTGGACCCTGGCACTGGAGAGGCAACATACCTTCCAGGAGTCCCATTCCTAACCACAAAATCTCCTGTCAATCCGTCTAACTATTGAGTCCCCTACCATTAACGCTTTTCTATTTTCCCCACTTCCCTTCTGAGCCTCAGTGCCAGAGACCTGACAACTGTGGCTTTCCCCTGGTAGGCTGTCCCCACCAGTAGTATCCAAAAAGGTATGCTTATTGCTGAGGGAACGACCACAGGGGATCCCTGCTCTGACCATCGGTTCCCTTTCCTCTCCCTGACTGTAACCCAGCTGTCCTTATCCTGTGTCTGGGGAGTGACCACCTCCATGTACATCCATTCAATTTCTTCCTCAGCCTCCCAGATGATCCATAGTTCATCCAGTTCCCTAACTCGGTTTTTGAGGAGCTGGAGTTGGGTGCACTTCCCACAGTCGTGATCAGCAGAGACATAAGATCTCACCCATTTAAAACCTTCCCAGAAGTCCTTTGCTCCTCCCTCACACCTCTTCAGCAAATGGAGGCCCCGACGCCTGACGCAAGTGTTTTAAACGGTTAGACTCTCCTTCCCAGAAGTCCTTTGCTCCTCCCTCTCACCTCTTGGCAAATGATATGTTCAGGAGAATATCATCTCAAGGTAAATAAAAGTGTAAAACAAATTCAGCATCTGCTGAGGAGAGTTTCAGCTGCCCTCAACAAGACTATATGCTCCTGAACTAAGATTACCTCTTTCAATTGAACCAAAGTCCTCAAATTAAGAGTGTGAGAGGGTAAACGAGAATCTAGGATTAAGCCCATCAGGACTAAGAGACTTGTCATCTTTTATCTCTAGTAGTTTATTTCCAATTCTCTTTTCCTGGTGATTGTAATTGTTGTAAGTTCTTGTCACCTTTACACCTCCTGAAGTGCTACAACTTCAGTATATGGGAGCTTCTGCATGCTAGATGATCCATGACAAATATGTCAACAGTATCTGTTTGCAGCTTGAGGAGCTGTGGGTCAGAGTCACTGAGATTGACGCTGACCTGTCCATATCATAACACATTAGGGAGGGGGCATTTTACATGGATATTTTACTTCAGGAGGTTGTTGCATCCCTTAGAATATAATCTTCTGATTTGTTTTGTGATGAGGGAAAGAATGGTGTGACTGCGAGTTAGGTAAGTAAGGGAATTGCGTAAGTGCAGGTGGATGAGCCTCAGCCCTTGTAATTGTCTTACAGGTTCAAATTTCTTGCAGCTTATATCAATAAAACTGAGGATAGTAATATTGCTGATCAAACTAAACATGACGCAAAACATTCAAACGGGACAGTTGGTAGGAATATAACATTAGTAGGTGACAGCATAGTTCTCTGCAGATGAGATCAAATGATAAGACTGCTGTGTTGTTATGTGATGTCATTTGCTCAAGGCTGGGGAGGAACTTGCTGTGGGAGGGAGTTGATCCAGTGGCTCTGGCTTGATTATGTGTCAGTGACATAGGTGGCATTAGGAAAAAGGTTCTGCCAAGGAAGAATGAGCAACTGGGGCCTAAATTAGAAACTGAAACATCAAACTAATCTCCGCACTATTACTTGAGCCATGAGCATAGTAACAGTAGTTAAATAAAGTTAAAGATAAGTATGCATGACTCAAAAGATTGGTGTTTGCTTCCTGGGGCACTGGCCCCAATACTGGGCAAAGAGAAATCTATATCGTTGGGACAGTCTCCACCTTAACTGGGCTGGATACAGTGATCTGATTAGTCATATAAACTGCAGGGCTAGAGAAAATTTAAACTGAATAGTGAATGGTGGTGGAATAAGTTTCTGAAGATTATGTAGAGAAAGTAAGGAAAGAGAATAAGGTAGCAAAAAGTAAAACGGTGATCAGAATATGATAGGGAGGGACACAGTGTACAAACCTAAGAGTGCAAAAAATAGATTTGTAAGTAATCACAAAATACTAAAACATCTGAACTAATCATTCTTCACTTAAGTGCATGAGATATTCTTAACTGAATATAAAAATAAATATGTATGCTCTGATCATCATTAAATGGTTACACAATGGCAAATTGAATATTCAATTGTACATGATATTTAGGAAGGGGAAAGTAAATCGGGGAAAATAGAGGGCTGATTTGCTGATTAAGGATGATATTGGTACAATACCAAAGATGAACTTAATTCTGTGAATCAGGATGTAGAGTCAATTTAGGTAGAGATGAAAAATAGGAAAGTCACTTATGGGTGGATGTGATTTTTAGGTTTCCAAATAATGATCACATTGTAGGAGGGCTACACAGGCAGAAATAATAAGCACTTTTGAAAAAGGTAACCTTATAAACATGGCGGATTTTAATCTGCATATACATTGAATAAATCCAGAGTGACAAAGGTAGCCAATGTAATCTTGAACTAGGTCATCCTTAAATGGAGAGTGCAGGAGGGTACACCAGAAGCTGCACCAGATATATCTAATAATGAAATGTTGACCTGATGAAAGCTACAGAACACTTCTGTGCTAGGCAGCATAAGCAACATAAGACTAGGCTGAGTGATTCCAGAATCAAGGAATCAGATCTAAGCATTGCAGTCCTGCCACATCCTGTTGTGAATGGTGGGCATTTGGATAAATCACTAGAGGAGGATGCTCCACAAACACTCCCACTCTCTCTAATAGGGAAGGCCAGCATATCAGCGCAAAAGATGAGTGCTAAGTGGAAGATTCATATTTGCCTCCTCTAGTGGTCCCTTGGATCACAGATACCATTCTTCACTCTGTGTGACATCAAGATAGGATTGGAAGCAATAAATAGTGCAAAGACACTGGGCCCTGACAACATTCCAGCAATCGTACTGCAAATTTGTGCGTAACCAGCTGCACCCCTAGCCAAGCTGTTCAGTGCATCTACAACACTGCATTGAAACAAAAATGTAGAAAGTTATCCAGGTATGTCCTGTACTCAAAAGGTAGGACAAATCCAATCCAGCCAATTAACTTCCAATAACAAAACCAGAAATTGCTGAAATAGTTCAGGTCTGGCAGCAGCAGCTGTGGACAGAAATCAGAATTAATGTTTCAGATCCAGTGACCCTTCCTCAAAACTGGTTAGAGTCATACCTCCAATAAGTCCATTCCTGATCATCAGTAAAAGTGATCAACAGTGCTATCAACACTTGCTTTGGAAAGCTTACTCACTGATGATCAGTTGGATTCAACCAGGACCACTCAACTCCTGTCCTCATCACAGCTTGGTTCAAAAGTGGTCAGAGCTGGTTCTAGGGGTGAGTGTGACTGCTCTTGACATCAGGGCCACATTTAAACAAGTGTGGCATCAAGGAACCTTAGAATCAATGTGAATCAATGAGAAAGTACTCTGCTGGTTGGCATCATACCTGGAACAAAGGAACAAGTTTGTATTGTTGGAGTTCAGTCATCTTAATTTTAGGATATCTGTCCAGGAGTTCCTCAGGACAGTTTCCAAGGTCCACCTAACTTCAATTGCTTTGTCAATGATTTTACCTCCATCATAAGATCAGAGTGTAAGTATTGATAGTTTATCTTTCTCCTCAGTAAAATACTTAAAACTTAGACAAAGTCAATTTATTTTCCCTCACTAGTTCCTGGAAGCTATGGTCTTTAACTAGTAGATAAGTCACTGGAGAAGGAGGCTCCACAAACCTCCCCACCTTTTGTGATAGCGAAGCCCAGTACATCAGCGCAAACGTAAGTGCTAAGTTGATGATTCATCTTTGCCTCCTCCAGTGTTCCCTAGGATCACGGATACCATTCTTTACTCAATGTTACAGTTGTTGCTTTTAGGCTTGGTAGCTAGCATAATTATCATCTGAACATCTTGTGAAGAAGTGAAAAGAACATAGGAAAAAGAGATTGAAGAATAGAAAATCTTGAACCCTGTGGACTAGAACCATTCAACTGCTTCTCCAGATTTTGTTTTCTCTCCACCCAAAATATTGCTTTTTTTCATCTGCTCATGTCTACCTGTGGATATGGGTAGGTGGGTGATTTTGGGAAGGCAGTTTAGAATTTAACCTAGTAGTTACAATTGGACAGTTCATAGTAGTTTACCTGAAATTTTCACTTGTAATAAATATTAATTCTTGTTTTGTATTTTCTGTTATCCTGCATCTAACAGACAGGCAAATTGTGGACTTTCCATATTTTGATAAAATGTTTACCTTTTGTGATGACTCCAGACATAGAGGGGCTTGATTTTCAGTGTGATACCCCAATGAGGTGTGATACTCTACAGATGCTACCTGACTCACTGAAAATTTTACAGCTTTTTCTGTTTCTATTTCAAATGTGCAGCAGCCACAGTATTTTATATTGAAGGGAAGACAGATTGAGAGAGGAAGAGCTGTTAATAGAGCATACAATATATGGACTTAATTCATACAGGGACAGACGTAAAAGTAGGTTAAACCTGTATATAGTCAGTGCCTGGTCTCAACTGGAGTATTGTTCCAATTCCGGGCACCACACTTTAAGAATGATTTGAAGGCCTTTGACAGGATGCAGAAAAGGTTCATGAGAATAGTTGCAATAATGAGGATTTCCAGTTACAGGCAAAGGTTAGTGAATTTGGAACTGTTCTAGAACAGAAGGTTGAGCGGAGATATAAATGAGGTATTCAAAACCATCAGGAGCCATTTCAGAGTAGATAAGGACACATTGTTCCCAGTGGAGCAAGGATCAAGAACCACAGAACATGAAACTTTACAGTGCAGTACAGGCCCTTTGGACCTCGATGTTGCACCAATCTGTGAAACCAATCTGAAGCCCATCTAACCTACATTATTCCATTTATCATCCATATGCTTATCCAATTATCATTCAAATACCCTTAAAGTTGACAAGTCTACTGCTGTTGCAGGCAGGGCATTCTACGTCCTTACTACTCTCCGAGTAAAGAACCTACCTCTGACATCTGTCCTATATCTATCACCCCTCAATTTAAAGCTATATCTCCTCATGCAAGCCATCACCATCTGAGGAAAAAGGCTCTTACTGTCCACTCTATCTAATCCTCTGATCATCTCGTATGTCTCTATTAAGTCACCTCTCAACTTTCTTTTCTCTAATGAAAACATCCTCAGTCCCCCAGCCTTTCCACAGAAGACGTTCTCTCAATTCAGACAATATCCTGGTAAATCTCCTCTGCACCCTTTCCAATTCTTCCACATCCTTTCTATAATGCAGTGACCAGAACGGTATGCAGTACTCCAAGTGTGGCCACACCAGCGTTTTGTCCAGCTGCATCATGAACTCATGGCTCCGAAATGCAATCGCTCTACCAATAAAAGCTAAGACACCGACTGCCTTCTTAACAACCCCATCAAACTGGGTAGCAACTTTCCCGCATCTATGCACATGGACACCAAGATCTCTCTGCTCATCCACATTAGCAAGAATCTTACCATTAGCCCAGTACTCTGCATTCCTGTTACAAAGTGAATCACCTCACATTTTTCTGCATTAAAATCCATTTGCCAACTCTCAGCCCAGTTCTGCAGCTTATCTATGTCCCTCTGTAACCTGCAACATCCTTCAGCACTATCCACAACTCCACCGACCTTGGTGTCATCCATACATTTACTAACCCATCCTTTATGCCCTCATCCAGGTCATTGATAAAAATGACAAACAACAATAGCCCCAAAACAGATCCTTGCAGTACACCACAGTAACTGGACTTGAGGATGAACATTTGCCATCAACCATCACACCCGGTCTTCTTACAACTAGCCAATTTCTGATCCAAATCACGAAATCATTCTCAATCCTATGCCTCTGTATTTTCTGTAATAGCCTACAATGGGGAGCCTTATGAAGTGCTTTACTGAAACCCCTATACACCATATCAACTGCATTATCCTCATCCACTTGTTTGGTCACCTTCTCAAAGAACTCAATAAGGTTTGTGAGGCACCACTTATCCTTTACAAAACTGTGTTGACTATCCCTAATCAAGTTATTTCTTTCTAGATGATTATAAATCACATCTCTTATAACGTTTTCCAGCACTTTACCCACAACCGAAGTAAGGCTCACTGGTCTATAATTACCAGGGTTCTTGAATAAGGGGACAACATTTGCTATCCTCCAGTCTTCTGGCACTACTCCTGTAAACAATGATGACATAAAGATCAAAGCCAAAGCCGCTGTAATCTCCTCCCTTGCTTCTCAGAGAATCATAGGAAATAACCCAAGCATCCCTGGGGACTTACATACTTTCACACTCTCCGGAATTGCTAACAACGCCTCCTTATGAACCTCAATCCCATCTAGTCTAATCGCCTGTACCGCAGTATTCTCCTTGACAACATTGTCTTTTTCCTGTGTAAATACTGACAAAAAAATTCATTTAGCGCCTCTCCTCAGACTCCACACAGAACTTCCCACTGCTGTCCTTGACTGGCCCTAATCTTACTCTAATCATTCTTTTGTTCCTGACACATATAGAAAGCTTCAGAGCTTTCGGTGTTCCTACCTGCCAAAGACTTCTCATGTCGCCTCCTGGTTCATAGGATATAGATTTAAGGCAATTGGCAAAAGAAGCAATGTTGACAATGAATTGTTAGGATCTGAATGCGCTATCTGTGGGTGTGGTGGAGGCAGATACAGCTGAGGTTTTTAAAATGTAATAAAACAAGTATGCAGGACTTGTGGGGAAAGGGCAAGCAATGGCACTCGGTGAATGGTTCTTTCAGATGGCCAGCATCACCCCTAGGAACTACATGGCCTTCTCCAGTGTCACCATTCTCCGGTTCTGTAGAATGTTTTTGGAGATAAAGCAGCATTTCGGCGATTTCCAGTTACCAGTTCCGGCAAATGCTGGAAACCAGATTCTGGATTAGTGGTGCTGGAAAAGCACAGCAGTTCAGGCAGCATCCAAGGAGCCCTTCATCAGGGCTTTTTCCCGAAACGTCGATTTTACTGCTCCTCGGATGCTGCCTGAACTGCTGTGCTTTTCCAGCACCACTAATCCAGAATTTCCAGTTACCAGAAATATCAGAGCATAGTTTTCTGCTTTGCGATTAACTCGGAAGAAAGTTTTTAAACATTATTTTCTTGTCTAAGTGCTTCCCGCGTTCAGCTCCTATCTATCTTCATGTCCCTGATAGATAAGAACATGTGTTGCAACTATTTTTAGGTAACGCACACAAGCCGACTCCCTCTTGCTGTGCGCTGGAGAACTTCTTCCCGACGGCACAAGATATTTCCAGAATATCCGATTCTCCCTTTTCCTGAGAGTGCAGAGAAGCGGCAGCTGCCTGCTATTCCCGGAAACAACCGGCGAAGTGAAGGTGCCCTGATGTCGGAGCTCTGTTATAACCGAGGCTGCGGCTTGCGCTTTGATCCCCACAACAACCGAGAGGGTAAGTGACAAACTTTACACAGCTCTGTTAGTTCATCCAACTGGCCGTGTCATCGGGACGGCCTTACTCGCAGCTATACGAGCCTGGAGGCTCGAGGTCAATCCACTTTCTTGTTGAACGCTGTACGTGACTTTTTGTTTCGGCTGAGACGCATTAGGCAGGGCTTTGGAATATTTCTCTCCAATCTTTCTCTGTTGATCCCCGCCTTGTCGGGAAAGTAACGCCTTCTTCCTCCACGTGTAGCCAAACATTTTCTACTCTCTATAGTTTCCTAATCTTACTTAGAGGACAGCGATTTAACACTGCTTGGTTCTGTCTGAATGGCTTACTAGTACACATATTGCCATCTACCGTACTGTTCTGTGAAAACACACAAGTTTCCAGTACCAGAGAACCAGCCTATCCTTGGCTCTTCATTAGAGAGAAACAAGCTCCGCCCTAGCCTGCAGCTGCCTCAAATATTTATCTCCCTTCCTCTTGAAACATTTGACTGCCCCTACTCAAACTACTTACTCTGCACATTCCATACCTCTCAATTACTTCAATGCCAGTTGAAACTTATAACTACTTTTCAACTGGAGGAAATACTTCACTCTTGGGTGTATTTTCCCAATCAATCTGTTCAGAGATGTTATCCAGCTCTTGAGGAGGTGGGACCTGAAAGTGGTCTTCCCAGATCATTTTATGTGCAGCACTATTGAGTTTGGAAGAAGAGGCAAGGAGATGAGTTAAGTCAAAAGATGTGATGCAGCCCTTGTTAAGGTGTATTTGTGGTATTGTGTGCAGTTTTGGTCACCACACTACCAGAGGGACGTGGAGGCTTTGGAGGAAGTGCAGAGAAGGTTCACCAGGATCTTACCTGGTCTTGAGGGCATTGACTATGAGGAAAGGTTAAAAAGAAAAGGATTGTTTTCACTGGAAAGATGGCAGCTGAGACGAGCTCTGATAGAGGTTGACAAAATTATGGGAGGCAAAGATAGGGTGGATAGTCAGATGCTTTTTCCCAGGTTTGAAGTTTCAATTACAAGGGGGCATAGGTTCAAGGTAAGAAGGGAAAATGTAAGGGAGATGTGTGGGATGTTTTTCACACAGGACCCTGGAGCATAATGCCAAAAGAGGTGGTGGAAGCAAACACATTGGTAACCTTTAAGAGGTATCTGGATGGTTATGTTAATAGGGAGGCAATAGAGGCATACAGAACAAATAAGGGCAGAAGGTTTGTTTTTTAGTTTAGTTAGGGCACAATGATTGGCACAGGCTTGGAGGGCCGAAGGAGCTGTTCCTGTGCTGTACTTCTGTTCTTTGTTCTTTTGTGATTAAGCCAAATTTTACACCAAGCCTGTCATCTATAGGAGGAGGAGGAACGCCTTAGAAATAGGGAAATTAGTTAGAAAGGGAGAGAATTTAATGCATTTGATTTCATTACTCTGTTGGTATGGAAACCAAGGGATAAAGAATAGAAACAAGTATATCTCCTAATGCCCTCTGTCAGGGAACCTCACAGTTTTAATCTGATCTTCCCTTTTCACTATTGCACACTCTTATTTATAATATGTGCAAAATAAAATTTCAATACTTTCTCCCACAGATGATTGCTGTTACCATCCAGGGGTTCCAATCTTTCATGATGCACGCAAGGTAGGTTCAAATGTGTAATCTATTTCCAGAAATAATTAAATGGTGAAAAAAGAGGAAATTGAATGCCATCAGAATGGCCGTGATCTGCATGCAGCTTCTTAATGTGACTTTGTGGCCTGTTTATTCACTCACCCTCCAAAATGATTTTTCCCATCTTTAATCCTTCATGCCATGTCATATTGCTAGTATCAGTCTGTTAAGCCAGCCTCTAGACATGTAAGTGACAGACATTGACACCACACAAATGTCGGCCAATGACCATCTCCAATAACAGACAATCTAACCATGCCCTTTGACATTTAGTTCCCTCATAATCAACATCCTGGCAGTTACCATTGACCAGAAGCTCAACCGGACTTGTTATATAAATACAGTTGCTACAGGAGCAGGTCAGAGGCTAGGGATACTGCAGCAAGTAACTCAACTCCTGACTCCCCAAACCTGTTCATCATCTACAAGGCACATGTCAAGAGTATGATAGAATATTACCCACTTGCCTGGATGAGTGCAGCTCTAATAACACTCAAGAAGCTTGATACCATCATACCAACACCATAAAGCAACTTTCCTGCTTAGCATCACATCCACAAGCATCCGCGACCTACACCACCAACACTCAGTAGCAGCACTGTATGCTATCTAGAAGATATATTGCAGAAATTCACTGTAGATCCTTGGAAACCACCTTCCTAACTTATAATCATTTCCATCTAGAAAGACAGGGGCAGAAGATACATATGAACACCACCACCTGCAAGTTCCCCTCCAAGCCATTCACCATTCTGACATGGAAATATATCACATTTCCTTTTCTGTCACTTGCTCAAAATCCTGGAATTGCCTCTTTAAGGATGGGTCTATTGAATGCACATGGGCTGCAGTGGTTCCATCACCTTCTCAAGGGCAACTTGGGACTGACAATAAATGCTGGCCCAGCTGATAACTCCCACATCGAAAGAGTGAATTAAAGAAAAACCTGATATTTCAGGTGAATAGTTAAATTGCTCATGGTTTCACCTTCAAAACCATTAATTGGTAATACAGGGAGCCTGCAGGTGAGCATTTGGAGTCATGAAACTATGTTCCACTACTCTGAATTATTCAGGAGAATCAAGAGTTATCGGGTGTAGATGGGAATGTGGAATTTAAAACTCAAACAGGTCAGCCATTATCTAATTGAATAGCAGAGCAAGCATGAGTAGCCAAATTGATTTCTTCTGGTCCTATTTTGCATGTTCATATGTTGAATTACCTTGCCTCCACTACTCTCTGGGAAGAGAACTCCACACAGTCATGATGATCCAAATGAAAAAGTCCTCCGCTGCAACTGAAAGGTGAAGCCCCTTGTCTTCATACTGTGTCCCCTATTTCTAGTCTGCCCCATGAAAGGAAACATGTTCCTGTGCAGTCCCCTCAGGATGTTATATATTTCAATAATGGCTGTCCTCCTCCTGAACTCCAATGAGTACTGTTCAACCTGTCTATCCTTCCCGCACAAAGTAAGACCCCCACCCCAAGTATTTGCCAAAGAAATTTTCTGTGAGCACCTTCTAATACCTTTCCAAGCTTTCTCATGTAAGGAAACCAAAACTGTGTACGGTACTCCAGATATGGCCTCACTAACGCTCTGTACAACTGGAGCAAAACATCTCTACTTTTATATTCAATTCCCCTTGCAAACATTGATTATATTCTATTTTTCTTCCTAATCACTTGCTGTACCTGTACATTAACTTTGTGATTCACATACCATCACACACAGATTCCTCTGTACCTCTGAGTTCTGTAATCTCTTTTTAGTTCAATAATATGCTGCTTTTCTGTTCTTGAATTTACCATCTTGTGTGTCCAATGATCCATACTTCAGACTTGGATACTTCGTATCAGAGCATATACAAATTAAATTCTGAATTTTTCTATAGAAGCATTACAGTTTTACTCTATATTTTAGACCCGATTTTCTCTGCCCCCTCCCGGTCCTTTCTCCCTTGAAGTTAGTGGAGCATACTCTCATGATTTGTGACAACATAGTCATTGTCTGCATGGGAACCTAAACAATGAATGTTGATAGGATATTTTACAGTAGGGAGAAAGGAGAAAGACTTGCATTTATTTGTGCTTTGCGTGTCCACCCAATGTCTCAAACGGCTTCACGGCCAATGAAATGTTTTTAAAGTATAGTTGTTAAACTGCTGGCAGCCAGGAGGTGAGGCGATGTTCTAGTGGAATTATCACCAGCCTATTAATCCAGAGATCCAGGTAATTTTCAGGGGCTCCATGTTTAAATCCCACCACAGGCAAATGGTGAAAATAAAAGTCCATGACCATGAAACCATTGTCGATTGTTGAGAGAACAGCTCATCTGGATCACTAATGTCCTTTAGGGAAGGAATTACTGTAGTTACCTGGTCTAGCCTACATGCAACTCCAGACCCTAGCTGACTCTGAACTGCCCTTTAAGCACTATATGCTGGCCTAACCAGTGATACCCACATCCTGTGAATGAATAAAAAAAGTTGGTGAAGGAAGAGGCTAGACATCAATCTTTGCACAGTTTTATATTTATTCACGAAGTGAAACGTTGTGAATGCTTAACAATGAAGAGTCATTGTTCAGATATGATAATAAACCAAGATCCCATCAGCCTTTTTCAATACATGTTAAATATTTCTTGGTATTTCAAATAAGAGCAGGAGATTTCCCCAGGTCTGTGGGGTAATTATCCCACAGTGGCACAGCGCCAGAGACCTGGGTTCAGTTTCCGTCTCAGGCGACTTGACTGTGTGGAGTTTGTGCATTCTCCCTGCATCTGCGTGGGTTTGCTCCAGTTTCCTCCCACAGTCCAAAAATGTGCAGGTTAGGTGAATTGGCCATGCTAAATTGCCCATAGTGTTAGGTGTAGGGGAATGGGTCTGGGTGGGTTGTGGGTTGGTGTGGACTTGTTGGGCCTGTTTCCACAGTGTAAGCAATCTAAACTCCACAGGGTTTATCATATTACCAAATCACTGTTCATTTATACATGGAGAGTCCTTGACACAGATCCAGTTCCCTCAGAGCCACCTCTCAGAGTGAACAGGATGTCTGACATTCCTGTTCTTTTTCCATTTTTCACTCCACACTGATCCAGCTCCCTCAGAGCCAGCATTCAGAGTGAACAGAAGCTCTGACATTCCTATTTTTTTTTCAGAACCTCTGACCCTGTGTTTTTTTTTGTTTTTTCTCTTTACCCCACACTACTGCCTAACTGCGGTAGTGCTTATTTTTCCCCAGCATCCATGTCGTGTGTGCGCCGTGTGAGACACGACACTCCTGTTCTTTTTTTTCTTCTTTTTTTTAAGATATCTGACACTCCTGTTTTTATTTTTTTTACAGAACATGTGACACTCCTGTTTTTTAAAATTTTTTTTACCCCCACACTACCGCCTAACTGTGGTAGTGCTTATTTTTCCCCAGCACCCATGTTGTGTGTGTGCAGGTGTGAGACATGACACTCCTGTTCTTTTTCTTCTTTTTCTTCTTTAACAAAACCCACATTGCCATTGGCCACTGCATTTGTTTAGCCAATTTTTCAAATGAGTTTCCACATCCTTCGCATCCAATTTAGGCAAAGCTTGAACAGACTTAAACAGTTTCTCGCTAGGCTTCTGACTACCAAGATAACTTCTGTCTTTGTTTCAGATTTCCAATATCCACAGTTCTGTAATTTATGTTAGGGCTTATATTGTCTCGTGCTTGTCCAAATGATTAATAGGAGCCAGGGAGTGGGGTGGAAGAGGTTAAACTGTGGAACAGAAAGAGACTGGTTGGGCTGAATGGCCCTTCCTTGGGTCCTCAGGTGAGGAGCTCAACCGAAGTGGCAGTTCTGGAGGCTTCAGCAGTATAAAAATAAAAATTAGAAGCCAAGTCTTAGCCTCTAGGATGGATGCAAAACCCATACTGAAACAATATTTGAAAGAAAGATAGAGGGAACTACATTTCTATAGTCCACACCCCCCCCCCCCCTACAACCCACCCTCCCATCCTGGCACCTTCCCCTGCCACCGCAGGAACTGCAAAACCTGCACCCACACCTCCTCCCTTACCTCCATCCAAGGCCCTGAAGGAGCCTTCCACATCCATCAAAGTTTTACCTGCACATCCACTAATATCATTTATTGTATCCGTTGCTCCAGATGTGGTCTCCTCTACATTGGGGAGACTGGACGCCTCCTCCCAGAGCACTTTAGGGAACATCTCCGGGACAGCTGCACCAATCAACCACACCGCCCCGTGGCCTAACATTTCAACTCCCCCTCCCACTCTGCCGAGGACATGGAGGTCCTGGGCCTCCTTCACCGCCGCTCCCTCACCACCAGACGCCTGGAGGAAGAACGCCTCATCTTCTGCCTCGGAACACTTCAACCCCAGGGCATCAATGTGGACTTCAACAGTTTCCTCATTTCCCCTTCCCCCACCTCACCCTAGTTCTAAACTTCCAGCTCAGCACTGTCCCCGTGACTTGTCCTACCTGCCTATCTTCTTTTTCACCTATCCACTCCACCCTCCCCCTGCCCCTGACCTATCACCTTTATTCCCTCCCCCACTCACCCATTGTACTCTATGCTACTTTCTCCCCACCCCCACCCTCCTCTAGCTTATCTCTCCACGCTTCAGGCTCTCTGCCTTTATTCGTGATGAAGGGCTTTTGCCCGAAACCTCGATTTTACTGCTCCTCGGATGCTGCCTGAACCGCTGTGCTCTTCCAGCACCACTAATCTAGATTCTGGTTTCCAGCATCTGCAGTCATTGTTTTTACCTACATTTCTATAGTGCCTTTTGTGATCTCAGGATATACATAATTCTTTACAACCTGAAATAACTCCACAGAGGCTGGTATCCCATCACTAAATCACCCTTTATTTACATACGGAGACACTGATCCAGCTCTCTCAGGGCCAGCTGTCAGAGTGACCAGGATATCTTACACTCCTGTTTATTTATTTTATTTCCATGTTGTGTGTGTGTGTAGGTATGAGACACAACACTCCTGTTCTTTTTTTCTCTTCTTTCTTTTTTTTTGTTTTTTTAAATGGCCTACTGTTTATTTTATTTTTTATTTTTTTTAAACCCCCCAAACTATCGCCTAACTGTGTAGTGCTCATTTTTTCCCCAGCACCCATGTTGTGTGTGTGCAGGTGTGAGACACACAAGGTGAAAGAATCTTTATTCAATTTCCACCACCAGGAAGAAAGGAAACACCCACCCTCCTATTTTTTTTTCTTTTCATTTCTTTTTTTTGTCTTTTTTTTTGCTTATTTTTTTCCCCAGCACCCATGGTGCGTGTGTGCATGGTGAGACATGACACTCCTGTTCTTTTTTTTAAGCTGCACAAATCTTTATTCAAATTTCCACCTCCAGGAAGAAAGGAAACACCCGAGTGGCCAGTGACAAGCAGTGCCCTTCTCAGAGGGGACACTCCTGTTTTTTTTCTTTTCATTTCTTCTTTTTCCTTTTTTTGCTTATTTTTTTCCCCAGCACCCATGGTGTGTGTGTGCAGGTGTGAGACACGACACTCCTGTTCTTTTTTTTTCTTTTTTTCTTTTTCTTTTGAAACTCCCACACTACCGCCTAACTGCGGTAGTGCTTTTTTTTGTCTCCAGCACCCATGGTGTGTGTGTGCAGGTGTGAGACACGACACTCCTGTTCTTTTTTTTTATTCTAATGTTATAAGTGCAGCACAATTTTCTTTTTTTTCTTGTTTTTTAAATTTTTTTCTTTTTTTCTTTTTAACCCCCACACTACTGCCTAACTGCGGTAGTGCTTTTTTTTCCCCAGCACCCATGTTGTGTGTGTGCAGGTGTGAGACACAGTGGAAGACACAAAGTGCACGAATCTTTATTCAATTTCCACCACCAGGAAGATATGATAAAAAACACCCGAGTGGCCAGTGACAAGCACTGCCCTTCATATCAAAGGGCAATGCATCTCCTGGTTAGTTTTTTTTTCTATTTTCTTTTTTTTAAAAAATTAACCCCCACACTACCGCCTAACCACGGTAGTGCTTATTTTTTCCCCATGGTGTGTGTGTGTAGGTGTGAGACACGACACTCCTGTTCTTTTTTTTCTTTTTTTTTCTTTTTTTTTCTCTTTTTTAAATTTTTTTTTTTTTCTTTCCCCCACACTACCGCCTAACTGCGGTAGTGCTTATTTTTTCCCCAGCACCCATGGTGTGTGTGTGTGTGCAGGTGTAAAACACAGTGAAGGACACAAAGTGCACGAATCTTTATTCAATTTCCACCACCAGGAAGATATGAAAAAAAACACCCGAGTGGCCAGTGACAAGCACTGCCCTTCACATCAAAGGGCAATGCTGTGTGATCAAAACAGTGAAGGGGAGGGACACTCCTGTTCTTTTTTTTTCTTCTTTTTTTCTTCTTTTTTTTTATTATACGTTTTTACCCCCACACTACCGCCTAACTGCGGTAGTCACACTCCTGTTTATTTTTTTTTTCTCTTTTTTTTTCTTTTTTTTTCTTTTAATTTAACCCCCACACTACCGCCTAAGTGCGGTAGTGCTTATTTTTTTCCCCAGCACCCATGGTGTGTGTGTGTGTGTGCAGATGTGAGACACAGTGAAGGACACAAAGTGCACGAATCTTTATTCAATTTCCACCACCAGGAAGATATGATAAAAAACACCCGAGTGGCCAGTGACAAGCACTGCCCTTCACATCAAAGGGCAATGCTGTGTGATCAAAACAGTGAAGGGGAGGGACACTCCTGTTCTTTTTTTTTTCTCTTTTTTTTTCTTTTTTTTTTCTTTTTTTTCTTTTTCTTTCCTGTTCTTTTTTTTAATCTTATGGTTATATATTTTTTTTCCTTTTTAACCCCCACACTACCGCCTAAGTGCGGTAGTGCTTATTTTTTCCCCAGCACCCATGGTGTGTGTGTGTGTGCAGATGTGAGACACAGTGAAGGACACAAAGTGCACGAATCTTTATTCAATTTCCACCACCAGGAAGATATGATAAAAAACACCCGAGTGGCCAGTGATAAGCACTGCCCTTCACATCAAACAGCAATGCTGTGTGATCAAAACAGTGAAGGGGAGGGACACTCCTGTTCTTATCTGTAAGCCAAGACTCCCTGATTGGACTAGACTAACAGTCCAATCAGGGAACTTATATTCCACCTGGCAGACCTTATTACAATCACTGTACCTAGGTCACTAAAAACCATTGATAATTGGTCATCCATCATTTTATTGTCAATGGAACAAATCGCCTGCTGTGTTCCTTATATTATACCAATGAGTATACTTCAAAAGTGTTTAATTGACTATGAAGCCCACAGATTGTAAACGCATTATATAAATGTAAATCTTTTCTACCAAGAAAAAAAACATGATAGGAAGAAGGAAATGGGAGCTTATCAATCTGGGGAGACTCTCCTACTTTCTTCCATTATTCTTGATTTTGATTTGATTTATTATTGTCATATGTACCAAGGTTCAGTGAGAGGTTTTGTCTTGCATGCAGTACATTACCTCCTCATCTGCGTTCAGTAGTTGAGATGATGCTAGTAAGCTGTTTTTGTTGGCTTTGGGTTCTTCTGGCTGTTGTCCAATCCAGCAGCAATGAACGCTACAATCATGATGCTTAATAAATTGGAGCTGGAAGAAAGAAAACTCACTAGAATGGTTTCTGTTCCACTCAGGGATGGTCCTGCTGCAAGAAAAAGACAACTGACTTCTCAGAATTTCTAGCAATCCCAGTAAGTAGTCTTGAGTGTTCACATTCATGCACAGAGTCTCACATGCAGTTAGATTATCAAGTTAATTAATATAGATTAGAGTTAATAGAGTCATGTTTGTTCCCATGCATCTCTGAGTTCAAGTGGAATGTGCCTATTGGGATGTATTTGTGGATGTGTCCATAATCATAGTATTATAATGGCTCTGATGCTTCTGCTGGTAGGGTTTGTGCCCAGTGGTGAAGGGGCAAACTATACCTCTGTATTAGGCCTGATGGAATGACAGCATGTGTATAATGTTTTTCAGATTTGCATGTACTTGCAGCTGAACAAAATATACATGAAAAGGCCAGAAGCCATGATACTTGTCTCATTGCTTCCTGATGGGCCAAGCTTCAGCACTGCAAGCCTTTTTGGTAACCCCCTCCGCACAACCTCCCACCCCAGACATCTGTGGACTTCTTGCTATCCCTTCTCATATCTTCCCATTTTAATGAATCTAGGTGCTTTGGTCAGAGCTTCTTTGGGACTTAATGGTGAAGAGTGATGAGATAAAGGACACCTCCTGTGAGCACCTAGGAAGGAGCTGTGGGAGGGAGATGAAGTATTGGGAATGGTGGAGTAGTAATCAAGGATATTACAGATGGAACATTCCCTTAAGAATGTTTAAGGGAGTGAGAGGAAGATGTGTTTGGTGGAGGCTTCATGCTGGAGGTTGCAGAAAGGATGGAGGATGATCCTTTGAAGAGTAAGACTGTTGGATGATAAGTGAGAACGGAAATCCTATCACTGTTCCTGGAGGGTGGGGAAGGAGTAAGAGTAGAAGTGTGGAAAATCGGTCGTATATGGCTGCGGTCATATCCAACAGAATGAGGAAGCTTTGATCGAGTGAAAAAGGAAGACATGTTGAAAGTGCTGTTATGAAAAAGTCAACCACCATCAATGAGTCATAGAGATGTACAGCACAGAAACAGACCCTTCGGTCCAACCCAACCATGCCAACCAGATATCCCAACCCAATCTAGTCCCACCTGCCAGCACCCGGCCTATACCCCCAAACCCTTCCTATTCATATACCCATCCAAATGCCTCTTAAATGTTGCAATTGTACCAGCTTCTACCACTTCCTCCGGCAGCTCATTCCATAAGACCATAAGACATAGGAGTGGAAGTAAGGCCATTCGGCCCATCGAGTCCACTCCGCCATTCAATCATGGCTGATGCGCATTTCAGCTCCACTTACCAGCGTTCTCCCCGTAGGCCTTAATTCCTCTAGACAACAAGAATCTATCAATCAATCTCGGTCGGTACATTCCATACATGTACCACCCTCTGCATGAAAAAGTTGCCCCTTAGGTCTTTTTTATATCTTTCCCCTCTCACCCTAAACCTATGTCCTCTAGTTCGGGACTTCCTCACTGCAGGGAAAAGACATTGCCTATTTATCCTATCCATGCCCCTCATAATTTTGTAAACCTCTATAAGGTCATCCCTCAGCCTCCGACGCTCCAGGGAAAACAGCCCCAGCCTGTTCAGCTTCTCCCTATAGCTCAAATCCTCCATCCCTGGCAACATCCTTGTAAATCCTTTCTGAACCCTTTCAAGTTTCACAACATCTTTCCGGTAGGAAGGAAACGAGAATTGCATGCAATATTCCAACAGTGGCCTAACCAATGTCCTGTACAGCCGCAACATGACCTCCCAACTCTTGTACTCAATACTCTGACCAATGAAAGAAAGCATACCAAACACTGCCTTCACTATCCTATCTACCTGCAACTCAATTTTCAAGGAGCTATGAACCTGCATTCCAAGGTCTGTTTGTTCAGCAACGCTCACTAGGACCTTACCATTAAGTGTATAAGTCCTGCTAAGATTTGCTTTCGCAAAATGCAGCACCTCGCATTTATCTGAATTAAACTCCATCTGCCACTTCTCAGCCCATTGGCCCATCTGATCAAGATCCTGTTTTAATCTGAGGTAACCTTCTTCGCTGTCCACTACACCTCCAATTTTGGTGTCATCTGCAAACTTACTAACTGTACCTCTTATGCTCACATCCAAATCATTTATATAAATGATGAAAAGTAGAGGACCCAGCACCGATCCTTGTGGCACTCCACTGGTCACAGGCCTCCAGTCTGACAAACAACCCTCCACCACCACCCTCTGTCTTCTACCTTTAAGCCAGTTTTGTATCCAAATGGCTAGTTCTCCCTGTATTCAGTGAGATCTAACCTTTGCTCACCAGTCTCCCATGGGGAACCTTGACGAACGCCTTACTGAAGTCCATATAGAGCACTTCTACCGCTCTGCCCTCATCAATCCTCTTTGTTACTTCTTCAAAAAACTCAATCAAGTTTGTGAGACATGATTTCCCACGCACAAAGCCATGTTGACTATCCCTAATCAGTCCTTGCCTTTCCAAATACATGTACATCCTGTCCCTCAGGATTTCCTCCAACAACTTGCCCACCACCGACATCAGGCTCACTGGTCTGTAGTTCCCTGGCTTATCCTTACCACCCTTCTTAAACAGTGACACCACGTTACCCAACTTCCAGTCTTCTGGCACCTCAACTCAGTTGACAGTCAGTGGTGTTACCACCACTGAAATCCCCACAATCAATATCCTGGGAGTTACCATTGACCAAAAACTCAACTGGAATCACCACATAAACACAGTGGCTATAAGAGCAAGTCAAAGGCTAGGAATACTGCAGCTAGTAACTCACCTCCCCAAAGCCTGTCCATCATCCTAGTCAAGAGTATGATGGAATATTACCCACTTGCCTGGATGATTGCAGCTCCAACAATATTTAAGAAGCCTCACACCATCCAGGACAAAGCAGCCCGCTTGCTTAGCACCACATCCACAAGCATCCATCCCCTCCTACATGGACACACAGTAGCAGCACTGTGTAATATCTAGAAAATCCACTGCAGAGATTCACAAAAGATTCTCAGAGAGCATCTTCAAAACCCATGACCATTTCCACCGAGAAGGACAAGAGCAGCAGATACATGGGAACACCATCACCTTAAAGTTCCCCTCCAAGCAACTCACCAATTTGAATTGGAAGTATATCACTGTTCCTTTACTGTCACTAAGTCAAATGCTGGAACTTCTTCCCAAGGGCATTGTGGGTCAATCTATAACACATGGACTGCCGCGGTTCAAGAAGGCAGCTAACCACCACTTCCCCAAGGGTAACTAGGGATGGGCAAAAACATGCTGGCCAGCTAGCATGCCCATGTCCCACAAGACAATAAATAACAATGGCAATATCTTTGGAATAAGTGTGGTGACAGAGAAACTGGGAGAATAGAATGGATTCCTTGCAGGATTGTGAGGAAGTTTAGTTGTAGTAGCTGTGGACAACAGTGTGTTTGTAATAAGTATTAGAAAACATTCCATCCCCAGAAATGGAGAAAGAGAAGTCAAAGAAGGGAAAGGAAGAGTCAGAGATAGATCAGATGAGTTCAGAGCTAATTAGGAGCAAAATTGTTTAATTTTTCCAGTTCTGGACATTTGTAGAAAGCAGCACTAATACAGTCATCAAAGTGCTGGACAAAACAGTTGGTTGGGGGCTAGAATAGGATTGAAACAAGGTGTCTGGAACTTCTTTCAGTCTACTGCACTCTCAATACTGCTCACAATGCAGTCTCCTATGCACTGGGGGAACCAAACACAGACTGGGTGACTGCCTTTGTGAAACACCTCCCCTTCAGTCCGCAAGCATGACCCTAACATTCTGCTGACTCACCATTTTGATACACCACTTTTCTCTCATGCTAACGTTTCTGATGTGGGTTTGCTAGAATACTGCAGTGAAGCCCAAGACAGGTTGGAGGAACATCACCATATTTTTGATTCGGCATTTTGCTGCCTTTTACACTCAATATCGAGTTCAACAACTTCAGATCATGAACTCTGTCCTCTATTTTGGTTAACCCCCCTCCACAATCTCATTGTCTACAAAGGCAAGTGATACAGACAACACAGAGCAATAATGTAAAGATTAGAAGTGAAGTGATAAAAAATATTTGTTTAATTATGTATTCTTGCTGTGCTTCAGGGATGCACAAAAGGTCACCACTCCAACGTAAAGCCTCCAGAGCCCCTGAAACCTGAAATTACATGTAACAAGGATCCAACAGATAACTCAAAGTCACAGTTTAATGCTGAGTATATCATCAAAGGTCCCAAGTCAGCAGAATCAATGAAGAAAGAAAGACCAAGGTACCATGGCTCTCTGTTTACACAGTAATTGCGTTAAAACACAGTGACAATCCAGCCAATGCCTGCTTGACTCTTATTTAAAATCCAAAATTACAAGGACTAAAACTGCATTACAAATTGCCTGACCTCTGCAAAACAAATCCAAAAGAGGCATTAATTTTAGGGCCCAATTTAGATAGACTGATAGATTTGGCTATTTATTTTATCATTTTGAATTTGACAAGTATTTGCAGTAGATTGTCTATCTTGTCCTTTTATTCAAACATATTTATTCAGAAAACAGATTTGCCATATTGTTGCAAAAGGGAACATTCTTCTGAGATTAGTAAGGCACATTATTGGAACAGTGCAAATCTGAGATTGATAGATTTTTGTTCTTCAAATGTTATTGAGCTGTGTGGGAAGTAACAGTTGTACAGTTCAGCCATGATCTCATTGATTGACAGAATTGGCTCAAGAGCCTAAATGCCTCACCTCTGTTCTTCTAGATTAACCTGGAAGTCATTGATGGAGCACAAGGGAGCTTTCCTTTATATCTAATGCATCCCAACATGCTGCATTTGGTGCATGATGGGGCATTTTAGAGGTTTCATTTGCAATCTTAGATCACATGATAGTTCATACTCTGCTTCTAGCCCATACCGATTGGAACCTGAGAATATTTGACATGGGGATGGGGGAAAGAGGAGTTACTTTGCATTTGATTGTTTCTGTATTTTCCCTGAGAGCGGTGCTGCTGACCGTGAACTTTGAATAATATGGATTCATCTATTTACAATATAGATCTGAATAGCTGCCTGATGGATTGCTCTTGTTTATTGTTTTTATCCTGATAGTTCTGATGAACCAATGGTAAAACTGCCTCAGAAAGTCTCAAAGTCACTGCAGGAGTCCCTGGAAAAGCTCAACAAGGCAAGTCAGGAGAAAAGTACAACACCAGGTAAAAAAACCGCAAAAAACATCAAACAATAAATTTTATTTAAATAGCATCTTTAACATAGTAAGATGTCTCAAGGCATATCACAGGAATATTGTAAACCAACATTGACACGTCACGTATTGTGATATTAAAAATGACCAAGAACTGGATCATGGAGCAAGGTTAAAGGGATAATTGAGTGGAAGTAAGACAGTCAGAGAAGCTTAGGGGAGGAATTTTAGATCTTAAGGCCTAAGCAGCTGAAGCTGCAGATGCATATAATGGAGTGAATAAAATTGGGATTGTTGAAGAGAAGACCACAATTAGAGGAATGTAGAAATCCCAGAGAATTGAAGAAATCCCCAAGTTATAAAGGGATGAGGCCATGGAGGGATTTAATAACAAGGATGTGATTCTTAAAATTGAGGCCTTGATTCACCAGTTTAAACAATTACGAAGGGCTGAAATTTCATACTCAATAATAGGGCAGGTTGGAGTCAGGTCAGAGACTTGAAATTCAAAACATCAGAAACAGAAACACAATTTGCACTTCACTGATTTTATCAGAGGAGGGTGGGGATAACCAAGCCACAAGTGGGATGTGGGTGGACTAGTAAAAGGCTGCATGCCTTCATTTTAACAGTATTTGGATTTTTAAAAATGATATCAACTGGATTTACCAAGTACTGTGAAGCTGGCAGATGAAAGGAAGGGAGAAGGATTGAATCCATGAGGTAAGTGTCTTTACAGAACAGTTTGTGAGCCAGGAGGAGCAGGAGTGTTTCTGCAAGAACCCTAAAACCCATCCTTCCACCATTGTGCTTCCCTGCAACACTGTTGGACCCCTAAACACCTTCTGCAACCATAGCTACTATTGGACGTCCCTAGCTGTATTTGAAGAGGACCATAAAAATCCCCCATCCATGACCAGGAATTCTCCAGTGATTGGGACAACCTTCTGAATGGAACACCATAGCCACAGTTGGTCCCTCCCCACCACTTTCTCCCACCCACCCCTGTAAGCAGCAATTCTGATCCTACCGGTTATCCAACCACTAACTCCTTCATTCCCCACTAAACCTACTTTTCCTTCTTTGATACAGCCTTGTGCCAAGATTTCCCCACATAAGCAACCTCCAACCTACCAATATTCGCCTACAGGAAGGAACTGAAAAAAAAATTTAAAAGGGGTATGCTCAGGAAACCTATTCTGATTTCTCTGACCTGAAAACATATATAGATTATGGCTCAGAACTAAAATCCAGGCCTGCAGATCTAATCCTGTTTTTTAAAATATTTCATTTATTAGGTATAGGCATTGCTACCAAGGACAGCATTTATTGTGCATCTTTAGCTAACCTAAAGAAGGTGGTGATGCTTTCTTGAACTCCAGCCGTTTGTATGGTGAAGGTGTCCTTGTTGCGGTGCTAGATCAGGAGTTCCAGTACGTAGATCCAGTGACAATGAATGAAGAGTTTGGGATGATGTATAGCTTGGAGGGGAACTTGGGATGAAGGATGTTCCAATGCAATTTTTTCCTGTGCCATTTTTGGTAGTGTATTGATTTGAATGTTTCATGAAAATTCTGCAAGTTCTTATCAAGTCCAGTGAAGTGTAGTTCCTGTGCTACTGGAGCAGCAGAGATATAAAAAGTGTGAATAATTGCACTCAAATTTACATTTGGGCCTATAGCCAAAGAATTTCAGTGTTCTTTAAAGTAGATCAGCAGGTGGGGTGGGAGCTTAATCCAAGATAGAATAATCAAATGTTGGGTTTGGACAGGGTGGATTTGATGATCAGTAAGACTTTTACTTCTTCAGGTTTGAATAGAAGATAAAAAGCTCAGATCATAATTATAAAATCAGACTATGAAGGTGAATTTTCTGAAATCTTGGTGAACATCAAGAAGTTCCTTCTGCTGATGTTTAATCATCCAAGGGAACACTATATAAGTCCAAAGCACCCTTCCTTTGTGTATATGTGCTATTAGGAAGAAATGGGCTTGATCTGCTAAATGGATTTTCATCTGTCCATCCTTTCTTATGTTCATTGAATCCCTACAGTGTGTAAACAAGCCACATGGCCCAACAGGTCTACACCAACTCACCAAAGAGCATCCCACCCAGACTAACCTCCCCACCCTACCCTTGTAACTTTGCATTTCCCATGGCTAATCCACCTAATCTACGCATCCCTGAACACTACGGGCAATTTAGCACGGCCAATCCACTTAACCTGTGCATTTTTGGACTGTGGGTGGAAACCAAGCATTTGGAGAAAACCCGGGCAGACAGAGGGAGAACATGCAAGCTCCACACAGACAGTTGCCCGATGCTGGAATTAAAGCCAAGTTTCTGACGCTGTGAGGCATCAGTGCTAACCACTAAGCAACCATGGTATCCCTTAGCTCTATTCTGTAAACATTATTACTAATCTAGGCCAAAAGACATCATCACAACACTGTTTAATAAAATTAAGTGTACGATATTGATCCACCACTTTTTGGAAACGAGATTGATTGACTATGTTGAAGATAATTGGAAGAGAGTTTCAGTGAGAACTTAAAACAGCAAATGATCGAACTAAACCTGTATTATTTCCTATTGCAGAGGAAGTACCCAGTAGTGAACTTAAAGTGGGCACTTCATGTAAACATGCTGGCTGTAAGAAGGTATGTTAAAATGTCGAATTTATTTTTAATTAACATTAGAGTTTGTTTCACATTTTTCTCCCCTTTTGATGAAGACTTATTCCCTACTCTACTATCCCTGACTGAGAGTACAGATAAGTAATCTGCTCACCAGGTCTCTATCATCCACTTCAGAGGTGCTGGCGCAGCGAATAGCCCAGGTGGCAACTATTATTCCAATAGTTATTTTTATTGTGGCAAAACACTTGGAATTTTGCTTGGATATGTATCTACGATCTATTCATTCATAGCCATTACCTCTTATCACCTTCTTGGGCAGGTAGCATAGATGTTATGGGAATATTTGCACAGTGGGTTTATTGTAAAATCCCTGCAGTGTAGAAGCAGGCCATTTGGCCCATTGCATCCACACCAACCCTCTGAACAGCATCTCACTCAGACCCACTCCCCTACTGTATAACTCTGCATTTCCAATGGCTAATCCACCTCACCTATACATCCCTGGACACTATGGGGCAATTTATCATGTCAAACCACCTAACCTGCACATCTTTGGATTGTGGAAGGAAACCAGAGCACCCGAGGAAACCCACAGAGATACGGGGAGAATGTGCAAACTCCACACAGTCACCTGAGGGTGTGATCGAACCTAGGTCCCTGGCACTGTGAGGCAGCAGTGCTAACCACTGAGCCACTGTGCCATCCAAATGTATTATGAAATGAACGATACAGAGGCCTAGACAAATTCTGCAGAGAAATTAGTTCAAATCTCACTCCAGCTTCTGCAATGATGTAGTTTAAGTTAAGTTCATCTAGAATTAAACTATTTTTAAAATAAACAGTATCACAAGTAGTGAATAGGTAGTTATTGGTTTGTTATAAAATCCCATCTGGTTCATTCTTATCTTTGCAGGAAGAAAAATCTGGTCCAGCCTGTATGTGACTAGAGACCCACAGTGAGGTGGTTAGCTCGTCACTGCTGTCTAGGATGATCTAACAAACCAGTCAGTTGTATTCAAGAACTTGTCAGGGGAAGTTAGGAAAGGACAATAATTACTGGTCTTGTCAGCAATGCCCACATCCCATGAATAAGTAAAAATAACATTTAATGTATTAACACATTGCAGGAATATTCTCAAACCAAGTTTGAGATCGAAACATAAAAAGGGGTCGTAAAACACGTTATTAAAGAGAGTTTTGAAAGAAGAGGGGGAGGTAGTTGATACCAAGAAATTGAAGGATGGAATTCCAGAGCTTAGAGCCTAATTGTCACGGGTCATTGAAATACTAACCCAAGGGAAGATGCAGCGCTAGCCATATATCCTTTACTTCATCATGTTTTCTCTGTGTTACTTACGTTTCATTTTTCTCTGACAGACATTTCAAGGGCCAGATAGTGATCTGGAGACATGTAACTTTCATCCTGGAATTCCCATCTTCCATGAAGGGTGAGTTTATATTGTTGTTGTAATAGTAATCATAATAATCATAATAATCATAATCATCATCATCAACTCCTCTACTTAAGCCAATGAAGTTTATATTTCTATAGAATAATGAGTCTTTCAGTATCTTGCCTTAATGACTGTTCATGATGTGCAAGACAATATATGCCATTAGATTAGTCGTCTACAGTGGGCTAACAGCAGGACTAATTATTATTTTGTCCTCCAAGACACTCACATTCATTTAGCAGCAGAAATCAATGGATAACACTTAGACAAGAGAACCTTTGCTGATTTTCACTTCCTTAGCCCCAGGACATGCAGTCAAGTGTGGCACTGTCTTGTCCATCTCAGCTGTGAGTGACTAACTAACTCAGTCCAGGCTGTGATTGGGGCTTGGACTCATCCTGATCTGTGTGGAATGCTACTGTTTGGTTAATTACCTCCTTAGCCATTGGGAGTTTCCTTCCCGTCAACTCTTTTCAATCCTATTTATTTTAATTTGTAAATGTTTTGTAGGAATGTCAGTGTCTGGGAGAAACAATATTCCAAAACATAGTTTTGAAAATTTCAAGAACAAAGCACAGGATAAAATGCAGGGGAAAGAATAACTTCAGCATTTCCAGTATTCTCATGCATTTGAAAGTAGTGCAAATTGGGGAATTAGTACTCTTGAGGGTGAGGTCTAATACCAGGGAAATTATATCACCACATTTACCCGTAAGTCTCACTGCTTAAAATAGCCACAACAGGTAGCATCCCACTGACAGAGTATGATGAGGGGCCATGGCATGGTAGAGGTAACGTCACCATAGTCTTGCCACACTGTCTGGCTTCTCTCATTATAGAGAGACAACAGATGGTAGTTTAACCTGAGCGTCACCACACCTTAGCTAAGAGGTGAGTTTGAAAAGGGGAGTCGTTTGTGGTAACTTCAGCTGGGTCAGTTAGCTTGGTTGGCTGGATAGCTCGTTTGCGATACAGAGTAATGGATGATACAGGATGCTTTTGATTGGAATGGAGAAAAGGAAAGTTGTTCCCAGAAGTGACGAGCTTAGAGGTAAGAAGGGCAATTATTTGGCAGGGCAGCGACAAACACAAAGTCTCCTTGCCTCTTAAATTCTAAGCAGGAGGGCTACAGACCACTTAAGGGCATCAGCCCCTGACTTCTAGGATTAACCCAGATGCAGATGGGCCAGTCAATATAGCATCCTTGATTGCTATTACTTTACAGGCGACCTGTTACTTTGGGATTGAAGCGTTCCCTTGAGGGACTGGACTTCAGATAGGGGATGTGTCTGCCATAAATCAGTCCTCTGCCCCTGTGACCCTACCCCCAAAACTCAAGAACGCTCTTCTCCCTCTCTATTACAACTTTCACCTGGCTCCTCTGTTATCCTGGGGCCTTGGGTCTGATCATCTGCCAGCAGCACAACCTCCTACTTGGTTCCGTTGAGCACAGCAGTGTCTGGTTTCTGTTTGCCTGGCAGTTCTTACTAGACAGGCTTTCCAGCCCTGTGGTCTTGATTCCCTGGGCAGACCTACCAATGAACTTGCTACTGCCTGATCAGTGTGTGATTGGGGTGACCCTTCCCTAGAAGTGACAGCACAGATCACTCACTGACTCCAGCCAGCAAATGAGACCTCTGGTGCCTCACGTAATTTCCCTCCAATCGAATGAAGTGAATTATTAATGCTGGGATGATTATTGCAGGAAAAGTGAGAGCCAATACCATTCATGACTGCTCAGATACTGAAGCAGAGCATTGGCAGCACAGTATAAGACTCTGGTGCGGCCTCATCTGGAGTATTGTGTGCAGTTTTGGTCGCCATACTATAGGAAGGATGTGGAGGCATTGGAACGAGTGCAGAGGAGGTTTACCAGGATGTTGCCTGGCATGGTAGGAAGATCGTATGAGGAAAGACTGAGGCACTTGGGGCTTTTCTCATTGGAGAAAAGGAGGTTTAGGGGAGATTTGATAGAGGTGTACAAGATGATTAGGGGTTTAGATAGGGTTGACAGTGAGAACCTTTTTCCGCTAATGAAGTCAGCTGTTACTAGGGGACACAGCTTTAAATTAAGGGGTGGTAGGTATAGGACAGATGTTAGGGGTAGATTTTTTACTCAGCGGGTTGTGAGTTCATGGAATGCCCTGCCAGTAGCAGTGGTGGACTCTCCCTCTTTATGGTCATTTAAGCAGGCATTGGACAAGCATATGGAGGTTATTGGGCTAGTGTAGGTTAGGTAGGCTTCGGTCAGCACAACATCGAGGGCTGAAGGGCCTGTACTGCGCTGTATTTTTCTATGTTCTATGTTCTATGGTGTGTGGACAGTGTTCAAGCCTGGGATGATTAGTGGCAAGTAACACTTGTGCCACAAAATTGCCAAATAATGACCATTTCCAAAAAAAAAATCAGTTTAGCCATCTATCTGACATTCAACAATGTTATTACCACCTTTGAATCCCCAGTATTAACATTGTGACTGGGTGAACCATTTTAATACAGGGGTGACAAGGGTGGCTGGCAGCAGGGAATTCTGTAATGAATACCAACTCCTGACTGTCCAAAGTTTGTCCAGAACCTATAAGGCACAATTCAGCAGTGTGACAGAGTACTGTCCAATTGTTTGGTGAACATAGAATAGTACAGCACAGGAACAGGCCCTTTGGCCCATCATGTCTGTGCCAACCATGATACCTTTCTAAACTAATCCTATCTGCCTACTTATGGTATTTATCTCTTTGTCCCCTATCTCTTCTTTAGTCTGTCTAAATGCCTCTAAACATTGCTATTGTATCTGTTTCTCCCACCTCCCCGGCAGTAAATTCTGGGCACTTACCATCAGTGTAAAGTCCTCTGTGTAAAAAGCATTCCTCGCACATTTCCTTTAAGCTCGCCTCCCCTCCTCCCACCTTAAACCGATGCAACTTAATATTTGACATTTACATCCTGAAAAAATGACTCAGAATATCCACCCTGTCCATTCTTCTCATAATTTTATATACTTCTGTCAGGTTGACCCTCAGCCTCTGACACGCCAGCAAAGACATGCAGGTTTGTCCAACTTCTCATGATAGTTGGCACACTCCTGGTTAACCTCTTTTGCACACCCTGTAGAGCCTCCACATCCTTCCTTAGTGTGGTGACCAGAACTACACACAATACTTCTAATATGGCCCAACTAAAGTTTTATACTTCATGACTTGCCAACGTTTATACTCAGTGCCTGACTGATAAAGGCAAGCATGCCGTATACCTTATTTACCACCTTATTCACTTGTGTCACCATTTTCAGGGAGCTATGGACTTGCAGCCTAAGATCCCTCTGTTCATTAAATGCTTCGAAAAGTCCTGCTTTACTGTATATTTCCTCTTGAATTTGACCTTCCAAAACACATGACCTCATACTTGTGCACATTAAACTCCATCTGTCATTTCTCTGCTCAACTTTCTAATTGATCTATATCCTGCTGTATCTTTTGACAAACTTCCTCACTATCCACAACTCCATTAATTCTTATGTCATCTACAAACTTACTAATCTGACCATTGACATTTTCATTCAAATCATTATATATATATCACACACACACACATATATTTTAAACAACAGAAGTTCCGCACTCCACAACTTCCCTCTGTCTTCTATAACCAAGCCAATTTACCAAGTTACCATAGATTCCATGTTATTTAGCTTCTGGACCAGCGTCCCATGAGGGTCCTTGTCAAATGCTTTAGTAAAATCCCTGTAGACAACCTCCACTACCCTATCTTCATCACTTCGTCAAAAAGCTCCATCAAATTTGAGAGACAAGATCTGTCCCACACAAGGCTATGCTGACTATCCCTAATAAGTGCATTTGGAAAGAATGGAAATAATCCTGCCTCTAAGAATCTTCTCCAATAATTTTCCTATCACTGATGTAAAGCTCGCCCGCCTACAATTTCCTGGATTATCCCTGTTGCCTTTCTTAAACAAAGGAACAACATTGACTATTCTCCAGTCTCCTGGGACCTCGCCTGTGGCTAAAGTACATATAAAGATCTCTTTCAAGTCCCCAGCAATCCCCTCCCTTGATTCATTTAGGATGCGGGTATAGATCCAATTAGGCCCTAGAGACTTATCTACATTATTGTTTGAAAGACACCCAAAGCCACCACCTCTTTAATATCAACATACCCCTCTCTACTCTTCACCCACATTCTTCTCCTTGGTGAATACTGATGCAAACTAATCATTAAGAACCTCATCAATTTCCTCTGGCTCCTCACATAAATTCCCTCCTTTGTCCTTGAATGGACCTGCTCTTTTGCACCTAATATATGCATAAAATGTTTTGGGATTCTCTTTAATCATGTTTGCTAATGATATTTCATGGTCCCTTTTGGCCTTCTTAATTCCTTGTTTACATTCTTTCCTGCTCCCTTTATATTCCTCAAGGGTCTTGTCTGATTTCAGTTTTGTAAACCTTACATATGCTTCCTTTTTCTTTTTGACTAAGCTTTCAATATCTCTTATCACCCAAGGTTCCTGAATCTTGCCATTCTTATCTTTCATACTCATAGGAACATACTAGTCCTGAACTCTGATAACTGGCCTTCAAAACACTCCCACATGTCAGATGTGGATTTACGTACAAACAGCCACTCCCAACTAATTTCTCCAGTTCCTGCCGAATGCTGTCATAATTGACCTTCCCCTAATTTAGTATTTTCACCTGAGGACCAATCTTATCTATAACTACCTTAAAACTTATGGAATTATGATCACTGTTCCCAAAATGTTCCCCTGACTGAGGGACACCCTGGCTCTCTTTGACTTGACTGAGAACAACACCCCTTAGATTTCGAGACATGGTCATTTGGTTGAAACACATGCCGTGTGTATACTGCTGGCACATGGTACTAGTATGATATTGATCTATCACATTGACATAGGACACTGTGTCCACATCCTTGACTGATCATTGCTGACAACTGTGTCAGGCTGCTTAGTTTCTGTTCAAGATAGAAGTACTGTGAATTTTTAGCTGTGACTGAGGGGTTTAAGCAGAAAAAGGCAAGACAAGGCAGAGATGTTGTTCGCATTCAACAAGGTGCAAAGTGGGTGATTGCTAAGAGAGCAAATGAGGATCTCTGAAATGCACCCTGGTCTAGTCCATAAAAGTGCTTGTCCCAGTGTGCTGGCAGCAGCATTACTTTGATAAGTGTCAATGCACTCCAAAGTGCAGATTTGAAGTGCTGAGCTATATTATGAATGGATGGGAGATATATCATGATGGTGCCGTGAAGCTGATATGGGTCCAATACCAATCTCTACGGATGGAGGCTGAGGGCAGCCATTACCCATGGATCAGGACCTGAGATGTTGGTGACTGCTGTCCAAGATGGAGACCTGGCAGTGCTAGTGGTAAGCTGGAGCCACCAGGTCCAACTCGGATTTTCACGTTAAGACTCGTTTCTGAAGAGTAGATGATAGATTGCAACTGTTACATGGGACGACACCAGTAACTTTGACATTGGCAGTAGAGAAAAGTCAGTTTTGAGAATCTTGGCTTTGAAATTCCTTTGTTCTAGGTCCTTTTCATGGTCGCAGTCTGCCAACATTCAGAGTGAGGGAGTCACTTTTACATTTCTTTGCCTGGAGTGTAGGGATGTTTAATGGCTGTTCTCAGGCTGTGGCCTTGACAATGCATTAGTACATCAGGGTCCAACACACAGAGTGGAGGTTCCATTTGGTCTTTAACACTGTTTATTGTATATTCCTGGAAGGGTAAAACACACACCTATCTGCAGGATATGTTTTCCTGCTGCGAGTGAGGTGGGTTGGCAGTATTTCATTATCTCTTCATTTTCTCTCTCCATTTGAAGATTCCCTGACTCTACATGTGTGGAATTCCATGGGTCCACACAGAACTCTGCCAGACAGTTATTGAATTTACATCCTCAGTCATCTTTTGGCTGTACCAGTCATTTTTTAAAATAAAAAGCACTTAGGAATTAAATGGTCAATTCATATTTAAGTACTTTGCGGTTCTGATCCATCATCAAGACATAAGATGTAATGTCAGAGAGAGATATTGGAACTCAGCATGACAGTAAGGAATATATTTGCTGAATGTTTTTTCTCAGCAGACTCAATGGTCAGATGTACTGCACAAGAGGAGTGGGCTTGTTATACCAAATACAATAGCATTTCTATGTTTTATTTTCTAATAGAATGAAATATTGGAGTTGCTGTAAGATAAAGACCACAGAGTTTGAAGACTTTATTGAACAGCCTGGCTGCATCAAGGGCAAGCATCTTTGGACCAAGAAAGAAGCAGTAAGTCCCATGTGGAATCCTATCGTTGTGATACAATCAGCAATTACAATGGTCCTGTTTTGGCATAATTTTGAGCTTGTAGTTTAAATCCACTCTGGCAACTACAAAGGTTTTTGGGTAATTTTGACTTATTTTTTCATATGCTATCCTGAGATAAAATATTTTCAGAGATATAAAGTAAACCAAGAGAACAAGGATGGAAAGATGATTGTCAGTAGTAAGCCCAAGAAAGGTAAAGAGATTCGAATCAGACAAAGATGGTCCAGTCTGAGTCAAGGTAATAGTTCCCCATGACATGTTATCTTGGAGCTATGATAGGGGGCTTACAAACAAGGAGCAGGAGTTGGCCATTCAGCACCTCAAATCTGCTCTGCCATTCAGTAAGATCATGACTAATCTGACTGTAACCCTGAATATGCATTTCTATCCATCCCTGATAACATTTTCACTCCCTGAAGAGTGAAGAAACTTTCCACGACTGCTGTGAAAATATTCAAGGACACTGCCTTTTCCTGAAGAATTCCAAAGCGACACAAACCTCAGAAAATATTTAGTTTTCTCTCCATTTTAAATGGGCAACTCCTGATTTTTAAAACAGTGACCCTACATTCTTGGTTTTCCCACAGTGTGGAGCATTCTTTTCACATCTACCTTGTCAAGAATCCACAGGATCTTTTACTTCAATCAAGTCACCTCTTACTGTATAAACTCACAGATACAAGTAACTTCCTTCCTGTCGCATGGCTGCTGTGAGGTTCTGCTGTCAATCTCAGACCTCTAAGATCAGTGTATTGGGAAAAAGTATTACAGGGAATGTTGGATACAAGCCTAGCCTGTTCAACCTTTCCAGATAAGAAGCTACCCACGACTGCCATTCTAGGGGTCTAGCTTAGTAAGCTATCTCTGAATTGCTTTCTAAATGTTTACATTCATTCCATAAATCAGGCGACCAAAGCTTTATGCAGTACAAGACAATGTCCTTTTTAACTTGAGTGTAAGCGTATTTCTGGTAGCTTTACTAATAGTGAAATGTCAGCGAAGCCAAGTTGCAGCTATTTTCACTGAGGAAGATACCTGAAATCTTCCAGAACTAGTGATCTAGGTGGCTTGGGAGAATGAGGAATTGAAGGAAGTTGGTATTACTTTCCTTAAAAATAAAAGGGCTGTAAGGTGATAAATCTGCAGGACATGATAGATGGTCTACCTTCAGGGTGATGAAGGAGCTGGCTAGAGAGAGAGTTGTGTTGGTGATTATCTTACAAACTTCTGTTGATTTTAGAATGATCCCTATGGAATCAATCATTCTTTCAGTAAGAACAGAGAAAATGGTAAAAGGTGGTGGGGGTGGGGGGGCAGAGGAAGGTGTGGCATTGTTAGTGAAGGACAGTATTACAGCTGCAGAAAGGATGTTTGAGGACTCGTCTACTGAGGTAGTGTGGGCTGAGGTTAGAAACAGAAAAGGAGATGTCACCTGTTGGGAGTTTTCTATAGGCCTCCGAATAGTTCCAGAGATGTAGAGGATAGGATAGCAAAGATGATCCTCAATAGGAACGAGTATGATAAGGTAGTTGTTATGGGGGCCTTTAACTTTCCAAATATTGACTGGGAATACTATAGTTCAGGTATGTTAGATGGGTCAGTTTTTGTCCAATGTGTGCAGGGGACACAGTACGTAGACAGGCCAACAAGAGGCGAGGCCACATTGGTAATGGGTAATGAACCTGGCCAGATGTTAGATTTGGAGGTAGGTGAGCACTTTGGTGAGTGACCACAATTTGGTTATGCTTACTTTAGTGATGGAAAGGGGTAGGTGTATACCGCAGGGCAAGACTTATAGATGGGGGAAAAGCAGTTATGGTGTGATGAGAGAAGATTTAGGATGCAATGGATGGAGAAGTAAACTGCAGGCGCTGGGCACAATTGAAATGTGGAGCTTATTCAAGGAACAGCTGCTGCAGATCCTTGATAGGTATGTACCTGTCAGGTAAGGAGGAAGTTGTTGAGCATGGGAGCCATGGTTTACTAAGGAAGTTGAATCTCTTGTCAAGGGAAAGAAGAAAGCTTATGTTAGGATAAGATGTGATGGCTCAGTTAGACCACTTGAGAGTTACAAGTTAGCAGTTCTGAAAAACATAAAAATAGATAAGTCCCCTGGGCCGTATGGGATTTATCCTAGGATTCTCTGGGAAGCCATGGAGGAGATTGCCGAGCCTTTGGCTTTGATCTTTGTCATCATTGTCTACAGGAATAGTGCCAGAAGACTGGAGGGTAGTAAATGTTTTCCCCTTGTTCAAGAAGGGGAGTAGAGACAACCGTGGTAATTATAGACTAGTGAGCCTCGCTTCAGTGGTGAGTAAAGTGTTGTTAAAGGTTATCAGAGGTAGGATTTAATCATAGAGAAAGGAATAAGTTGATTAGGGATAGTCAACACAGTTTTGTGAAGCGTAGGTTGTGCCTCACAAACCTTATTGAGTTATTTGAGAAGGTGACCAATCAGGTAGATGAGGATAAAGCAGTTGATATGGTGTATATGAATTTCAGTGGTGTTTGGTAAGGTTCCACATGGTAGACTATTGCACAAAATATAGAGGCATGGGATTGAGGATGACTTACCAGCTTGGATCAGAAATTGGCTAGCTGAAAGAAGAACGAGTGTGGTAGTCGATGGCAAATATTCATCTTTGAGTTCAGTTACTAGTAGTGTACCACAAGGATTTGTTTTGGGTCCACTGTTGTTTGTCATTTATATAAATGACTTGGAAGAGGGTATAGAAGGAAAGGTTAGTAAATTTGCAGATGACACTAAGGTTGGTAGAGTTGTGGATAGTGCTGAAGGATGTTGCAGGTTACAGAGGGACATAGGTAAGCTGCAGAGCTGGGCTGAGAATTGGCAAATGGAGTTTGGAAAAGTGCGAGGTGATTCACTTTGGAAGGAGCAACAGGAATGCAGAGTACTGGGCTAATGGTCAGATTCTTGGTAGTGTAGATGAGCAGAGAGAACTCGGTGTCCACGTACCTAGATCCCTGAAAGTTGCCACCCAGGTTGATAGGGTTGGTTAAGGCGGCATATGATGTGTTAGCTTTTATTAGTGGAGGGATGGAGTTTTGGAACCATGAAGTCATGTTGCAGCTGTACAAACACTGGTGCCGCAGCATTTGGAGTATTGCATACAGTTCTGGTCACCGCATTATCAGAAGGATGTGGAAGCCTTGGAAAGGATTCAGAGGAGCTTTACTAGAATGTTGCCTGGTATGGAGGGAAGGTCTTAAGAGAAAAGGCTGAGGGACTTTAGGCTGTTTTTGTTTGAGAGGAGGTTGGGAGGTGACTTAATTGTGACATATAAGATCATCAGAAGGTTAGATAGGGTAGACAGTGAAAGCATTTTTCCTTGGATGGTGATGGCTAGCACAAGGGGACATAGTTTAAAACTGAGTGATAGATATAAGACAGATGTCAGAGGTAGTTTCATTACTCAAAGTAATAGGGGCGTGGAACGTACTGCCTGTAGCAGTAGTAGACTTGCCAACTTTAAGGGTATTCAAATGGTCATTAGATAGATATATGGACGAGAATGGAATAGTGTAAATTAGATGGACTTCAGATTGGTTTCACAGTTCGGTGCAACATTGAGGGCCAAAGGGCCTGTTCTGAGCTGTAATGTTCTATGCTTTTGTCATGACCCACTGGAAATCAAGCCCCACTATTCCCGAAGTCATGATGAATGTTTAAAAGTTTAATGAAGCTAACAAAACACCGCTTTGCCTGAGCAGCAGTAAGAGACAAAAAGCAAAAAAAAAGTTTCTTCAATAAAAGTAAAAATAAAACAATTTATTGTAACATTCTTAACTTTAACAAGAGCAGTAAAATAACTAATTTATGTAGCTTCAACTTTATTTTTTTAAATTCTTGTACGCGCACATAGAAATACAAAGAAAAATAAATGCAATTATTATGAGCGGAGGGAGAAAATAAAGGAATATAGTTCCATATCATAAATCCAAACTCAGGAACTTAGATGATCATTTCCTTTAATGATGCCTCAATGTTATTTGTACAGCAATGATCAGCCTTTAGTTCACTGGTTCCTTGGTTAGACTCAGCGGTCTTTTACTTCAGTGTTCTTCCTTTCAGTAACTCAATGTTGTTTTTCTGTGCTCTTTTGACAGCGAGTTAGAGAAAGCAATTTTTCAGAAAGACAGAGAGAGATAAAGCTTGCTCTTTTCTGTTTTCATTTTCCCTTACACGATCGGTGTTAAACTGTAGTTGATTCGATCAGAAGCTTGTTACTACACTGAGCGCTCCTGAAGCCACAACAACTGCTGCCAATTGAAAGATCATCAAAAGCCTGTCTCTTTGCAAAATTCCCCTGAATACACACAGATGGTGTCATTGTGTCTGGATTGACTATCTCCAGAAGTAACAAGTCTTTATATTCTGCCCTTTTTAAAGCTGTGAAGAAAGTGAGGACTCAGATGCTGGAAAAGCACAGCAGGTCAGGCAGCATCAGAGGAGCAGAAGAATCTACATTTCAGACATTTCCTGATGAAGGGCTTATGCCTGAAACGGTGATTTTCCTACTCCTCGGATGCTGCCTGACCTGCTGTGCTTTTCCAGCACCACACTCTTGACCTTTTAAAGGAGTGTCCATTTTTCTCATTCTTAAGCCATGGTCCAAAAGAATAAGAGGATGTTGTCTTTTACAAACCACTGAGATATTGTAACTATATTCACCTGACAGGAATTGTTTCTGGATCCCTTTGGTGGAGAACACATTGAACAGTTTCAGGAGCTTTATACGCAATCTATTTGATCCCAGAAGAGAGATGAGCCATAAAAGTAGCATAGAAAGGATTTGCTAAAGATACTAAATCACACGAGTTAGGTAGGATTTGATTCCCAATTTGTGCTGGGAAATCTGAACCCAGCCAGGGTAGTGGTGGGCAGTACAATCAACATCAGTTCCCCATGACAAGTGAAGATTAAAAACCAGACAAGATTCCTGCAGTTGTCTAATGTCCAGTGAGTCAGTGCCAAATGTGTTTACCACTGAGCTTGTAGGAAACCACCTGAATTCATTCAGTGGTGAGGCCTGGTATGTTGGATTGGTCCATTGTATAGTTTGTACATTTTGTGATTGTATCTACATTGTAGACTTCCCCAAACCCTTGTACTGAAGAGCAACATACATTGAGATAGCACAACATAGCATGTCAGGAGCATCCATTCAGTCCGCTTTCTCCCAGTTTCTACTTGAATTTGAAAACATTAAAACTGCTACTGTCATATAATTTTTAAGATATAGGTGGAATTTTCTGACTTTGGTCTCAGACAGAGCAGTGTGACCACTCAGCAACTGGGAACCCATTTGACTATTTGGTGGGCTTTGTCAAAGAATGTGTTAACGTAAACAAGAAAATACTAAAATAACTTTGTGCAGATGTTGGAAATCAGAAATAAAAACAGAAATTGCTGGAAAACCTCAGCAGGTCTGGCTGTATTTGCAGAGAGAAAGCAAGGCTAATGTTTCAGGACCAGTGACCCTTCTTAGAATTGATTTTAGCTAAGGAAAGGTTGATATACATAGTGAAGATGTGGTGGGGGGAGGGGAGGAGAAGAAAACAACAGGTAGGGCTAGTGCCCAAAAAGAGAGAAAAACAGTTGAGCAGACAAAAAATTGGTAAAGGTCATCTTGGAATAATCAGTAGCCGCTAATGGGGACCTTTAATATCTGACAATGGGATGTTTGTCGGAGTAACCCATGTGATGGCAAGGCCTGGTGCACGTGGGTTGGAGTAAGGACATGAGAGAAAGTGCTCAGGCCCTAAAATTGTTGAAGTTGATGTTGAGTCCAGAAGGCCACAGGGTTCCCAAGTGGAAAATGAGATGGAATGATACCATGATCATGAACCAGTGTCACATATCTACATGTTTAACATCTACCATGCACTCAAATCTGCCTTCTC
The DNA here is from genome assembly GCF_047496795.1 of Chiloscyllium punctatum. NCBI lineage: Eukaryota > Metazoa > Chordata > Chondrichthyes > Orectolobiformes > Hemiscylliidae > Chiloscyllium > Chiloscyllium punctatum. The sequence goes on from NC_092763.1 coordinate 48,963,553, forward strand.
TTGCCTTAAAAGTTATACCCAAAATGTCACAAGCAAACTTACTGTGCAAAGCGTATGTGATATTCAACTCATTATCCAATCTTAAATCATACAGACTAAAGATATTAGTCATATTGCCATATCTGCGAGCTGGTTACTTCACTGTGCCTTCAAGATTTTGAGACAACCATTTACATGAATCAGAAACTGACGAGCAGTTGGCCTAAGAATGCATTATTCTCATACTCTTACAACTATATTTCTGTTTTAGGATAAAAAACTGGTTGGCTGTCGGCATGATTGGCACCAGACTGGCAACGAGGTAGTCATCACAGTCTACGCAAAAACATCTAACCCAGAGCTCAGCTACATAGATGCTAACCACACAATGGTAAGTGCAACATCACTTAAATCCCAGAATTTAAAAACCTTTAACAGTTGTAGATGGGAAAATCAAAGTACTTTGAACAATTTGAAATTTTTATTTATTTCTGAGAAGCTTAAGTGAAAGCATTTAAGACTAAAAGAGATATCATAAGAGGTTTTGACAAATGAGAGTGTTCCTTTATGAACCTTGTGCTGAATTTTCCGATTTTTGGCAAGCTCCTTCTTTGGATAAGATTGATGATGTTGGTCCGCTGTGGCCAACGTTGACTTTTCTCATTAATGATACAACTAGCCGGTTCACTTGCTGCATCCTGGAATCCTGCAGTAGGTGAGGCGGCGGTGCTTGCTATTTTCAGGATGATACAACTTCTGTGGCATCATATTGAAACCTAACTGTGCATCACTTTAGAAGCTTCAGGCCAAGAAGTGCTGCTCACACTGTGGTATTCCAGTGTTACCCTAAAGGAAATGGCCCACAAAGAAGTTATTTCCTCCCTTTGCGCACAGGGACCTCAAGATCCTAGTGAATGAGGTGATGGAGAGGACAGCAAACCTTTATCTGACTGACTGGCAAAGGAGGCCACAGCGGATGGCATGGTGGCTCAATGGTTAGCGCTGCTGCCTCACAGCACCAGGGACTCAGGTTCATTTCCTGCCTTGGGCGACTGTCTGTGTGGAGTTTGCACATTCTCCCCGTGTCTGCGGGGGTTTCCTCCAGGTGCTCCAGCAAAGGTATGCTGGTCAGGTGAATTGGCTATGCTAAATTACCCATAGTGATCGGTGCATTAGTTAGGGGAATGGGTCTGGGTGAGTTACTCTTCAGAGGATTGGTGTGGCCTTGTTGGGCTGAAGGGCCTGTTTCCATTCTGTAGGGAATCCAAGCACCAGACTTAGCTTGGACTGAGATAACAGCTAGGGTTACAAGAAACATACAGCAGTGCAGGAAGGTTACCTTTGTGAAGCACAGAGATAGTTAAGTGCCTTCATCTTTTTTTTGCTACCTTACACTCGGAGGACCAGCTACTGTAACTCTGCCATTGAATGTGCTCAGTATTGCATACAGCAAGTCCACTCAACAACTCACACCCATCTGGTCCTCCCAAACAACTAACCTTTCCTGCATTCTGTGCTTTCAACTCACACGCTGGAGATTCCACACCTCTCTAGCTCCTGCACCATTCCTAATGGCTCTCCAGTCCACTTGCACCATTCTCAGTCTCTCTCTGGTCTTATTGCAGGAAAGCTTGTCTAACAACCAGGAATAGATAGGTGAAGATTGGCTCCTCATTCCACATGAAGAGGAGTTGTTAGATGTGGCCATAGCAGCACTTGAGCACTTGTGTAGATGTGGACATCTCCATGAGCTGAGTGAGTTTTACTGTGCACTGCTCTCCCATTACCACCTGAACAAGCTTGTGTCTTTCTAATAACAACTAATGCCTTCTCTGCTCTTCTCCCAATGAGCATATTGAACTTATGCTCTAAGAGGTGTTCACCCTAGACCCTCAGCTCCATCTTTGAAGAGAAACCCTTGGAGGATGCACTGACACCTACATCCTCTATCAGCTGAGACACTTTTGGTCTTGATGAATTCTCTTTCTAGGTTAGACTCGGGAACACAGTCTGGTGAGTACAATGCTGATACACCCCTTCAGTTGGTCAAGGAACAAACAGCCCCTTTCACTGGCACTTGGCCATTAATGACATTGTCAAAATACACAGAGAGCTAAGCAATGACAGGCAGGTTTGTCGAAGACATTCTGTCAGTCAGTATACTGGATCAAAGGATGGAGGAGTCCACCAACACTACCAGTTCTGTGCTGGTTCTGGCTCTGGCTGTCATCATTGACAGACTGGTTACCCTCATGGAGACTTAGGGCCAGGACAGTCAATGTCTGCAGACATGCACACAGACTTATACTCCATCTTTGTAATTATTGGTTCTCAGCATCACTGGTACGGTGAGAAGGGACGCAGGACCTCAGTCTCACTCCTGGTGCCCCTTCCTCTTAGGGAGATAGAACGGTGCTGGCAGGCACCCATAGGGAGGAGGGGCCAAACACAGAACCCCCAGAAATTCCTTCAGGACACTCCTGAGATGACCAGCTTCTGCACCACCTCCTGCCTGTGAAGTCAGTGTCTGTATAAGTTCAAGCCACGGAGCGTTGAGCCTGTATCTGGCCAAGACATTTTGAGTAAACTTTGAAGATCGAATATCCCCAGGATGACCAGCTAAGTCTTCCGAGCCAAGAGATGAACAGGAGGTGCCCCAGGATTGCTCCCAACCTGCTGCTCATTGTGAGGGACTGCACAACACTCTGATTCCATATGCTTACAGAAGCCTGCAAAGCTACTTAACTTCAGTGCTGTTTTATATTAGTGATCTGTCTCACTGACTGCTGCTTTCTCCTTAATGGTGTTTAATCCAGATAGTTGAAAGTGAGATCAGCTGAAAATACCAAGAGTTTTGTCCAAGTGTTGAATCATGTTTTAAGGAGTGTATCTGTCATCTCCTAGCAGCCATCCCTGTATGGGCCAAGGACCTCGGAAGGATGCAGATTTTTGTGAGTTCACTGATATTTAAGTGTCATAGCAGGGTATCTAGTGCTGACCTCCAAGAACAGGTATTGTTGGTCACAGCTAAGTTGAAAATGAATGGAGCGGGAGCTTATAGGTTGATAAAGTCTGCAGGTTGGTGATAGGATATTCTCACAGCAACATGGGTGCAGCTTTGACCTGCACTTAGGGGAGGGAAGAAATGTTGAAGAAACCCACTGTCCAGGCTGCTTGACTCTCCTCAGGATGGGGGCAGGGTTTAAACAGGTGTAATCTGAAAAAAGTGGCATTTGCAATATCCTGTCAGGCAGGGAGGAAAGGGTCGTGTGAGGGAGCCGTGGTTTAATAAGGAATTGGAATCCCTTGTTAAAGGGAAGAGGGCGGCCTATGTAAAGATGAGGCGTGAAGGTTCAATTGGGCAATTGAGAGTTATAAGGTAGCCAGGAAGGATCTGAAGAGAGAGCTAAGAGCAGCAAGGAGGGGACATGAAAAGCCCTTAGTTGGTAGGATTAGGGAAAACCCAAAGGCTTTCTATAGGTATGTCAGGAATAAAAGAATGACTAGGATAGGAATAGGTCCAGTCAAGGATAGTAGTGGGAAGTTGCGTGTGGAGGCTGAAGAGATTGGGGAGACACTGAATGAATACTTTTCGTCAGTATTCACTCAGGAACAGGACATTGTTGCCGTTGTGAATTAATTAGAATGGACGGCTTTGAGGTATGTAGGGAAGAGGTGTTGGAAATTCTGGAAAGGGTGAAAATAGATAAGTCCCCTGGGCCTGATGGCATTTATCCTAGCATTCTCTGGGAAGCAAGGGAGGAGATTGCAGAGCCATTGGCCTTGATTTTTATGTCCTCGTTGTCTACAGGAATAGTGCTAGAAGACTGGAGGATAGCAAATGTAGTTCCCTTGTTCAAGAAGGGGAGTAGGGATAACCCTAGTAACTATAGGTCGGTGAGCCTCACTTCTGTTGTGGGCAAAGTCTTAGAGAGAATTGTAAGGGATAGGATTTATGAACATCTGGATAGGAATAACGTGATCAAGGATAGTCAGCATGGTTTTGTGAAGGGCAGATCGTGCCTCACAAACCTTATTGAATTCTTTGAGAAGGTGACTAAGGAGGTGGACAAGGGTAAAGCGGTAGATGTGGTGTTATATGGATTTTAGTAAGGCGTTTGATAAGGTTCCCCATGGTAGGCTACTGCAAAAAATACGGAGGTATGGCATTGAGGGTGAATTGGAGGTTTGGATTAGGAATTGGCTGGCTGAAAGACGACAGAGGGTAGTAGTTGATGGTAAAGGTTAATCTTGGAGTGCAGTTACTAGCGGTGTTCCACAAGGACCATTGCTGTTTGTCATTTTTATAAATGACCTGGAGGAGGGGCTAGAAGGTTGGGTGAGCAAGTTTGCGATTGATACGAAAGTCGGTGGAGATGTTGACAGTGAGGAAGGATGTGGCAGGTTACAGCGGGATATAGATAAGCTGCAGAGCTGGGCAGAAAGGTGGCAAATGGAGTTCAATGTAGGTAAGTGTGAGGTGATTCACTTTGGTATGAGTAACAAAAAGATGGGGTACTGGGCTAATGGTCAGATACTTGGTAGTGTGGATGAGCAGAGGGATCTTGGTGTCCATGTACACAGATCTCTGAGAGTTGCCACCCAGGTAAATAGTGTGGTGAAGAAGGCATATGGCGTACTGGCTTTTATTGGTAGAGGAATTGAGTTCCGGAGTCCTGAGGTCATGTTGCAGTTGTATAAGACTCTGGTGCGGCCGCATCTGGAGTATTGTGTGCAGTTTTGGTCGTCATACTATAGGAAGGATGTGGAGGCACTGGAACGGGTGCAGAAGACGTTTACCAGGATGTTGCCTGGTATGGTAGGAAGATCGTATGAGGAAAGGCTGAGGCACTTGGGGCTGTTTTCATTGGAGAAAAGAAGGTTTAGGGGTGACTTGATAGAGGTGTACAAGATGATTAGGGGTTTAGATAGGGTTGACCATGAGAACCTTTTTCCACATATGGAGTCAGCCATTACGAGGGGGCATAGCTTTAAATTAAGGGGTGGTAGGTATAGGACAGATGTTAGGGGTAGATTCTTTACTCAGCGAGTCGTGAGTTCATGGAATGCCCTGCCAGTAGCGGTGGTGGACTCTCCCTCTTTATGGGCATTTAAATGGCCATTGGATAGGCATATCGAGGATAGTGGGCTAGTGTAGGTTAGGTGGGCTTGGATCGGCGCAATATCGAGGGCTGATGGGTCTGCACTGTGCTGTATTTTTCTATGTTCTATCCTGAGTACATCTGTGGGTTGCGATTTGTGGAAGGGGAGAGGAGGTACCTCACAGGTTCCCAATTGCTCCTTGAAAGAAGCCATTGGCATAAACATTCAGGGTATCTGTGATCCTGACAGCCACTGGATGAGATGGCCAACCAGTCCTTCTGAGTGTAAAGTCATGCTGTAGCAGATTGCACTATTTAGCAATAAGAATTTGGAATATCCTTAGCCTGCATCTACATCGTGGATGGGAGAACTGGAGAAAATGACCACAAGGTCAGTATGTGGGGGTCTGGTCATTCTCCTCAGCCTCCTTCAGAGGTTCTTCTCCATCTACACAATGGTGCGATAGATTGCTATTCTTGCTGTCAATATTGTAACTTCCTTCGATACTGTTCATCAGAGCTACAAGGGATCCACTAATAACGAGTGAATAATCTGTGGGGAATGCTGGAAATAGAGAACATGAATAGGAAGGGTTTAGAGGGCTATGGGCCAAATGCTGGCATATAGGACAAGATTAATTTAGGATATCTGGTCAGAATGGACAAATTGGACCAAAAGGTCAGTTGCTGTGCTGTACATCTCTATGACTCTATAACTCTATAACTCAGGTACTCCTGGACCCTCATCGATCACAATGAAGGCATGCCCTGAACCAGCATGCCATAAAGGCTTCATAAGAAGGCCAGTGTCTTGCTTATCCAAATGTATGCTGCAGATCCAAAGTGCTAATTCTACAGTGGTGACTAAAAATTCTGGCATTAATCCATTATGGTAGCAGCCTCTCCCAAACAAAGTCATCCTGGAACACCATAGACCAGAATGGGTTCAGTGTGAACGAGGCAGTATTAAAATATCTTCCAATGTCAGGTGTGAAATGAGAAATAGAAATATTTAAGTCCAGATGGGACCATTAAATTAGTAGGAGTAGATTTGCTTATTTGATGTGACAAAGTCACAAATATAGATTACCTGAGTATCAATTATCTGGTTTTCGGATTATCTGAAGATTTCAAGGTCCCGCAAAAATATTATAAAGAGGTAAGTGTATTCAGTTGATCTGGTCTGAAGAACATATGAAAACACTGGCAAAAACAAAGAAACGCAAGCAGCTCAAGCCTCAGCGACTGGATTTTTTTTAAGGTAAGAGTTGTTACACAGCCCTTTGCAAAAGTAAGTGTTTTACAGTATTCCCATCACTTTACCGGGCCGTTCATTAAAAAAAGGCTGAGAGTGTAAACGCATGCCTGAGACGGTGCTTCTACCTTTCTATCACGTGACCGGAGTTCCCAGAAACTGTGTTGCGATTGATTGTAGAAGCTGTTCAGGTCCTTGTTTAATGCTGTCTTCACCATTCCTTGCCAAATGGTAACTACTGCTGCATTTTAAAAAAAGTTTTCTTCCTGTTCCAACCCCATCCTTTTGCTGTTGTTCTGCCTCCCCACATGTACATTTATCCCTATGACTTAACCATTAACGCTCCAAATTTCCACCGAGTCCTCAGGAATATGTTTCACATAGAAACAAATCCTTTGGTCCAACTTATCCATTCCAATCAGATATCCTAGGTATATCTAGTCCCACTTGCCAGTATTTGGTCAACATTCCTCTTTAACCCTTCCTATTCATATATCTATCCAGATACCTTCTAAATGTTGTAATTGTATCAGCCTCTACCACTTCCTCTGACAGCTCATTCCATACACACACCACCCTCTGCATGAAAATTTTACCCGAGATCTCTTTTAAATCTTTTCCCTCTCACCTTAAACCTGTCCTCTCCCACCCCAGGGGAAAGACCTTGTCTATTTACCTTATCTGTGCCCTCATGATTTTATATACATCTATAAAGTCACCCTTCAGCCGCTAATGCTCAAGGAAAAATAGCCCCAGCTTATTCAGCCTCTCCCCACAGCGCAAACCCTCCAATCCTGGCAACCACTTTGGAAATCTTTTCTGAGCCCTTTCAAGTTTCACAATGTCCTTCCTATAACAGGGAGACCAGAATTGCACACAATATTCTCAACTCCTACAGTCAATGCATTGACCGATAAAGGAAGCATACCAAACGTCGTCTTCAGTATCTTATCTAGCTGCAACTCTACTTTGGTCTCTTTGCTCAGCAACACTCTCCAAGACCTTACCATAAAATGTGTATGTCCTGCCTGGATTTGCCTTGCCAAAAATGCAGCACCTGACATTTATCTAAATTAAGTCCATCTGCCACTCCTTGGCCCATTGATCCATGTGATCAAGATTCTGTTGTACTCAGAGGTAACCTACTTTTCTGTCCACTACACCTTCAATTTTGGTGGCATCTGAAACCTTATGAACTATACCCCTATGTTCACATCCAAGGCATTCATATAAATGACAAAAAGCAGTGGACCCAGCATCTTGTGGCACACCGCTGGTCACCAGCCTCCAGTCTGAAAAGCAACCCTCCACCACCACCCTCTGTCTTCTATCTTCAAGCCAGTTCTGTATCCAAATGGCTGGTTCTCCATGTAAGCTAACCAGCCTACCATGAGGAACCATGTCGAACACCTTACTGAAGCCCATTTAGATCACATCCACCATTCTGTGCTCATAAATCCTCTGTTACTTCTTCAAAAAACTCAGTTAAGTTAGTGAGACATGATTTCTCACATACAATGCTATGTTGACTATCCCCAATCAGTCCCTTCCTTTCCACATTCTTGCACATCCTGTCCCTCAGGATTCCCTCCAACAACTTGCTGACCGTCAATATCAGGCTCGCCAGTCCCATGGTTCCCTGGCTTTTCAAAGAATCCTTACAGTGTGGAAGCAGACCATTTGGCCCAACGAGTCTACACTGACCCTTTAAAGAGTATCCCACCCAGACCCATTCCCCTGCCCTATTACATTTTCCCCTGACTAATGCACCTAACCTACACATACCCTGAACACTATGGACAATTTAGCATGGCCAGTTCACCTAACCTGCACATGTTTGCAATGTGGGAGAAACCAGAGCACCCAGCAGAAACCCACGCAGACACAGGGAGAATGTGCAAACAAGGCTGGAATTGAACCTGGATCTCTGATGCTGTGAGCCTGCAGTGTAAACCACTGAGCTACCATGCCGCCCCAAATCATTGGCGGTGGTTTCCTTAGCATCTGTCTTAAATAGTGGCACCACATTAGCCAATTGATGATACAAGTATCTGAGCAAGGGCACAGCAATCACTTCCCTAGATTCCCAGAGTTCCAAAGGAGACTTGATAAGTTCCTGGGGATCTCCCACTTCTTATACTAAAAATAATGCATCAATTTATATTCAAAATCTTGTTGTGTTGTAATTAAAAGCTTTAATATTACAATCAGAAAGGGAAAACTGGATGACCACAATATTTGAGTTTTTGTTTTGTTTTACAGCTAACTATCCATATCATGTTTGAAAAGGACAAAGTTTTTCACAAAGTGTTAAATCTGTGGGGCGTAAGTATTTTTCATTTTTTTCCCCACTAATTCTTATGATATCTAAATGTAACACAAATTAGGTACATGGCTTTTGATTTCTTGATCAGCTGAATGAGTGCTACATTAGAGAATATGGTCATGTGACAACATATGGGTACTTGGCTAATTTACATGTTGAACTTTTGAAGTGATATCATTCCAAAGTGATAATACAGTTTTCTCTTATCTCTAAGAGTTGCTGACTTTTGCTAGGGTGTGGTAATTTCTATATCTTCCACAATCTCTAAATGGCCATGTTTTATATCAGAGTCTGGACATCAATATTAGCATCTCTATTGCTACCTTACTGAGATTAGATAACTCAGTACAAACTAGAGCATCAAACTTGTGAGTAGGTCATTGGAACTCACTTCTCGTGGTAACAATACCTAATCATAAAATTTAGTTCTCAGGACATGGGCATTGCTGGGTAGATCAGTAATAATTTTGTAATGACTTCAACGGTGTGAACTGAAAAATCGAACTCCCCAATTGCCAGAGTTATCACAAATGCGAAAGTTTGATTAACTCACCAAATTGCTGAATTTTGCCTAATTGTTCAATTCTGGTTACAAGAATATGCACATCAGGTTATCATCATTAATAAGAAAATCCCTATTTATTGCAATCAAGCAGGTTTAACTAATGGGATGAAAGTAAAATGACAGAGCGAGAGAACGGAAGAGGGAAAAACTCTTTCACAGGATGAATGGCTCTACTGTATTTTGTAAACATAAAGTAGTAAGCACCTACCCAGAAACCAATCAAAAGATTGTTCCTTTGCTGAATGCTTCTGAATACACACAACTAGTCCTGATTAGAAACCAATCTCAAGTATGTCACTGGGCAAGATTTCCCCTGAATATATACACTGATGGAGCCAATTGTGTAGCATTCACCCTCACTGCTTGAATAAGCCAACATTGTATCTACATGGAGTTCCAGTAATGCATTTTTTAAAAATTGCATCTTCTTCCACAGTCCCTTTTTTTAAAGCAGTGTCTTATCCTATTTTATAGCCCACACTCAAAATAAAAAGTGACTTTCAGAGTGTTTGGACAGGGCAGCACAGTTGCTCAGTGATTAGCACTGCCGCCCTACAGCATCAGGGACCCAGGTTCAATTCTAACCTCAGGTGACTGTGTGTGGAGTTTGTACATTTTCCTAGTGTCTGCATGGATTTCCTCCCACAGTTCAAAGATGTGCAGGTCAGGTGAATTGGCCATGCTAAATTGCCCATAGTGCTCAGTGATGTGTAGATTAGGTGTATTAGTCAGGGGAAGATGTAGAAGTAACAGGGTAGGGGAATGGGTCTAGGTGGGTTAATGTACAGATGGTCAGTATGGACTAATCAGGCTAAATGGCCTGTTTCTACACTGTAGAGATTCTATGATTCTTATCATTCCCTAATTGCCCCTTTGGAAGGTGATGCAGAGCTGCTTTTTTGAACCGCTGCAGCCCCTGTGGTGCTGATGACACCTAAGCTGCTGGGGAGGGAGTTCCAGGAATTTGACCCAGCAAAAGTGATGATACAATTCCAAGTCAGGATGGCGAGTGGCTTGGAGGAGAAGCTGCAGGTGATGCCATTCCCATGTATATACTGTCCCTGTTCTTCTAGATGGTAGATGTCACAGATTGGGAAGGTATTTTCAAAAGGAGCTTGAAGAATTGTTGCAGTGGATGTTATATGTGGTATACGCTGCTGTCAATGTGTATTAGTGTTGGAGGGTTCAAGCAAAAGTGCTGAATGAGATGCCAATCAAGTGGCCAGCTTTGGCCTGGATGGTGTCAAGCTTCCTGTATTTCTGGAGCTATATTCATCCAGGCAAATGCAAAATATTCCATCACACTCCTTGGGAAGCAGGTAATAAGTTACTTGCTGTTTAGTCACTTATCTTAGTCTGAAAGAAAATTATCACAATTTTTTCCACTTATGGAACCTGGCTTGATTTAAATGGGAGGGTGGTGGACATCAGTCTATCGTGTGAGGGCTTGAGATGTTTTAAGCATTTGGACAGTTTCAACCCAATTTCTAATGGATCCAATTCCGCCAGAGAAAACTATTGACTGAACACCAGATTAAAACACAGTCTCAAACTGAAAATTTTATTTGTGCACCATATTAATTTATAGTTCTTATATCTCAAAGCTTAGATTTACAAGTCCCATGTTTAATATTATGGGAAATTGATTCATGCAGTATGTCCAATGACTGAACACATTCACTTAGTGTAACAATTTGCTAGATCGTTGGCAGTTTATCATTAGCTTTATAACTATGACTATAACTTTATTACTCTATAACTATAACTAACTTGTACATATTCAGTGTTACATTCTACTTAACATTTATGGTGTCTTCTAATCTCTATGTCAGGAGCTTGTGACTTTAAGCTCATTCAAGAGACTTCAGCAAATAATGCAAGCTGTCAATTAAAGGCAGTAGTGTACTGTGAAATTGAGTCACTTTGTTCAGCTGAAGGATTTAACTCAGGCACCATTTGCTTTTCAGCTGCATGTAAAAGATCCCAAGGTGTCCAAGGTCACTAGATCAGAACAGGCATTGAACCCAATGCTGTTGGCATCATTGCCAATGTGAATCAATCAGTTTGACTCACCCAAACAATTCAAGTTCCTGTGGCAACCAACACTTACATTGAGACACTCGAGCTCATTCCATCACACAACTAACCCATAATCTCTCCAGCTGTTAACCCCTGGCCATTGGAATGTCAGAAGGAATTACAACTTTGTGCATGACCTGTTTGATCATATTATGAACACACTTTTCTTGACCATTAAGTGGGACATGAAGCAAGAGCTTCTGGATCAGAGAGGAATGCACCACAGGCATCTTATTCAGAGTCATAGAGATGTACCGCATGGAAACAGACCCTTCAGTCCAACTTGTCCATGCCGACCAGATATCCCAAGCCAATCTAGTTCCGCCTGCCAGCACCCAGCCCACATCCCTCCAAACCCTTCCTATTCATATACCCATCCAAATGCCTTTTAAATGTCCTTTGTCGGTTCTTCTCCCTTTTAAAACTGCTGTTGTTTTGACTTTTTTTTCCAAAATTCCAAAACAATACAATAGCATATAAAACAGTAATTGCTGCTCCTGGAATTTGAGGAAATCACCTCCAACACCTGAAATACCTCAAACAAAAAGGAGCAGCTGTTAAAGCCAGAAATTTTTGCCGTCCTCCATATTGGATTACCCAGAATCCTCCTGAAATAAGATAATGAAAATAGATTATCTAGTTACTTACATTATTAGTTTTCATGGGACCTTGACGTGCACAGGTTGGCTTTTGCATTTGTTTATATAACAACGCTGATTGCACTCCAAAGTATTTTATTAGTTTTGAAATACTTTGGGAACTCCTGAGGTTAAAAAAGCTATATAAGTGCATTTCTTCAGTTTCTTTTTCCTCTTTGTGACTCTAAAATTGCACTCAAACCCAGTAAGGTTTAGTAATTCCACTTTCCTCCCTCGAAGAGTACAAATTTTATTTCTATTTCTTGCTTTTTAATTAATTTTCTTTCATTAATTCACCTTTGCCTGCTTAATTTGGTAGTTATTCCATGACCCTGTTCTTCCATACTATCTCCGGTTTCTTGCTTCCATGTAACAAAAACTAGCACTTTATTTCTGTTATTACAGACCTCAGCTTTCAGGTCCCAGGCCACCAGTCCATTCCCACCCATGGTCCATTATCTGCCACTTTTGTTCAGGCTCAGGCTGTTCCCGTACTGCCTCTATTCCCCCAGGCCAGATTTGCATCTGCTGATAGCTGCATCTTCCTATTTGCCCACGCCAACCTAGTATCCTGTACCCACTGTGTTTGCCATGTTTTAGATTATCTGCATCCTAGTTGTGTTTTTGCAGTTCATAATCCTGGTCTTTAATGCCTGTGAATTTTACATTGGGCTTCTACTTATGCATTTCCCTCATCTAACTCTGCCAATTTGCTATCAGCAGGTTGGTTGGAAAACAACTAAAATTAAATTTGCATATCTTACTTAAGACCCTTCTTGATCAAACCTTTGGGAACTCCTTCGAAAAGTTGTTTCAGCTGTCAAATGAAGTTCTCCAATTACGCTCCTGTGACTGCCTTTGGGATTTTGTGTATGTTAAAGGTTTATTTAAATGCAAATTGACGATGCTACTGCTAATTTCAGAGAAAAGCCACCAGCTCCATAGCAGGTAGAAGGGTATCCTATAAAGGCATTAAACATATCTATAACTGATATCGTGTAACAGGATTTCATTTTTAAAAAGGTTTAACCTACTTGTTTAAATCAAGCTGCTCAGTAATATCATTACACAGCTCTGGTGCAGGGTTTGGATGTTACCAATGTACCATAATAGAATTTCAAAACATTTCATTTCCAGTTGCGGATTAGATTTTTGACTCATACAAAGAGAAAATATTGTTGTCATGGTAATAAAATTAGGATTTGTTTTATTGTAGGTAAGAAAATCCTCATGGCAGCTGAATCAGAGACATGCAAAGATTTAAAGGGTTTTAAGTGTTAAATGGAAAAACACGGCAAAAAATATAACGCTTATCATTAGTAATTGTTACATAAACACTTCTGAAGTGAACCAACTCAAATTTAGATGGCTGAGATTGTTCAGTACTAATTTATAACTGGCCAGTAGAGGATGCTCTCTGCACTGCAAGTAAAGATTCCTAAAGTAGCAGTATTTTTAATGAGTAAATATTTGGCAACAGTTGTGTATAGGAGAAAAGTTTTTACTACAGCATTTGAAATTGCCTTGGATGCAATCAGCTTCAGAGCAGCCATTGAGCAAGACTTTGGAAAAGAGTAATTCTGATTTAAATTCACTCCTTTCTTTAGGTTGTTGATGTAGAAAAAAGCTGTGTCAATATGGGCCCAACAAAAGTGGAAATCAACCTTAAAAAAATGGATCCTGTGACCTGGGCCAAACTTGAATTGCCACCTCTTAAAGTTGAAGATAAGGAACAGAGAGAAAAGAATGGAAAGGAAGAAAAAGATAAAGAAAGTAAACCTTTAATCCAGGAGCATAAAGAACTCTACATGGGAGATGAACCACCACCTTTAGAGGATGATGAATCCGATGACAGTTTAGGACTTTCTGATACCGATGAGGAATTTGATTAATGATGCATTTAATGTTGAGTAGCATTTAAGACTCCACAATACAAATTGTGAAAGACCGCTATTGTGCAATTTCATTTGTCTGATGTGGTCTATTAGATTATTTTAGAAGGAGACTGTCTTACAATCAAGAATTTCTGGAACTTAGTTTACAGTGTGGACCATCATGTGATACATGTATCATCGCAAAATGTAAAAGACTGCAGGTTGAAAATAAATGATTTTTCAATGACGGCATTTCTGGCATTTTCATCTGACTTTAATTGTGCTTATTGTAATGCCACAAAAGTATGAAAATACCAACCAGTTACCAGTATCAATACCTTATCAAAAAGACTAGTATGATAATGAAAAACTTAAAAAGGAGAAAATTTATTTCTGACCTGATGATAGACATAGAAAAGAATTGTGAACTGTAAGAAGTGGGCGGCACGGTGGCACAGTGGTTAGCACTGCTGCCTCACAGCGCCAGAGACCCGGGTTCAATTCCCGCCTCAGGCGACTCTCTGTGTGGAGTTTGCACATTCTCCCCGTGTCTGCGTGGGTTTCCTCCGGGTGCTCTGGTTTCCTCCCACACTCCAAAGCTGTGCAGGTCAGGCGAATTGGCCATACTAAATTGCCCGTAGTGTTAGGTAAGGGGTAGATGTAGGGGTATGGGTGGGTTGTGCTTCGGCGGGGCTGTGTGGACTTGTTGGGCCGAAGGGCCTGTTTCCACACTGTAAGTAATCTAATCTAATCTAAAAGTGAAGAATTCACTTCACAGCATGATAGTAAGAAGACATTTATGCTCAATTGTTAAGGGAATGAAATGCAAAGAAAATCAAGCGAAGTTGCAAATATGCCATCCAGGGAAAAAATGGGGAGTTTACAATGTATTAAAGGGTCATCAATAAAATGTGAGCCTAGGTTGTAATCTTATGTCAAATTAGGCCAGTAGAAGAAGAGGGAATTAGTTGTGAAGAACGGATATATTAGAAAATTCAAAGATCTAAGATAATGCTGCAGGCAGGGTGAACTAGAGTGTCAAAGAATACATTTAGACTGGCACATTATCAACCTCAACTTTATTTATGCAATTAATGTGTTGTCTCTTTCAATTGAGGTAATTAAGAATTTTGCATGATACTTGGGTGGAAACAATCACCTATCTATTCATAGAATCAAAGTATACAACATCAATGAAGGAGGCCACTCAAACCATCCTATGTTTTGGAACAATTTAATCTCACTTTCTGCACTTTTCCCATAACTAAATATTTTCCTTCAAAACATTTATCCAGTTATCTTTTGAACTTTGCTACTAAATCTCATTCCATTAGCCTTTCAGTCAGTGTATTCCAGATCACATCTCAGAGCAGTGTAATTTGTTTTCTCTTGTTGAATGTGTTTCTTTTGTGAATCATCTTAAGTCTGTCTCCACTGGCTACTGACCTTTTTTCCATTAAGTAAAAGGAGGAATAACTACTTTCAAACAAAACCATTGATAATTTTGAACATCCATCAAATCCTCCTCTGATTCCCAATTTTTAAAAAAATCTCCAATTCATGAACCAGTTCATTAAGATTGACAATTAACTCTCAGGTTTTGCTTAAATTTTAAACCAGGCAATTTAACTCTTATGAAAGCTTTGCCCTGTCACCCTATTGAGTTCAAATAGACACAGTGCACGTTGACTTTGTCTGCAAAGACCAGGACTCTGTACTCACATATGTAGCTTCCAGTATACACAGTGCATCACACTGCCAGCCTCACTGGCAATCCTAATTTGGTTCAGTAGAATTCTTTGTAGTTGGATTATCCAGCAAATGTTCTCCAACTGCAGAATCACTTCTAATATTTTACACTGTTACAAGTTTTGGAAGCAACTGCTCGTTGGATAGTTAGTAACCATCATATAGTAGTATAAATCGGTTCTGATATAGCACGATAGTTCTGTTCTCATGCGATCTTGCATTATAAGAAAATCGCACAACAGCCACACCATTTAAACTAATGGGGCCGGGATCGCATTTTAGCCAATGCAGGTCAGGAAAGTTCACGTTCTACAAACAATGGTCTAAGTTCTTCAATTGTGTTAAGCTAATTCGTATTGAAGAAACATGTGTTGTAGCGTACCAACTGTAGAATAAAGTAGTAGAATATTGTGATTTGCAAATTGCAAATGTTCAAAACTGCCAGGTAACCACTCAGTAACAACAGGCTACTACAAAAATACATCTCTGACTAACCCATAATACTCTTTGTACAGCTGAGACTTCAAAGAGCAATATCGAAGTGCAGAACTGTATCTGTTGAGGGTGGGGATCTGTAAAATATCGAAGTCTGTGGATGAGGGGTACAGGCAGTTGCTGCCATGGTGTATGTTCTCAGAATTTGGGAAATAATGGCCAACATCGAGGCTCAGAAGGAGATGCTAATGAGCTGCTAATGCCAGGTAACCACTCCAAATTACAAGTCAGGAATTGGTGTCATCTGGTTTCTTACATACCTAGGAGAATGCCAACCAGCATAAAAATGAGAGATTAGCTAATTGAGGTCTTTATGCATGCAAGTTGGGTCCTCATCTCTTACTAGTGAGATTCTCATCTAGCCATTGAAACCTCAAGGAAAAATTGGAATTTATTTCTCAATGCCAAAAGCCTCAATTTTTCATTCGTGTCATTTCCCCCAACTTTCCTGCCACTGCTCATATCATTATACTGCTGGGAAAATTCCACCCATTGAATAAAATAGCAACCAATTTATGAGAAACCCACGTAAAATACGGATTCAGCTGCATCAAGAGTTTTACATTCCAGATCCGGGCACCACACCTCAGCAAGGATGAAAAATCATTAGAAAAAGTGCCACAAGTGAATTGACAAGAATGCTCCAGAGATGAGGAACTTCAGTTAGATGGATAGATTGGAGAAACTTGGGTTGTTCTCCTTGGAAAAGTGAAGATTTAAGAGGAGACTCCGTGTAAAGATTCAAAATCATGAATGTCTGGACAGAATTGATAGGGAGGAAGTGCTTTCATTGGCTGAAGAAACAAGAAACAGAACTAAAACCAACATGGTCATTTTAAAAGATGACAGACTTAACAAACAATCCAGGTCTTTTTCAATATATAATTTCAGTTGCATGACAATGTAAATTTTTGCTATAAATTCTGTGTCTTATGATCTTTTACTCCACAACAACCTGATGAGGGAGCAGTGCTTCGAAAGCTAGTGCTTCCAAATACACCTGTTTGACTATAACCTGGTGTTGTGTGATTTTTGACTTTGTCCACCCCACTTCAACACCGGCATCTCCAAATCAAGGGGAAGTTTAGTTTAGTCAAAAAAAAGTAAAATAATATAATGTAAATAAAGAAAATATAATTAATATATGTAAATTTTTACCAGCAAGTTTGTATAGTTAGTTTATATTTATTCTAAGGTTAACAAATAGTTTTTAAGAGTTACAGAATTGCAGGTCAGCTGGGACAAGACAAGTGTACATTTTACTGTCTGTATTACATCATGGACAGTCCACATCTCCCAGACAAACATCTGCAGGAAGTTTCAGCAGCTGCACAAGCTTGAGCTCTGGGTTTTGGAACTTGCGCAAGTGTTGTGTTGTGCCAGGACTGGGACTGATATTCTCACAGAGAAATTTGCTAATACTGTTGGTGATGGTTTTAAACTAGATTGTTTGGGGAAATGTAAACAGGAGTGGGGTGTTAGAAGGGAGTTAAATTGGAATCAGGAAGCAGAAAAACAGCCATGGAAACAAGAGAAACAAAGCTGCTTTGAATGTACAATGATTTCAAAAGGACAGTTAAGGGCACTGCTGTTTACTGCATTGCAAGAAGGTAGATGATATAAAGTTACAAATAGAGGTAAATGGGTTAATCAAATTGCCATTACAGCTGCATTGCTGGGGACCGAATACTCAACATTTAAGAGAGGCAGGCAAGAAGGAAAAGGTGGTAGAGTTGCACTGAAAATAAGAGATGGAACCAGTACATTGAGGAAGGATGGATCTCAGATCAGAAGAACAATGTGTGGAATCTGTTGGGTGGAGCTAAACATCAGCAAGGTATAACAGATTTTGTTTGCTGTTATTGACATACCAAAATTGTAATGGTGGTGTGGGGCAAGGTGTTCATTAAGAGATGAGAGGAATGTGTAACATGGGCATCATTGGCAAATATAATCTGCATTAAGACTGAGTAAGCCAACTGAGCAATATAGCTGCGCAGGAAGAGTTTCTGGGGTGTCTTGGGGACGCTTTTCTAGTGCAGCATGTTGAATATCAGACTAACTTTAGATCTAGTGTAAAACAAAGTCACTGTTGTCTTAACAGACCATAAGGCTGCTATCTCATTAGAGAGACACAACTGATGGTAGTTGAGGTTGAGGTTCACCATGCCTCAGGCAAGGAGAGAGGTTGAGAAGGAGAAACCTTCCTGGCAACTTCAGCCAATGCAGAAATTGAACATTTGCTGTTAGCATCACATTACATCGTAAACCAGCAATCCAGTCAGTCAACTGAGATCTGGCATTATGTATTCTTAAAGGGCTGATTAATACTATTGTTGTAAAACAGCTTTTAGAGGATAAGTAATAAAAATGACAGAAATTTGCATTACATTTGATAGTGAACTAGTTCAGTTTGGTTGAGGGTGTTAAATTTGAATGAGGAGAACAAAGGCATGACACATGAATTGGCTGAGATGGATTTGGAAAATACATTAAACTAGGAAAATACATATGCAACGTTTGGTTGTTAAAGAAGTGTTTTGTGATTTCCAACACACATATATTCCTTCAAAAAGCAAAAACTGAAAAAAGGTCAATCCACCATGACTCCTAAACCAAGTTATAGATGGTATAAGATTAAATGAAAAGACTGATAAAGTTTTCAGAATTTGTAATAAAATCTGAAGACTGGGAGGTTTTTTTGAGAATACCGCACAGCAAAGGAGGACCAAGTAACTGAAAGGGACAAGGACTTAAACAAGAAGGAACCTTTCCCCTCAGTGCAGGGATTGACGACCGGGGACATAGATTTCAGTTGCGGAGCAGGAGATTTAGAGGAGATGTAGGGAATTTTTTCCCCTATCAGAAGGTGGTGGGAATCTAGAAATTCCAGTGCCTTCTCATAATTGGCCATTTCTTAGCTGCAGGGAAATAACCCTTCATGTATTCCCACTTATAGGAGAATCGCTGGATGGTTCAGCTAAAGGTGTCCACCGGACGTGAGCTGAATTCATGGACCTGCTGGTCTCTGTTCTTGTCCCCATAAAGAAATGAAGCTTCAGCCAAGCAACGACAGCTCTGGTCTCGATTGATTAAATGACGGTCTTGAGGATGGAGTGAAAGTTCGAAAGCGAAAGAGTTACAGTCAGCGGGATAGAAAATACATGTTACAACAACTTAACAATTAAATAGTGCATGGCGAGAGGCAAGAAGTGGAAACAATTAAATAAATGACACAGAATATATAGAAACAGAGCACTTGCCACATCGCCCAAGGCAACAGACTTGCTCCTTCTACTCTTTCTCCCACTCGATTTCTCTTATCTCCATCAACACCTCTTTCTCAACCTCACCTGCTTCTCTATTTCACTCAGCAGGACATTAGAAACGGTACATTCTAAACTGCTGCTGAGTAACATCATTAAACATCTGCTAAAGGGATTGTTTCTTTAAAAAATGAAAACGCCCTTTTTGAGGTTCCCAAATGCTGTTTGACAACCATCGACTCATAAGGTTAATAGGCGAGTGCACAGTCACACGTGTAATTGATGCAAACAATTAAAACCTTCCAGAAATGTGCCCAGTGTGCGAGAGTCCGTGCTGATGGTTCACAACATTGCCCTTTTAAATTTCTCGGAAACTGGGAGAGGGTTTTAGGCGTGAGAGCATGCGTGTGGTGTCTAGCAGTGGGTAGAAAGAGTTTGTTACAAAGTGATTAAAGCGCAGAACATTTGAAAAGAGAGTGAGTGGGAGCATAGGCTGAGGGATATGGAAAAGAAGCAGAAAGAGTATCTGTTTAAGGTGTTGGTGATTGGTGACCTTGGTGTTGGGAAAACCAGCATCATCAAGCGGTACGTTCATCAGATTTTCTCCCAACATTATAGAGCAACCATTGGCGTGGACTTCGCCCTCAAAGTCTTGCATTGGGAAGAGGACACTATCATTCGGCTTCAGCTTTGGGATATTGCAGGTAAGTGATTGATGGGAGCACTTTCTCAAGATGTAAACCTAAACGTCATATTCTTAAACGTTAACGAACTGAATGAAATAGCTTTATTTTTAAAAGCTGCCAAAACAGTGAGCTATCCGTGCGTTCGCGATACCGCAGACTGATCAGTCGAAGCATCACTGGGTTAAACATGGTGAGGAAACTAGCGGTGAGTTCATTATAACCACTCCTTTCACTCCCTTTCCCAAAAGGGACCAACGCCCCTCTCCCTCCTCTGAAGGGAGGAGCGGCTACTGAGAACTTTCCATATTTTCAGTTTAATGTAACTCTCCTCGGTGGAGAGTTTGCGACCAGATG